>NC_062575.1:14078560-14387887 GCF_022837055.1 Prionailurus viverrinus | reverse complement strand
TTTACAATATTAATTCGTCCTTTCTATTAGTGAGTTTTATCTGTATATTTATTTAGGTCTTTTTTAACTTTTTTTTTTTTACTTCCATTTAGTTTCTTTACTACTATTAGGACTTCTCAGGTTTTTTATTTTTTCTTGAGTCAATTTTATTAAGTTATTTTTCTATGAATTTGCCCTTCAACTAAGTTTTCATATGTATTTTCATAAAGTTATTTATAATGTTTTCTTATCATCTGTTTAAATCTATAGGATCAGTGGTAGTGTCCTCTTTTTAATTTTTGATATCAGTTATTTTTATTTACTCATTTTTTTCTTGATCAATCGCCCTGAAGACTTTTTAAGTCATTCCACATAAACATCATTTGGCTTTATTAGTCCTCTCTGTTCTCAATTTATTTTCTATTTCATTAATATCTGTCCCTAATTTTATTATTTACTTTCCCCTACCTTCTTTATAGTCCATCTAACCCCCAAACTAATATTCTCTGTAGTCCTGATGCTCTTAGTAATTTGTTTCCTTTCCCACATTGGAGTCATTTTAGGTTTACCTTAATCATTTATTCTGGAACTGGAATCATTTATTCTGTAAGTTGGTGTTAATTTGCATGGGTAAAATTCTGTTACCGCCCACCCCTTTATTCTTGTGAGTCAGCTAGCTCTGCCTTTGTTACAGGTGATAGAGACGGATCCTGAGCCTGTTCACTCAGTAGTAGAAGAAAACTACCGAGAACTGCATCTTCAGATCAGTGCCAATGTGAATTTTGCTTCATATCAATGCGAAACAAGCAATGTGCACTTTAAAGAAACACTGGTTTACCAGACCCGAGTGTTTGAGTGAGTCTTTGAAAGCCCCCCAGCACTGACAGAGAAGTTCTTTCATTTCATCATTTGCCTATTCCTTTATCAAATACTTATTCAATGTTTATGACAGCATATACCAGGCATCATAGCTATGTAGCATGCACCAGAGGAACTCTAGGGATGCAGTGAAACATTCAGATCCACAGAGCTATTAAAGTTCACACCTGAAATCAAGATATAGGCCAGGAAACACAGTCCACCAGGAGGGCAGCATCCGGCCATCAGCTTCAGTAGGGATGGTCCTTGAAGCAGTCCACACCACCACCCAGTAACCATTCTTTTCTCCCCAACTCCAGGTGACAATATCCACACTAGTGGCAATGGGTCCATCTTAGCTCAGAAGCCCCACAACCAACAGAAGCCAATACTCCTCATAAGCACCCCATAGGTATAGCTTCCATGATCCTTATAAGAGACATGCCCAATTACAAGAGTCACTACACTCACAGAACCCCAAAGCTATGGCTTCCCTCCAGGGAATCATAATTCCCTCCAGACCAGATGCAATTTACCAATTAGGGGTCATGTTAACTCTAAACAATGTTGCCTAATAATATAGCTGATATTTCTCCTTTATCAGGTTTCCAGGGAAACAGCTAGAAAATTTATTCAAAGTCAAAATTGTCCTTAGAAGGAAAAGGGTTACGTTAACTCACATACAAGAATATAAGGATGTCATGGGTCCCCCTCTTAAAGAGCTCATGGGGGGAATGGGTGAAAATAGGTGGTTGCAGTATGGTGTCCTGTGTATGCTGTGAGAGTACCTGAAGCAGATGGAATATCAGGGAATACTTCCCAGATGAAGCAGTGCCCATTCTACAGGATGATTAGGAGATAGCCAGGTGAAGAAGTGAGAAAAAAGGGGCCTTCTAGACAGAGAAAGCAGCATATGCGAAGACAGAGAAAGACCATTCTTTGAGAATTACGAGCACAAAAATGTAAACCACTGACATTTCAACTTTGTAAAAATTGGTAACTAACTTGTTCAACTCAGTTCGCATTTGTTACACTTTTAAGTTTTCAAATTATCATAGAACCAAAAGAAATAAGGGAGGAAGTGGTACCTTCTGTTGATAGACATTTCACTTAAAGCTGGGGTTGGCAAACTATGGCCCGAGGACCAAATCCAACCAGCTGCCTATTGTTGTAAATAAAGTTTCTTTTGACCCACAGCCACATAAATTCATTTATGTGTTGTCTATGGCTGCTTTGGTACTATAACAGCAGAGTGAGTAGTTACTACAAACACCGATGGTATGCAAAGCCAAAAAACATATGCTGTGTTGCCCTTTGCAACAACAACAAAAAAAAAGTTTGCCAACTCCAGTCTGAACTAAGAACTTTTTTATCAAGAGTATTCTGTACCACCAAGATTTCTCCACTTTATAAATATTGTCTTTAGGATAGTGGCCAGTGCTCATACTTTTACACAATAAACATAAGCCCCTGAGGTCAAAGTACTTGACTTTGGGCATACCTGCACAGTCTACCTGGATCAAATAGTGGAGATCTGATCCTTACACCCTCCCCTAGACCTACACCCCCTCCAAACTCAACTCCAACTACTTCACTAAAATTAGTAAGACATTTGTGTTTTCTTCTCTAACACAATCATTTTCCTGTATCAAGGCCTCATCCTTCTGCTGTGATTGTGATCAAGTTTAAAAATGATTCCAGAAAAAGCTTCTATTTCCTGGTTCTTGTCTTATATGCAGGGAAACATGAGGCAAGAAAAGTCTCTACTCATTCAGAATTTGAGACAAGTCTCAGTCAATGAAGGAATTTCAGGCAGGGGTCAAATGGCTTCCGACCACAGGGACATTGTTTCCAGTGGGAGATGTTTCAGTAAGGGAGGGACTGGAATTTGCACCTAAAGAAAGTACTGTCATGGAAAACACATTTTGATTCCTCTCTCATGGGAATTTTTCAGAATTACAGCAAACTCATGCTGAGAGCTCATTGCATGGGGTGCTGGTACTGTGCCAGATGATTTAAAGTGCTAAACATTTGAATATTTTTACTTTTAATAGTAAATAATGTTTTAGAAGGAGATATAACTAGCACAGCAAACGCATGATGTCAGACAGAATGCTTAAAACTTGCCTTTTGAAGAAATGTTTAAGAAACACAGTGACAACTTAAAGTAACAGTATAGATGATGTGTAGACAGGAAAAAAATCATCGACAGCACATTTCTCAAATCCATTCTCTGATCTATCTGCAGGTTTGAACTGACTAATTCAGGAAATGTGCAGCTGGAATTCAATTGGGTCTCAGAAGAGACTGCAAAGGCTGTCAGCTTTGCAATGCCAGACAACCAAGGTAAACATAATGATAGGAAAACTCCAGGGCTTGAACCAAGTCCCCAGGTAGTAGGAGAGTCTTGTTCATGGAGAAATGAGCACTGGTCCAACAGCTCCCTCAGTAGCCAAGGAGAAGCAGAGCAAATGTTTCATGGTGTCTGCAGAACCAAACAGGCCTGAGAAACTCAAGAGCTGACCTCTGTCCTCCTGGAGCCTGGAGCCTAGAGCCTGGCCCTCCATTAGGCCAGCACCCCAGTCACTGACCCCTAGGAATCTTGTCTTTTAGGCCTTAACCTCTTGGGAGATTACAGACCCTTGCAGAAACTGATGAAAACTATGAACTTTCTCCCTGGAAAATACACACCCATACCGAATGTGATATATAAGAAGCACTTGGAAAAAGACTCAACATTTGGTGGACAAATATTCATTGCTGTTGTTGCAGTTTTGGAGATTCGCAGACCTTTCAAATGGGCCCCCAGATTGTGAACCCCTACTTTCAAACAATGATTCTCCAAAAAATTATATTCACAGCCCGTTATTCTTGAGGCAGAAAACCCACAGACCTCTCTTTGGCCCACCCCCTGAGCCAAAAGGAAACAACTTTGAAAAATTGATAGAATTAATAGAAGTATTTTTCATGAGATTCCTGTGAGAGATATGAGCCAATCCCTTACCCTTAGTGCCCAAAGCTAAGTATTTCTGGTGGAAGAGGTGAGCCCACAGAGGGACCTGTGAGTGGGCTGCCTTCCACCTGCCCTCCCACTGCAAATACAGAATATCATTGGCTCTCTGTTTTCCCCCAGGTTCTTCTCAAAAAGACCAATTTAGCCAGGGCACGCTGCACACGGTCAGTACTCTGGACAGCGCCATGGACCACTGGAATGAAGCTCCCCCCACGCCCTTCTCTGTGGAGCCTGCCTCAGGCATTGTGCCCGTGGGCAAAACTCAGAAGCTCAAAGTGAAATTCTCCCCGCTGGAAGTTGGAGACTTCGAGAGCAATCTCTTCTGCCAGTAAGAAGATGTGCTCTCCAGAGCAAAACTCCCCATCTCCTACCCTCTCTTCTGTCCCAGCACCACCACCATTCTTTCCAGCCCTGGGCCCTCCATAGCCCCCTGATTGTCACATTTCCCATTGGGAAGATTCAGAAAGGCCAGGATTTAGAAGATAAGGAGAATTTTTTCTTTTGTATTACTCACCAACACTCTCTAGACTCTTCCTCCTGCCTATTAGGCCCTTCCCAGCCACACACAGGATTCCACTGAGCAACAGAATGGCTGACAGACAGGTAGGTTCCAGTCCTTGGGCAAATATGAACTTAGGAAAACTTTCTTACACCTTTTCTGAGACTTGGTCTCCTCATATGTAAAATGGAAATAACAATACCCACCTTGTACAGTAATCATGAACATTAAGTGAGTTAAATCAAGTGAAGACTTAGAACAGTACCTGGCACATAATAAGCACAATAAACATCACATAGCCATGGTGGTGGACCTGATACATAGGTGAGGAATAGAAAGGGCCCAGACCCAATTCAAGAAATCCAATCCAATAACATTTAGCAAGTCCATGATGTGTTAACCACTCCCATGAAAGATCCATACAGAACACTTACCTTACAGAGGAATTGTGTAAAATATGGTATGGGGTGGCAGAGACCTATGTGAGCCATAAAAGCCTTGTGGAGCCCCCGCTATCACACTGCAGGGACCCGTCCCACACCTGGGCCTAAGCTTGGTGCTGGGACTAGAGGTCTACTTACATCCAGTTCACTTTCTCCAAGGAGCTCAGGATACTCATTTAGAATTTCTGTGTCAGTTTTCATACCCCACTAGATGCCTGTGAGAGGGCGCAGAGGGCAAGACTCTGTGCTCATTTTATAGCAGGGGAAATTTCTCACCACTGCTGGAGGGAATAACTTGGGGCCATACTTAGATACAGAGAAAGAACCAGAATTCATCCTCCTCATACTCAGCCCATTCATGCATTCATCCACTCAACAGTTCATGAATGAACACCTACTATGTATCATGCACTATTCAAGGCATTTATATTATGTTGTTGACCAGGATAGACCCAGTCTCTGCTTTCATGGAGCTCACATTCTGGTGGATATAATATTCATTTCCAACCAACTAAGGAAGTGGTGATTCATCTAAAAATGAATAAGAATAATCTTATCCTCACAGGATTCCCAACCTGCCACCTGGAGAGCAAGGCCCAGTCCTATCAGCAAAAGGGCGGAGCCTTTTGCCCTTCTGCCATTTTGACCTAAAACACTCAGACTACATCAGTGGTCATCGGCGCAACCCAGATCTCCGAGGACCTTCTGGTGCGGCTCTGGATTCAAACACCCGGGTGATTGAGTTCACCAGCGTGGGCATAGGAGGGAAGAATATCCGGTAAGTTGCTTATGGTTTGCATTGGTTCTTATCAGTGAGTTCTTCTAAAGAACTTAGAGGAAGAATTCAGAGAAGTCAGTGAGGCTAATTCCTAGAGGCAGGCTTGAAATATTGGGGTTGGACTTTAGAGAAGTCCATAGTAAGGAAGTCTATAGTAAGGAAGCTGAATTTGTCTCCTTAGTTTTGACACTGGGGAAATATGGAAGACATAAAAATGTAATCCCTGACCACCACCTTAACCACAGAGGGTCGGTCATTGGGACAGAAGGGCCCTGAATATCATTATTCCAAAGTCCAAAACTCTAGCCATAGTTTGCCCCTCCCCCTCCCAAATGAAGTGCAGTTTTCATTTCTTCACAATACTTCACAAGTGCAGTATTCATTGTGGTAATAGAGTATGCAGACAAGTCCTGATTCCCAGATAGGGGGACTGTGCTAGGGAAGGTCCTAAGAAAGTTTCTCTAATTCTTCAACCCCCATTTCACTCTCTGCTATCAATTCTTCCCCCTCGGCCAGGACTTTTACAATCCTGAACCCAACTAATAGCACCTACTCCTTCTCTTGGATCTCTGAAGAAACTGAAAGTCTCCAGAACCCTCCAGCCTTCACATGCCTTACAGAGAAGGGCTTCATCCACCCTGAAAAGAAAGCGGAGGTATGTGTGTGTGTGTGTGTGTGTGTGTGTGTGTGTGTGAGAGAGAGAGAGAGAGAGAGAGAGAGAGAGATGCCACCTTGACTCAGGGCATTGATCATCTTCTCCTCTTCTGCATACCAAGTGTGCTGTAGATCATAGAGTGAGGGAGGACAGCCTAAGGATGCATCAATCAACAAGTATTTCTTGAGTGGCATATACGTTAGGCAATCCTCATGAACAAGACAGAACTGAGCTCTCTTGGGTGGCTGTAGAGAAGTGAAAAGGTCTAGTATGTGCAGTTTTAAAAACTGAAATTATTAAAGCAGGAAAGAGGAGCTGGACACTAATACCTGCAGACTCTAGGACTCATAGATTACTCTCTGAAGACTTATTTTTTCCCGAGGGACTGACAGCAGTAAAAGGATACAGATGTATTTTTACTTGGTCGGGCCAAAGGGTAAAACAGAAAAGTGAGTCATGTCCCACAGCGTAGTCCTCATGTTTACACAGTGGTACAGGGTAGAGTCATACCTAAAGAAATGTGATCTCACTGGCCAAAACAGATCTATGGGCCTGTATCCTGTAAGTTCTGCAGAGAATCTTGGAGGCAGAAATAAATTCATGAAACAGAAATCATGCATTCAAATGCTTTCAGGAAGGTCACACAAATGAATGGAGCAAGCCAAGGGGACAATGATAGGGACTGCTGAGCACCAGCACCAGCTGGCGATAGTGCTTCTCTGTCAGATGACCACCACACAGACAAGTTGCCAGTGTTGCCAGTTCTCCCAAACTTTTTGTGAAAAGCCAAAATTCCATATTTCTATTGAAATCTCTCTATTTTTACATGTCAAACAAAGACATGGTGTGAAATATGGCAGCACAGTCATCAGAGGCTGTGATCGGGCTAGACCTCCTTAGGAGGACCTGTGGCAGGGCAAAAAAACATTGATATTGCTGGAACAGCCAAAATCACATGCCTTCACAGTAGAAAGGTGGAGATGACCTGGTAATGCCAACCATTGTAACCCCAGCACCAGTAAGCCTCCAATGGCATGTGGAGTAGGCAAACAGAAATGTCTTTACCACTCTTTTCCAAATGGTCTTCTTAGATTGTCTTCCAGTTCACGCCTTTCCATCTGGACATCACGGAAGCCTTCTGGACTTTCTTAATCCCTGAACACAACATCACAGTCCCTTTCCTTCTGGTAGGCAAAGCCACCGACCCTCTCATCAATCTGGACAAGTCACATCTCAACTTCAGTTGTCTCCTCATTGGTAAGGCTGCCCTGTTGGTTTATGTTTAGACTTGGCATGACCTCTCAGGGTAAGGGGTAGGACTGACCCCACAATGAGCTCTGGGAGCAGACTTGGGTGGGGAACTTTTTCTGGTACCTTCCAGAAGCATGTCAGAGGTCTTCTATCACTATTCACAAAGCCGTAAATTATTTGTCTTTCAATCTGATTTCCATCAGGTATCTTCTAAACCCACACATTAATAACCTAAGGAAATTTAGGAGACTTGCTACAAATCACACTTGTTAGATTCCTTGAAGGCCTGGACTGCCTATGTTCATTTCCAGAGGCTCATGTTATCCCCATCTTACTTGTATGTGCCTCAGAGCATGGGCTGTATTTGTATGCCTCTCAGTATGAGTCACAGTGGTCAGATTTCTCTGCCATCCTTTCATGCATTCATTCAGCTCAACAAAATGTTACTAAGCCCCTTGTGTGACCCAGGCACTCTCTTGTAAGCTGAGAATGCCATGGATAAAGCCACAGTCCCCACCCTCATGGTGGTTACATTCTAGTAATAGGAAGTAGACTACCAAAAAAGAAAAGATACAGCATGTCTGATGTTAATAAGTGTTGTAAAGAAAAATAAAGCAGGGTATGGAGGACAAAGAATGCCAGTAGGCAATGGGGAAGTAACATTTGATCAGAGATCTGAAGGAAATAAAGGAAGTGATTTCCAGGTCCCTTATCACATGGATGTGGGGTGTGTGTGTGTGTGTGTGTGTGTGTGTAAAATATAACTGAAGCCAGAATATATTTTAGTAACTCATTAGATTTTTATATTTAGGCAAGTAATATTCTTATAATAAGTCAATCATTCTGTTATATAAGGAAATTTTTAATGTCTCTCCATCCATCCTTTCCATCAAAGGAAACCACATTAACAGTTTTTTTTGTAATACTTCCATACATTTCTTATACTGATACATATAAGTAGGTGGGAGGAGTATGGTGTTTTGGAAGGTTTTGAACAAATAAGTGGGCAAGTTAGCATAAGAATAATAACAGCAGTCTTAACTATATAGAAGACACACTGATGTTCAACAGAGGGGAGGAGGGTAGAGGGATGGTGATGAAATAGGTAGTGGGGATTAAGGAGTACACTTGTGATGGGCACCAGCTGATGTATGGAAGTGTTGAATCACCATATTGTACACGACTCTAATATAACACTGTATGTTAAATAACTGGAATTAAAATAAAAAATAATATAATAGAATAAACAAATAAATACAGCAAGACAAACAGAATTTGATCTAGGAATGTAACAGTGGTGCATTTTAGTATGATTATATCAACAGATTAAAGAACAGCCATGTAATGAATGATATGAATGTACACTAAAAAGTGATTGCTAAAATTCATCAGACATTCTCAACAGAAATTTTAACAGTAAGATAGGAATAGAGGGAAAAACTTAAATAAACAAGACTAACCAAAATTAAGAGGCAAATATTATCTTGTAATAAACTATTAAAACTGCTGCAGTTAAAATCAGGAATTAGGCAAAGATGCTTGTTATTATTGAATACTTTCTTAGTGGTTTAGCAAATACAATAAAACAAGAAAATTCAGTAATTGGCATAAACATTAGGGGAAAAGAGACAAAACTATCTCATTTCCTGTTGCTGGTGACCTCATACATAGAAAACCTCAAGAGGCTCAAGAGAAAAGCAAAACAAACCACTAGAATCAACAAGATAATTTAGTAAGTGACTGGATGCAAGACAATTATGTAAAAATCAATAGTTTCTCTTTCTTTTAGCAATAAGCACCTAGAAACAGAAACAAAAAAAATCCATTCAATATTGACAAAACCTATATAATATCTAAGGATAAATGTAACAAGAAAAAGCACGGGATCTATATGAATAAACTATAAAATCTTATTAAAATGCTCCCAAAACAAGATTTGAACATTTACCAGTTCTCTCAAAATTAAATGCAAATGCAATCAAGTTCCAAGCAGAGTCCCAACTGGTGTTGCCAGATAAAATACAGGAGGCACAGTCAATTTTGAATTTCAGATAACAATGAGTAGGGGTTTTTTTTATGTCAGGATAAGTATGTCCCATGCAATATTTGGGACATACTTATACTAAAAGATATATGTATACTTACTAAATCTGGCAACCTTAATCCCAAAAGGATTGGGGGTGGGGGGATATTGGATAAAATGATTCTAAAGTTTATATGGAAAAAAACAAATGTTGTACAATAGTCAAGGAAAGTAAGAAAAGGCAAGATAGTGACAGAAGATGTATTAGGGCCCTGTCAGGACCCTCATGACATTCCTGAGCTCTGATGCAAAAGAGTTCAATGCAGGGATTATTTACAAAGATTGGGACTGAGTTAAGGGGCCTACTAGGGACGGTGAGGCCCTCATTGACAAAACTAGGAAAGCATTGGGTCCAAAGGAACAAGGAGAGAAAATAGTATCATCAGAATCACCTAGGACAGCTGTGACCAAGGCAGAGGAGCCACCTAGCAGGAGCAGGCCATTGATAGAGTAAAGTTCTATAAGGAAGAAGTGGAATCCTCCTGGGTAGGAAGGTCACTTGTAGAACAGAAGGAAGGAAGAGAGGTGGTCAAAGACTGAAGAGCTTGGGAGAAGAGAGAAAAGAAGTTGAAGGATTTCTTCTAAGGAGGTTTCCTCTTGCCTGAGGAGCAGTATCTGCCCAGATACTTTAGGAGCAGGTATGAGGTCTTCACTGAGGGCTGATGTTTCCTCCTCAGGCAGAGAAGCCAGGGAGACCGTGCATATCATCAACAAGGAGGAGCAGGGGTTCCATTTTGCCTTCCAAGACAACTCCCGATATTCTGAAGGTTTCAGCAACAACCTGGTCATATGTCCCATGGAAGGTTGGATCCCACCACTGTCCAGGTAAAGAAAAGGTTCCCCAGGACTACACCCTCCCAAGGTAGTAGGGGTTCCAGGCCTGCCAGGAGGATAAGTTTTCCTCAGAGTGCTGCTGCATGTCGAGATTAATGTTAACAATCCCATCTCTGTCCTACTATTTCTCATTGTTCATTTTCCTGATAAATTGTAAAGCCCTGAGAACTTTAAGCCCTTTTTCTCAATATTTTCTCTCATGCTTATATTCTTTTCCTTGATATCTACTATGTTTGTGAACTCATAAGGCAGTGCCCTACCTTGTCTGGCAAACCTTCAAAACTCATCATAATTTGAGGTGGTGATACTCTTTTCTCATAGTGTGTGCCAATCCACTGGGCTCATAGTCTTTAGCAGGTTTTAGCAGGTTAGCCTAGTCAGCTAATCTGCTGTCTTCTTCCCCAACCAGGTTCCCAATTGATATTTTCTTCACACCAAAGCAGGAAGGAGATGTGAACTTTAATTTGATCTGCAATGTGAAAAAGAAAGCCCACCCTCTGACCTTAAATGTCAAGGCTGAGGGCTACACTATGAATGCAGAAGTCAAATGCAAGGACAGGACTGGCTTGATTACTCTCCTGACTCCCAACCAGACTACCATTATCAACTTCTATGAGGTAAGAGTGTGAGAGAGCACTGATATGTCTCTCTCTCTCTCTCTCTCTCTCTCTCTCTCTCTCTTTCTATCTGTGTGTGTGTGTGTGTGTGTGTGTGTGTGTGTGTCCACTCAAGCTGGGAACAGCAGTATTAAGTGAATGTTAGCTGAATCTCACTGTTTAAAATGCCAGAGAGACCAGGAGAACAGAAACATGCCAGGAGCAGCTCCATCCTCCAAATATATATAGTTTTAATGTGAAAACATTTCTTGTTTTATTTTTCAGGGGTAGAGAGATGGTAGGGAAGGAAACAATGCTTGTATTACACATACAGGAAGGATGTTTGATTACCAAGGGAGGTCTAAGAATTAAATTGCTATCGTACTCTTCAGGTATGAGAGGCCCCCAACACCTCATAGCTCTGGCTTGAATACTTGACCATATTAAGCTAAGGATACTCAACTCACTAACATCGTCTGCCATCCCTATTTCCCAAAGGATATTTTCCCCCAACGTGTTATGTATCCTGACCCGAGAGAATGGAACCATGGTTTGCATTCATTCCATATACTACTCTGTTCTCTGTCTCTCAGGTGGAGTTGAATGAATGTGTTCAGTGTGAACTCAGCTTTATCAACACTGGAAAGTTCAGCTTCAGCTTCCAGGCAGAGCTATCTGGCCCCAAAGCCCTGCTGCAGTACTTGGACTTTTCACCCATTGATGGCAGTGTGGATGTGGGGCAGAGTGTGCACGCCACCTTGTCTTTCCAACCACTTAAGAAGTGTGTCTTGAAGGGCCTGGAACTCAGAATCAAGGTGAGACCATTTAATATTGCCGGACACTGGGAGCACTCACAGCACTCTGTCTTGAAGGATTAGTTCTCCTATGTGCTCCTTGTCTTCTCCACTCTGCCAGAAGCTCCTGGAGAGCGGTTGTGTTGGAGATAGTCCCATAATCTCTAGTATAAAGGCCTCATTCACAGTTGAGGTGCCTGGTGAGTGGCAGTTGAAAAGCGGTTCACCATCCATGCACTAGAATACCATACAGCCATTAAAATGAACAAGGGAGACAGATGGGAGATGGAAAGGAAGCAAGAGAGACAAAATATGTATAACATTTTCCAAGATAAGCTATTGAATGAAAAACCAAGGAATTGTGATGTCCACGGAAATGGCTGTGTCCTATGGTGTTCTTCCGCAAAAAAAAAAAAAAAAAAAAAAAAACAGCAAAATCAACTTTTTTAGAACTCTCAAAATCAATCAAAGGCTTGCAACAATCCTAGGAGCATTTATTCAAGAAAAATAGATGTACTGTGTATATATGCCACATTTTCTTTAGTTATTCATCCATCGAAGGACAATTAGGTTGTTTCCACATCTTGACTACTATGAATAGTGCTACACCAAACATGAACATTAACAAGTGTTAATATCTCTTCAAAATTCTGATTTAAATTATTTTGGATAGCACAACCAAACAAAGACACCACAAGAAAACTACAGGCCAATATCCCAAATGAACATAGGTGTAAAAATCCTCAATAAAATACCAGTAAACCAAATCCAACAATACACTGAAAGGATCATACACTACGATCAAGTGGGACTTATCCCTCAGAGCCAGGGTGGTTCAACATACAAAAATCAATTAATGTTATATCTGACATTAACAGAATAAAAGATAAAAATCACATGAGCATCACAATAGAAGTGGCAAAAAGCATTTGACAAAATTCATCACCAAAAACTCTCAACAAACTAGGATTAGAAGGAAAGTACCCCAACATAATAAAGGCCATATATGAAAAGCTCACAGATACCATCATATTCATCAGTGAAAAGCTAAAAGCTCTTCCTCTAAGATCAGGAACAAGGCAAGGATGTCTACTCTCACCACTTCTATTCAACAGAGTACTGGAAGTCCTAGGCAGAGCAATTAGGTAAGGGAAAGAAAGAAGATGCATCCAAATCAGAAAGGAAAAAATAAAATCCCTGTGTGCAGACAACATGATCTTCTATGTAGAAAACCCAAAAGATTCCATTAAAAAATCTCTTAGAATTAATAAAATAATGCAGTAAAGTTGCAGGATACAAAGTCAGCAAACAAAAATAAGTTGCTTTTCTGTACACTAACAAGAAACTGTCTGAAAAGAAAATTAGTGGGAACACAAGCTGGTGCAGCCACTCTGGAAAACAGTATGGAGGTTCCTCAAAAAACTAAAAATAGAACTACCCTATGACCCAGCAATTGCACTACTAGGCATTTATCCATGGAATACAGGTGTGCTATTTCAAAGTGGCTCATGCACCCCATGTTTATAGCAGCACTATCGACAATAGCCAAAGTATGGAATATATATATATATATATATATATATATATATATATATATACACACACACACACACAATGGAGTATTATATATATATATATAAAATATATATATATGCACACAATGGAGTATTACTTGGCAATCAGAAAGAATGAAATCTTGCCGTTTGCAACTATGTGGATGGAACTGGAGGGTATTATGATAAGTGAAATTAGTCAGAGAAAGACAAAAATCATGACTTCACTCATATGAGGACTTTAGGAGACAAAACAGATGAACATAAGGGAAGGTAAACAAAAATAATATACAAACAGGGAGGGGCACAAAACAGAAGAGACTCATAAATATGGAGAACAAACTGAGGGTTACTGCAGGGGTTGTGGAAGGGGGGATGGGCTAAATGGGTGAGGGGCACTAAGGAATCCACTCCTGAAATCATTGTTACACTATATGCTAACTAATTTGGATGTAAATTTTAAAAAATAAAAAAATAAAAATAAATAAAATTAGGAAAACAACTTCATTTATAATACCATGGAAAAGGATTAAATTGTCAGGAATAAACTTAACTAAGGTGGTGAAAGACTTGTATACTGAAAACTATAAAACACTGATAAAAGAAATTAAAGACACCAACAAATGAAAAACATTCTGGGGGCGCCTGGGTGGCGCAGTCAGTTAAGCGTCCGACTTCAGCCAGTTCACGATCTCGCGGTCCGTGAGTTCGAGTCCCGCGTCGGGCTCTGGGCTGATGGCTCAGAGCCTGGAGCCTGCTTCCGATTCTGTGTCTCCCTCTCTCTCTGCCCCTCCCCCGTTCATGCTCTGTCTCTCTCTGTCCCAAAAATAAATAAACACTGAAAAAAAAATGAAAAAAAAAAGAAAAACAAAGAAAAACATTCTGTGTTCATGGATGGGAAGCGTTAATATTGTTAAAATGTCCATACTGCCCAAAGCCTTCTATAGATTTAATGCAATCCCTATCAAAATCCCAATGGCATTTTTTTTTTTACAAAACAGAAAAACAATTCTACAACTCATACAAAACCACAAAAGACCACAAATAGCCAAATCAGTCCTGAGAAAGAAGAACAAGGCTAGGGACATCACACTTCCTGATTTCAAACTATATTACAAAGCTACCAAAATCAAAATAGTACAGTACCAGCATCGAGACACACACATAGACCAATGGAACAGAACAGAGCCCAGAAATAAATGCACACACACATAGCCAACAGATCTTTGACAAGGGTGCCAAGTATACACAATGGAAAAGGAGAATCTCTTCAACAAATGGTGCTGGGAAAACTGGATATTCAGATCCAAAAGAATGAAATTGAACCCTTCTACACCATGGCGAAAAATCAGCTGAAAATGGGTTAAAGACTGAAATGTAGGACCTGAAACCATAGAACTCCTAGAAGAAAACATCGGGGGGAAGTTCATAACAACAGTTTGTCAGTGGCTTCATGGATATGACACTAAATGCACAGGCAACAAAAAACAAAATAGACAAGTGGAAGTACCTCAAAATCAAAAGCTTCTGCACAGCAAAAGCAACAGTCAACAGAGTTAAAAGACATTGTCTTTTTATTCATATCCTTAAGAAGAAGGCAACTGACAGTTAACCAGGAAGTACAGCAATTGGAATGGAGGTCGGTTTCTAGCCATTCCATAATTTAGATGGACATTAGGTCATAGCACAGTCTAAAAAAGTTGGTTTTTTTTTTCAATTAGAAAAAAGCAAAGCTGTAAAACTCTGAGCCTGGAACTCGGGGGCAGGCTTGTAGCCATCTTCCCTGAGAAGTGCCATCCCTTTTCAGAACTGTCTTTTTCAGAACATTTGTGTCTTACGGCAAAAAGAAACATCACACATCATAGTACCTTCCTGCTCTACTTGGCATAAAAGTTTAAGGTGGTCAATTTCACTCCTTTTCAGGGAATCAGTCACCAAATGCAAAGACTTTAACAGCCTAAGCCTTAAATAAGAAACTGTTTTTCAATTTATAAACTTATAAAGTCATATAGGAAATCTTGTACCAATGACTATTATGTTTATTCTAATGATGTTTAGAATGAGTAGTGGATATTTTGTTTTAAATCAATTATCAACTTAAGAAATTTCATATTATAAAGTTTTTGAAGAGCAGAGAAAGTTCCTGTCCCCTCAGGCATGTGTATCATCTTATGGAGAATTCAGAGGTGACCCATATTCTAACTTTCCACCCTTTCACCCTTGACATATGGGCCTTTGACCTCATTCTTGTCCTTTCCTGGTCACAAGGTGGCCATCCCACCTGCAACCCCATGTCTGCATTCAGAATGGAAATATGAGGCAAGAGCCCAAAGGCAAACACAAACAAGTAAACAGACAAATTTTCCCAGCAAGACTTTGCCTCTGTATTCAAAATAGGACACCCTCTTGTCTTCTGTTTACATCCTGATGACCAGAACTGTGTCTGATGACCACCCTTGGGGGCAAGGAAGGATAGGACCTCGGGTATTTTCACCTAGGTCCCCTGGCAACTACTCAGAGTCCTGTTAATGAGGAAGCCTTGGGAAGCAGGTGCGGGGTGGTAACTGGCAGTCCCTGCCACTCCGCTCCGCTTTCAGGCTGACTCACTGCTGTAGGAGGCAGCGTGAGACTGGCCTGCAGACTGTCCCATTTTGCTTTGCAGGCCAACAGACTTCTAACCTATGAATCAGAATCCCTACAGATGGTGTCTTGGGACCCATTTTTTTTTAAGCACTGACCACTTTCCTCCTTCACCTGAGGACCTGAGGAGTCCTTTGCTCACACCTCTCTAATCACCCTCCACCTGCATTTCCGCCTGCAGGTCAGCCACGGCCCAAAGTTTACATGCAGCATCTTGGGCTGTGCTGTGAGCCCGGCCGTTCATTTCTCCTTCACCAGCTACAACTTTGGGACCTGCTTCATCTACCAAGCTGGCATGCCCCCATACAAACAAATGCTGGTTGTCACCAACAAGGAAGAAACACCCATGAGGTAAGCAGACTTTCCAGAGCTTCCAGATGATTCTGTAGCTCCTTGTGGGTTCTACAGCCTCCACATAGGTGAAGTCCTGCCAAAATAGAAAAAAGAAAGATTATGGGAAAAGTCAAACCCAGTTGGGCATGAATCCCACGTCTGCTTTCCCTACCACTAATATTGACACTTGGGTAGCCAGGAGCTACTCTGCTGAAAATCTTGAAGTGAGGAGAGCAATGCCAGATGTAATGAAGGTGGAAACCGAGGCTTGGAGAATTAAAAAGTGACTTCCTCAGGCCATTACTTTGCAATAAATGACAGATATATACTGAGCCTAAGTCTTTTGATTAAAATCCGGCCTCTCTGCACCATCCCTATGTAGAATGTTCCAGTCCAGGTTTCTGGGCCTTATACCAGACCTATCAAAACAGAATTTCCAGAGACTGGCCCAGAGACCTGTGTTTCCTCAAAGCTCTTTCCTAAAGGAAGGAACTGTTACACATCTGTGCTATCCAGTATGGCAACCTGTAAGTACATAAAATATGCCTGGTGCGACTAAGGGACTGAATTTTTCATTTTTTAAGTTTCAATTCATTTGAATTTGAATTGCCACATGTGTCTAGTGGCTACCATATTGGACAGCACAGGCCTAAGTTCAAATTCCAACTCTTCCCTAGCTGTGTGACCTGGGGCACATGGTCTAACCTCTCCTTTCCTGGGATGGGGGATGATAATAGCTCCTCCCCTACAAGGCTATTAGGAGGGTTAAATTAGTTCATCTAGAGAGAGTACTTAGAATAGTGCCTGGACCATAGCAAATGCTCGGTTATGGTTATCTGCCGCTACTGCTACTGTTGCAGTGATGATAATTATTATCCTGAATGGTGAGTTACAAGAGTGTCATGTGATTTTAAATGCTAATTAAAAATCTTCCCTGCATGATTTAATTCAATCTGAGTCCTGTGTGAAGGCATTAAGTTCTTTTTATTGGCCTAGCTGGACTCCTTCTCTAAATACCTGGAAGACAGACAAGAAAGTATTGTAATGGAGAGCCCTAGGGCCTTCCTACGCACAGGTTGACCAGAGTAGACATGATCTTTGAAGATCCCATGTGGTTGAGCAATTAGTGACAATAAGAATGGCTCACCTTTATGGACTGTCTCCTCTGTGCCCTGTGTAGTACTGACTTAGTCACTCTATTTCATTTAATGCTCAAAACAACCTTATGAGGTTGTTAATGCTCCAAACAACCCAGTTCTACAGATAAGGAAACAGAGGCCCAAATGAGCTAAGTAACTCTTCTAAGTTCTCACAGCTAGTTAGGGATAGAGCCTGGATCCAAACTCCTGTGTCTGAATCGGGAACACATACTCCTCTCCTCTGTGCTTCACCACCCAGTTACTTTAGGAAACACTTCCTTATAAGAGGGTACAAAGCCATGAGTGGCCTTTTCAAGAAAGAGGATAAATAGAGTGAAAAGAACCTTGAGCGAAGGGCCATGAGACTTTGTGTTTGAGGCCAGGTTCTACCAGAATCTCAGGGTGTGATTTGGGGTAAGTAACTTGATTATGCCCAGGAAAGTATGGGCTGGATCACTGCTGAGGTCCCTTCTTCCATAGCTCCAGTGCAACAGGGCGGGAAAGCAGCTCACAGAGACAAGGGGACAGAATCAGTCTTTCTGGGTGTCGTAAATGTGTTTTTTGACCTCCAGCACAGGCTGGTACTGGAGACCCTCTTACTTGGTAGACAAAATGGAAATACGTGGGCCTTCTAACTTACACACCTTCCTCCTGATTTTCTCTAGCTTAGACTGTCTATACACCAATACCGCATACCTCGAGGTGAACTTCCGTGTTGATGTGATAAAGCCAGGAAAGACACTGGAGATTCCAATCACCTTTTATCCTCGAGAAAGTATCAATTATCGAGAACTCATCCCCTTTGAAATCAATGGGCTCTCACAACAAGTGATTGAAATCAAAGGGAAAGGCACCGAGATGAAGGTACGAGACAGTTGGGGAGATCCTCAGCCATGGCAGCCATGCCTTTTTGCCCTCCCAGCCACCTTTGCCCCTCCCACTCTTCCCTCTCCACCTGTTCTGCCCCCAAGCTGCGTTGTCAGAGGCCAGCCAGTCCCACCCAAGGATGACCTGTCAAATCTGACTCGAGTGAACCATAGACCGTATTCAATACCAAACTTTACTATATCATAGGGTACAAGTAATCACAGGCATTGGAGAAACATCTTTGTCTTGGAAAAGTTTGAGACTGTCTGATGCACAATCCCAAACATGTCCTTCCCTCACATTAGGGCATGTTTTGTTTCCACGTTTAATAGACAAGATCTGTTTTGAATAGCAATTCGTTTTAGATATACACACAGACATACATTTCAATTGTGGAACATCTTTCTTTAATGCCACATTGATTGATATTCTTGAGCCAGGCGCAGATCCCAGGATTATATTTGATTGCGGGCATTTCTTCTAAGTAGGTGCTCCTAATGAAAGTCCTGCCGCTAGTCCCTTTCTCCCCACTGTCTGGTAAACCTGTAAGGTGTCTGTTTGGTTGGTATATTTGCATTTTAATAGGAGATTTTAGAAGACTAAAGGCCTTCCAAGATGCTCAGGAATGCATGGGACATTTCAGCAACTGAGAAGGTGGGAGGGGTGTGTTCCTGGCAGCCTTCTCATCAAGCTAGAGGAATGACAAGACATTGCCACCTGGTGTTGTCTGTACCCAAGCCAGAGATGGGGTCTCTTCTGATATCACTGATCCGTTCACTTGTTCCTTCTGTCACTCACTCATTTTGCACCCATTTTGTGCTAGGTACTTTGGGGGAAGTCTGGAGGGGACTTAAATGTGTTCTCTGACCTCCAGAAGCACAGGCTGCTGTCGGAGACTCTTACCTTTTTAGGCACCATGGAAACATGTGGGCTGAATATAAAGAAAGTTGAGGGGCAGGGGGTGTGCCGTTTAGTGACTGCCTGAATGGCTGCTGCTCATTGTGTGTCCATGCCATCCTGAGGGCGAGACCCAGCCTGACCTTGATCTATCCAGGCCAACATTTTGATCAGTGCCTTAGATGAGGGCTTGGAAGCATGTCTACTCTTCCACCTCTGCCTCCACCATTTTGTCTGCGTGGCCCTCATCTGTCCCTGTCCAGCCCACCCCACAGATCAGCAAGCCAGAGCAATTACAAAACACACATTTGATTGGGTCACTCCATGCTTCGCTGGCCTCCCACTTCTCCCAGCACAATCCCTGACCGCCTCCAAACTTGTCTTCTCATTGCGCCCCTCTCTCTCAGCCACAGGCCTTCCTGGGCCACGCCTCTGACTCAGGGCCTTGCCACAGGCTGTTGTCTCCCCCCACCCCGGGTGGCCTCCAACCCATGCCCACCCTGACTCAAACAGACTAGATGGCACCCTTCCTTTAGCTCCCAGGGTAGACATGCCTTCCCCAGGGAGGCGGCCCCAGAACCCCCAGCCAGCTCAGCCCCTGCAATATGTTCTCACAGTACCCTGAGCTTTTCCGTCATGTCTCCTCATCCAGTTGTGATTATGTAGTTGTGTAGTAAGCTGCTTAGTGGATATTGTATGCACGTGTTTACCAGGTGAGTGAACGCCCATCCCAAATGAAGAAGGCAGGACACTGACAGGAACCACCATTGCCTCACCAGGATAGGTGTATGATAATAGTTTTTTTCAAGGAACTGATGAACACTCCCTCTCTCCTCTCTTTCTGGTTCCACAGATTTTAGTCCTAGATCCGGTCAATAGGATTGTAAAGTTGGGAGCTGTCCTGCCAGGACAGGTTGTGAAAAAAACGGTTTCCATCATGAACAATAGCCACGCCCCACTCACTTTTAGCCAGACAGTCCTGTTCTCGATTCCAGAACTCCAGGAACCCAAGGTTGGTGCCCAGGGCTCCCAGTGGGCTTCTTATGCTTCCCAGTGACATGGGTGACTAGATGACTGTGCTAGCAACACAAACAGCTCACACTTCTCGGGCATCTACCATGCACCAGGACATTCTAAGAGCTTCCCCCGTGCTACCTCTGAGCATCTTCACAAAAACAGTATAGGGCTAGTACTGTTATTATTCTCATTTTGCAGATAAGGACACCAAGGCTTAGAGAGGCTGCATATCTTGAAAAGGCAACAGAATGAAAGAGAAAGGGATGGGATTTGGTAGATCTGGATTCTAATGAATGTATATATCCTCATCGTTGGAAGCTTGAAAAATATGGAAAGACATAAAGAAAAACATTTTCGCCATAATCTCACACCCAGAAATAATCACTTGCAGACGACCACCTTCTTGCTGTATACCCATCTGGCAGAGAGACCGCAAGATCAAGCTTCTGGTGTCTCTTCTTACAAAGGCACCAGTCCCATTATGAGGATCCCACTCTCGTGACCTTATCTGCCCCTAATTACCCCCTAAAGGCCTCATCTCCAAATGCCACTCACATACGAATTGTCAGCCGGTGGAGTGGGGGACACAATTCAATCTGTAGCAAGGTGAACACAATGTTGACTGGTCTGATGGAGTTCACAGTCTTTGGGGGTCACTGACACGGAAACAACTCCAGGACAGCCTAGAAACTGCAGAGGCAGGGTGTGAATTGGGAGGGGCTGCTCAGACAACAGCGGGGGGCTGTGAGAGGCCTCATAGGGCGGGAGGTCTGTACTGGGTTTTTGGGATGGAAAGGTGTCTCCAGGCAGACAGGTTGGGGAGAGGTGTGCTGGCGGGCAGAGCTACGTGTGCTTGAGGGGGGTCTGTGCTTTTAGAAAGCTAGGTGTGATTGGGTAGGCAGGGGTGCTGTGGACCGTCCAGGGATTGCCAAATACAGAGAAACGGGCTGGGGAAGCTAGCCAGAGCAAGAGAGCCAGTGGCACCTCATCCCAGAGCCCATGGTGCTGGCCAAAGACAGAGGGCAGACTTGCTTCCAGTCCTCATTCATCCAAATCAAAATCCTCAGTGCCGCAGGGTCAGGGCCCCTGACCATTGGGCTGAGCCGCCTTTGCCTCTTGAGGTGACGCATTACCTGTACTGGCATCAACATCGTGGTGTTTGGAGAGCTCACGGAGGCTGCTGTCCCTGCGTGGTTTCCAGCCCACTGTCTGCTGCCACAGTCCACCTGCTGGTGACCACACAGCACCCTGTACCCCAGGAAGCACAAGCCCGGAAGGAGCTTCGTCTTCCTGAAAGCTGATTTTGGTTGATTTCTACCAGGACAAAGGAGGCGGGGGGAGGGAAAACCATACGAATTTAAACAAGAGTTCTCAAGCTTTAGAAGACACGGGTCACTCAGGGCACTTTTGAAGATGTGAGCTCCAAGCTCTCCCAAAATTCAGTTGGAATGGGGCAGGACCTGTGAATCTGCATTTTTTTTTAATTTTTTTTCAACGTTTATTTATTTTTGGGACAGAGAGAGACAGAGCATGAATGGGGGAGGGGCAGAGAGAGAGGGAGACACAGAATCGGAAACAGGCTCCAGGCTCTGAGCCATCAGCCCAGAGCCTGACACGGGGCTCGAACTCGCAGACCGCGAGATCGTGACCTGGCTGAAGTCGGACGCTTAACCGACTGCGCCACCCAGGCGCCCCTGAATCTGCATTTTAAAGACCACAGTGGGAAGTGTGGTACAGGGAACCCAGGGAGCACTCCTTGGAAAAACACAGGAGCGCTAAGTGTTTTCTATTTCCTCTTATCTTACATTTCCTGCACCAGAGAGTAGGGGTCATTTGCAAGGAGCTGGAGAGAAAAATTAACATTTATTGAATGGCTATTACATGCCACCCATTTATATAAGTGACCTGAATCTTCACCATAGAGTAAGCCACAGAAAGTTTAAGTAACTTAGCAAAGATGACACAGCCGTCAGGAGAGAGCAGAGTGGGATTTGACCCCTGGGCTATTGCAGCCCTAACAGCAAGACCCAGAAATAGAAGCCTCAGATGCCCTCTGCCCTCAGCTGCTGAGTCTCATTGCTGTTTTGCCCAGGTCATCACCTTAATACCATCCTACAACATCACTCTGAAGCCCAAAGAGGTCTGTAAGCTGGAAGTCATCTTTGCCCCGAAGAAACGCATCCCTCCCTTCTCTGAGGAGGTGTTCATGGAATGCATGGGGCTTCTGCGTCCTCTCTTCCTCCTTAGCGGCTGTTGCCAGGCCCTGGAGATCTCCCTGGACCAGGAGCATCTCCCCTTCGGGCCAGTCGTGTATCAGACACAAGCCACGCGTCGCATCCTTATGTTGAACACGGGTGACGTGGGTGCAAGGTAGGAGAGTGGCATCCCCACCCAAGGCCGAACACAGCTCTCTTGACTCTGGATTTGCCCTGGATTCAGACTGGATATTTGTTTTACAAGTGTAGCCACTTTTTCTTTCTTTCTCCTCCCTTCCACAGCCCCTCCCCCCCTCAAGATGGGACGTGGCCCTGCTAGGGTGACTGCGGCTGCCAGGATTACAAAAATTAATGCAATAGAGAAGATTAGTTTGGTGCACGTTATACACCCTTTACATGGTTTCTTTTGCTTATTACCAAAACAATTCTATGGTTGATCCGTTTTACAGACAAGACAACTGAGACTACTTTTCCAAAATCATGCATCCAGTTAGAACTTACACTGTGCAAGTGCAGTGCTAAGCATTCTTACGTATAAGCTCCCATTTAATTACCCCAGACGCCTGAGAGGTAGTACTATATTGTCCTCATTTCACAGATGAAGGTGAGGCTCAAGGAGGTCAGGTGATTTACCTGAGGTCACATGGCTAAGAGGTGAGAAAGACAGGATTAGAACACAAGTATACCTCTGACTGCTCTCCTCTCCAGGCTCTTCCCTCTGGCTAGCAGGTGCCCGGCCCAGTCACGACTCGGGCATGCCACCATAGCTGTGCAGACACCCCTCACCCAGACCTCAGTGTGGACATTGCCCCGAGGGTGTGGCTGGAAGCACAGAGGGATGGCCCACAGAGGGATGACTAAGAGTGCTCCCAAGAACAGGTGCATCTCTCACCTGAAGGCATTGCCTCTGCCCTCCTGGATCTGACCTGAGAGGCAATGCAGGGGGTGCTTATAGCCATGGCCTTGGGAGGGTTCCAGTCCTAGCCCCGGCACTTCCTGGCTGTGTGATCTCGGATACACATGTGTTAGCGTGTTCATGTGCATGTTCCTCGACGAGTCACTTGCAGAATATAACATAAGATGCGGCCACTTCCCACCCTGCTCAGGTCTGAGAGACAGCTGAGCTGTCTTACCCAGAAGTGAGCTAGCTCTTGACTCCATCCACCTTTGCTCTGCCCACATCCCATGGAGTATTCAAAGGGGTGAGCCTCTCAGCTAAAAGCCTAGGCAAAGTCCCTTGATCTCAGCAGCATTAAGCACACCCCAGGATACTAGTAAACTGTTTTTCTTGTCTCCTTTTGTCTTGGAAAAGGTTTAAATGGGATGTCAAAAAATTTGAGCCCCATTTTTCCATCAGCCCAGAAGAAGGCTACATCACTGCAGGCATGGAGGTCTCTTTTGAAGTGACCTACCATCCCACTGAGGTGGGCAAGGAGAGTCTCTATAAAAACTTGCTCTGCTTCATCCATGGAGGCAATCCTCTGAACCTCACCCTATCTGGAGTCTGCGTGGGACCACCTTCAGTAAAAGAGGTCAGTAGCTGCTGCCCACAGAAGTGCCAATGGCAAGAGTGGGCCCAGCAGGCACCACAATTGAATTCAGCTGGGCCTTCTAGAAACAACTGACTCTGTTCAAACAGTCCTCGGTGCCAATGTCAAACATTCAGACCTCTCCCTCCCACCACAGGGCCTTTGCATATCCTTTTCCCCACTGCTGCAATATTCATTTCCCCTCTTCATTTAGTTAATTCCTATTCATTCTTCAGCTCTCAACGCAAGCATTACATTCTCAAGGAAGGTTTCTCTGACATATTTGGCTAGATCAAATTCTCTTACAAGCACTGTAAGTAAAGGGTAAACACTTTCCCCTTCTCTCATTAAAAAAAAAAAAGTTGGGAGTGGGGGAGTGGGCTTGAGTTAACCTTCTGCTAGCCTTGTCCCTAGAAACCTAACAGTAGACTCCATTCCACTTACGGTAAAAAATCACTTATGGTAAAAATTACACCTGATCTCCATCTCTATAATTTTGTAAATGGAATCACCCAGTGTGCTATGAACATGTATGTACAAATCTTGGCAAGAAAATATGCTTCCATTATCTTGGGTAAATACCCAGATGGCTGGGGCACAAAGCAGGTATATATTTACTTTTTAAAGAACCTACTAAACTCTTTTCCAAAGTGGTTGTGTTTCTACCAACAATGTCTGATATTTCCACTTGCATCCCATTTTGCCCACACTTGTTACCACCTGTTGTTTTAATTTTAGCCATTCTAATAAATATAAGGTGGTATCTCATTGTGGCTTTTAATTTGTGGTTCCCTAATGACTAATGACATTGAGAATCTTCTCAGGTATTTGTTTGCCATCCATATATCATCTTTGTTGAAGTACCTGTTTGAATTCTCTGTCCATATTTAATTGGGATGTTTGTTTTCCTATTATTGAGTTTTGAGAGCTCTTCATATATTCAGGGCACAAATTTTACATTTAGATCTTAATCTGTTTAGAGTTAATTTTTGTATGTAGCATAAGATATGGATCAAAATTCATTTTGTTTTATCATTTGTATGTGGATATTCAGTTGTTCTAGCACCATTTGTTGAAGATTATCCTTTCTCCACTGAAATGCCTCTGCACCTTGGTCAAAACTCATTTAACCATATATGTGCAGGTGTCTATTGCTGAATGCTGTCCTTGTCCACTGATCTATTTGACTCTTTTTACCAACAGTGCTACACCGTCCACACTGCTGAATTCAGTGGTCAGTTCTCAACTGTTGACCTGTTGATAGTATTTGATACCTTGAACAAATCCCTTGAGGAAGATGCTTCAAACACTTCACATGGTCCCTAGGATGCCACCCTCTCCTGGGTTTCCTCCTATCTTATTAGATGTTCCTTCTCATCTCCTCTTCTGATTTTTTTTAACACTGGAGTGTGTCAGTCAGGAATTGGTTCTTAAATTTCTTCTTTTATCTAAAAACACTTAACTTCTTGATAATCTCATCCAGTTTCTTGGCCCTTAAAAAAAAACATTGCTATACTCCCAAATATGGATGCCAGCCTAAACCTTTCCTTGAATTCCTCATTTGTAAATTTCACTACCTACTTCAGATGTCTGTTTTCTTCCAGGTGGTAAATTTCACCTGCCAGGTACGCTCCAAGCACACGCAGACCATCATGCTTTCAAACCGCACCAACCAGACCTGGAACCTGCACCCCATCTTTGAGGGTGAGCACTGGGAGGGGCCAGAGTTCATCACCCTGGAGCCCCATCAGCAAAACAAGCCCTATGAGATTACCTACAGACCCCGCACCATGAACTTGGAGAACCGCAAACATCAGGTAGGCTGAGGCTCCCCCCTGCCGCCCCCCATTGATTTTACTGTGGGGTTGGAGGGAGGAGTCATGCAAGAGAGGTGAGGAGAACCCCACGAATCATGTTGGAACAATGGGGAATAATGCAGATTATGGAGTCCAAAACTTCCCTTGTTGCCTGTATTTTTTCATGTACAGGGGATTTTCTTGGAACAAGGGGCTCAGTTCTGAACACAGTCCTGGACTAAGCATCAAGTAATTAATATTTAGCTTAATTGTACAAATAGCATCATCGTCACTGTAACAAACTTTTAAAAAGAAAAGAAGCCATAATCTTCCACCCTAAAGAAAGAGAATTTTTTCTTCTAAGCTGTATTTTTTTTAAGTTTATTTATTTATTTTGAAAGAGAGAGAGTAGGGAAGGGGCAGAGAGAGAGACAGAATTGCAAGCAGGCTCCACCCTGTCAGTGCAGAGCTGGACGTGGGGCTCAATCTCACGAACCATGAGAGCATGACCTGAGCCAAAATCAAGTTGGACACTTAACCAACTAAGCCACTCAGGTGCCTCTAAGCTTTACTTTCTTTGTAAGTAATCTCTACACCCAGGGTATGGTTGAACTCACAACCCCGCGATCAAGAATCAGATGCTCTACCGACTGAATCAGCCAGTCACCCCAAGAACTGTTTTCTCCTATCTATACTACCAGTCCTTATTCAGATACAGTCATAGTTGCCATCATAGAATACCTAATTTTGCACTCAGTTTATTTTTACCTTACATTAGATCATGAACGTTTTTCTGTTTAACTAGTCTTTGTGATGTAATCATGTTTAATGATTGCCTAATATTTCATGGAATGAAAGTTCCATAATTTATGTAATACTCCTCAGTTGTTGAATATTAAAGTTATTACTACCAAATTTTCATCAATATTATAAATGGTTCTAATGCGTATGTGTGTGTGTGTGTGTGTGTGTAGCTTTTTCCTCCAAAGGGATTTTTAAGGTCCCTGGGGAAAGGTGACCCAGCTAGCTCTATCGATAGAGCATGAGACTCTTAAGTTGCCTGGGGTAGAGTTCCGGGTTCAAATACATATGAACATTTTTATGACTCTTAAAACATACTACCAAGCTTATTTCAAGAGTTATGCTTATGCAAGGGCCTCTATTAATCCTGTGTCACTACCACGCCTAAGAGGTACCTAATAAAGGACCTTCTGTGCCATTTTGACCACGTTTCTTCTCCTTAGGGCACCCTCTTCTTCCCCCTCCCAGATGGGACTGGCTGGCTGTATATGCTGCATGGGACTTCTGAGCTCCCCAAAGCCGTGGCCAGTATCTACCGTGAAGTACCATGTAAGACGCCCTACGTTGAACTCCTGCCAATAACCAACTGGCTTAATAAGCCCCAGAGGTGAGAGAGTGGGGCTAGGGGTTGGGATGGAGGAGATGGAGGAAGGACTTCTACTGTCTAGCCTGGCCCTTCCCATGGTCAGGGCCTCTAGAGACATTGAGGGGCTAAACGAATCAGAGGCAAACTTCTCTGATGTAACCAAGCATTGTCTGAACTCTAAGCTTCCAGACAGTCAGTGCTATCTATGAATAACTGATAACTTAAGTCTCCTAGAACAGTGCCTGACGTAAAATAAGTGCTCAAATAAATGTTAGATGTTGTTATTATTATCAAAATGATAATCATGATGGTTATTCTTGAGTTCTCTGTCTTATCACCTAAGCCACTGGCCAGAGAAGGATGTCCCTTGGATCTTATTTGCAGTGGGAGTAGAGTAGAATACAAGGGCTAGAGGAATTGACAACCAACCTGGTCCCCTTCTTTTACAGAGAAGGAGCCAAAGCCTGGGAGAAGAAGCTTACTTACTGAAGGCCACCAGTTAGCATAGTGGATAAGGGCTCAGACCTAAGTTTGAATCCTAGCTGTACCAATAACTAGTCATGTGACCTGAACATGTTTCCTTCTCATGGCCTCTATTTCCTCATTAGTAAAATGGGGGTGATAATTATATGTGTCTCCTACAGACACTGTGAGGATTAAATGCCTCTAACACATTTGGAGCACTGACTCAGTAGCTGGCACATCACAGGTGTCAATAAATGGTAGTTATTGTTATTGTTAGAGACAAAGGACCAGAACCCTGGACCCACATGCTTATCATAAAATCAAAAGTAGAGATAGCACCTTTCCTTCTTTTCTTTGGGCAAATGGTTTCATTTTCTCTATCCTCTCTTCATGTGTTCCTGTGCTCCCCCAGATTCCGGGTCATCGTGGAAATGGTGAAACCAGAGAGGCCAGATCTAAGCATCACCTTAAAAGGCCTTGATTACATTGATGTACTGTCTGGCTCCAAGAAAGATTACAGGCTGAACTTCTTTTCCCACAAGGAGGGACTCTACAGTGCAAAGGTATCCACGTGTTAAAGACATTTCCCTGGAACTCTGGAGGTTTGCCCCAAGGTTAATAATCCTGGTGTTAGGGAGTGAAGATGTCCTCCCACAGCCAGCCCATCCTTATCTTGCTGGGCTAACCAGTTAGAGACCTGACAAAGCTTTCAGGATTCCCAGCCTCTTGAAGATGAAGCCAGATGGCAGGGCCATCCATCCATCATGTAGACCCACAACAAGCCTTCAAGGCAACAGAATCGTGAAAATCCTTAAGCAGTAACACTGGGCCAGCAAACACCAGACCACAATAATAAGAAAAGGTCCCTTTTCCTGAGTGATTATAGTGGCCAGCATAGTATTGAACATTTAGTACATATAGCTAGTAATGTCAGAGCCAGGATTCAACTCAGAGCCATTTGCTCCAAGACACCACAGGGTCGTTCACACATGAGCTATTTCTCCTAATTCATTCATTAGCTCAGCAAGTACCTATAAGCATATATGCCACACTCTAAACTAAGTGCTGGCAACACAGCAATGATCAAAAATAGGCGCAGTCTCTGTTTTCATCAAATGCACTGTCCAGTGAAAGGAGAAGGGCATTAACCAAATAATGGTACTATGAATGTATAATTACAAAATGAGATACATGCTTTGAAGAAAAGGAGTGTATATGGGTCAGTAGCTCACAGGAGAGATTAGGGCTGAAGATAACATATGGAAATTACTCATTTACATTTAGTATCAGAAGCTATGATGAAGGAAGGAATCAGCTAGGGAGATTTTAAAGTGAAAAAAGAAAGAACCTAGGAACCCATCTCCTACCTCCAGAAGAGATATTGGCAAAACTCACACAGTGGGATGTCATCCCCTCTCCTAAAATCACTGAGGTAGACTGCTCCACTCAGATCGCATTCACAGACTAACAGAGAACCTTAGAATCAAAGTATCATAAAACATCTGAAGAAAAAAAAAAGCCACCATAAATAGAAACAGCAGCTCAACAAAGGGGAACCCCTAAGATAAAAGAGTCATTAAAGCAAATGGAATATTTTTAGTGAACATTATTAATACCCTCAAAGGAATAAAAGAAGATAATCATGCCCATGAAAAAGAACAGGCTATTGTGGAAGACAATCAGAGACCCTAAAAATTAAAAAATTGAATATTTTTAATGGAAAACCTTAGAGGAAGGCTGAATAGTATAATGAACTCTGAGGAAGAGATTACTAGTAAGTTAGAAGATAGAGCTGATTTAGCACATGAGCACAAAGAAATGGCAAGCGTGGAAGGAAATAATAAGTGCTGAAGAGGGTGTGGAGAAGTTGGATCCCTCATACATTGCTGGTGGGAGTGCAAATGGCGCAGCTGCTGTGGAAAACAGTCTGGCATTCCTTAGATGGTTAAACATGGAGTTACCGTGTGACTCAGCAATTTCACTCCTAGGTATATACTCAGGATAAATGAAAATATATGTCCATACAAGAACCTGTACATAAATTTTCATAGCAGCATTATTCATAAGAACCAAAAAATAGAACCAAACAAAACAAACCAAATGTCATCAACCCAAATGGACAAATATAATGGAATATTATTTGGCAATAAAAAGAAATGGAAATGAAGTGCTGATACATGCAACACATCAATGAACCTTGAAGGAATTATGATACCTAAACAAAGCCGTCACAACTGGCCACATATTGTATGATTTCATTTATATGAAATGTCCAGAATAGGCGGATCTATAGGAAGAGAAAGTAAATTAGTGGCGATGGGTTAGGAGGAAATGGGGAATGATTGGTTTTGGGGTGATAAAAATGTTCTAAAATTGATTGTGGTGATATTTGCACCACTTTGTGAATGTACTAAAACCCACTGAATTATACACTTTAATTGGGTGAAGTATATGGTATGTGAATTGCATGTCAATAAAGCTGTTTCAAAAAAAGAAAGTATGACACAGAAAATATACATCAAAAAGTTCTAATATCTATCTACTAAGAGCTCCCAAAACAGGAAAGCAAGATAATAGAAGGAAGAAAATACTCTTCAAAATAATTGAAGAAAAACTTCCAGGGGCATCAGGGTGGCTCAGTCGGTTAAGCATCCGACTTTGACTCAGGTCATGATCTCGTGCTTCATGAGTTCTAGACCCTCATTGGACTCTGTGCTGACAGCTCAGAACCTGAAGCCTGCTTTGGATTCTGAGTTTCCTTCTCTCTCTGCCCCTCCCTAGCTCCCTCTCTCTCTGCCTCAAAAATAAATAAACATTAAAAAAAACTTCCAGAACTGTTTGAGAAAGACTGAGTCTTCTAATTGAAGGGACCCACCAACTTTCCAAATAGGGTGAATGAAAAAAAGACTCACATTTAAATAGGTGAGACCAAAATTGTAGAAAACTGGGATAAAAAAGAAAATCCTAAATGATTCTAAGGAAAGTAAAAGGAAATAATCACAATAACATCAAGGTTCTCATGGCAACACTGAATACAAGAAGCAATGGAGTAAGCTATTCATATGATTTAGAGTGTTTTCAATCTAGAACCTTTTCCAAACAAAACTATTACAAGGGCAAAATAAAGACATTTTTAAACTTGCAAGGACTCAAAATAACCTGCCCATATATATAATCCCTGTTTGAAAGAAGCACCACAAAATAAGTTTTTAAATTAGCAAAATTTTAAAAATAAGTAAATGAATTCAAGAAGAAAACAAAAGGTTATAATGAACAAAGACTCAAAATTCTATTGATAGGTAATTTCAAATAATTGCTGAAAAGCAATCTGAAGTGAATATTTCATATGACCTCAATATAGGAAATAGCAAGGGGAGAAATAAAATAATGCAAAGAAAATTTTTTTCTCATTTAGTGGGAAGAAAATGGGGAAATGAAAGATACTTGTTTCTTCATCAAGAAAGGTAGGGCACGAATAGAGATAGCCATAAACTGTAGCTGTAAACAGAAAAATATATGTAAATACATGTTTTAAAGTGTTAACTAAAAATAACAGGGAACTCAGATCACAGATCTCTTTACAATAATAAGTATTAGGGGCTCCTGGATGGCTCAGTCAGTTAGGCATCCGACTTTGGCTCAGGTCATGATTTCGCAATCTGTGAGTTCGAGCCCCACATTGGGCTCTGCGCTGACAGCTCAGAGCCTGGAACCTACTTTGGATTCTATGTCTCCCTCTCTCTCTGCACCTCCCCCCAAAAAAGTAAGTAAACATTTAAAAAATAATGTTAAGTATTCAAATTAACAATACAAAAGTTTTTTTTAAAAAGTCAAAAGCGCTTCTGACGATGATGGAGTAACTACTACTGCCACCATAAACAACCATAAAACTGAACAGAATATCTGAGGCAACCCTTCTCAGGCATTGGACAACAGTAGCACAATACCGCAATCCCTCAAAGAGAAGAAAAGCTAATGAGATGAATCTCCACAATTATCCTGGCTCTCTGCCAAGGGACAATTTCTTGACTGCAATGCAGTGAGCTAGAATCTAAGCAAAACACAAGAGCCCCAGTGATCTGATGATACAGAAATTAAAATTTGGTGCAGTTGAAATAGCTGGTCTCTATAAGGTAGGAGTAGGGCAATGCATCGAGTGGCAGGATGTCAGGGGGAAGGGAGACAAAAGTGTGTGTGGGAATACCCTTCAAAGTCTTTGGCTGACAGTTGTACTGCACATGCACAAGGTGAGACTACATGAGATTTATCAGAGAGCAGCTTCTAAAAGAGATTGATAAAGGAACAAAGATATGTTGATCAGTGCCCAGGGAACATTGGAGGTTTGGCTCAGCCAGAGTGGAGAGATTACATTAACATCTCATTAACATCCTAGGAACCCAGTTGAAATACCAGAAAGGCCCGAAGAAAGGACCATGCCCTTATAATAAGTCCTTTTAGGCCCTTAGAAAGCCTAAAACTAAGCCACAACAAGATCTGTAGGAAGGACAAAATTTGGAGACTGAATCCCACCAAGTTGGAAGGTCTCGAAAAACACCTTGAGCTTTCTATAGGTCTGCTCTAACAAAGCATAAAACCAAACCTACACAAGCTTATCAGTCAATAATTGAACTGCCTCCTAGAATAAAATCAACACTCTCACATGGAAGGTAACAGAATCCAGAATCTCTACAATGATTATCAACAATGTCCAGTACATAAACAAAAATTACTAGACTTGTAAGGAAGGAGAGGAATGTAACCAATAGTCAAGAAAAATACAGGCAATGAAAACGGACTCCAAAATGGGCCAGATATTGCATTTAGCAGACAAAGACTTCAAAGCAGCTTTTATAAACATGATCAGAAATAAAAGAAAATATTTCAAATAATTAGACAGATCAGGAATCTCAGCAAAGAAATGGAAACTATATTTTAAAAAAAGGAGCTGAACAGATATTTGATAATAGAAAACTACAATAAACTGAAATGAAAATTTCACTGGATGTGCTTAACAGCAGATTGGAGATGTGAAGATTCAGTGAACTTGAAACAAATCAATAGAACATTTCTAATCTGAATGATAAAGAGAAAAAAGATTGAATAAAAAGAACCAGAGCTTCAGGAACCTGTGGGAAAGTATAAAAATTTTTAATTCATAAGTAATGTGAGTCCTAGAAGAGAAGAAAGTGAGTATGGAGCAGAAAACTATTTGAAAAAAAATTGCTGAAATTTCTCTGATTTGATTAAAAAACATTATAGATCTAAGAAACTTGGCAAACCTCAAGCAGGAAAAATACAAAGAAAACCATGAGATACAAGAAAACCATGTCTGTGTACATCATAGTAAAACTACTGAAAACCAAAGAGAAAGAGAAAAGCTTAAGACAACCAGATACAAAAGATCTAAAATAGGGGAAAACAATAAAAAGACTTCTGACTTCTCTTCAGTTATAATGGAAGCCATCTGCAAAATGGTAAGTTCTATCAACCTAGAATTCTTTATTCACTGAACACATCCTTTAAAATGGAGATATTTTCAGAGAAAACATGAGAGAATTCACTGCCAGCAGACTTACATTAGAAAACAGCACATTGTGGGGCGCCTGGGTGGCGCAGTCGGTTAAGCATCCGACTTCAGCCAGGTCACGATCTCGCGGTCCATGAGTTCGAGCCCCGCGTCGGGCTCTGGGCTGATGGCTCAGAGCCTGGAGCCTGTTTCTGATTCTGTGTCTCCCTCTCTCTCATGCTCTGTCTCTCTCTGTCCCAAAAATAAATAAACGTTAAAAAAAAATTTAAAAAAAAAAAAAAGAAAGAAAACAGCACATTGATAGGTATTCTTTGGCCTGAGGAAAAATTATACCAGTTAGCAATTTGGGTCTAATGGAAGGAAAGAGAGCCCTAAAAATCTAAAAATGGTAAATAAGTACACATACACACACACACACACACACACACACACACACACACACACACAGAGCTTCTAAGAACTTTCTAAAAACGACAACTGACAGTTTATAGCAAATATGATAACACTGTTAGGTGGGTGTTCTTATGTGTGTAGAAGTAAAAGATATGACAACAAAAGCACAGAAGATAGAGTGGTTAGGTCAATAAAATTATACTTTAGTAAGGTTAGCACATTTGCCAAATTGGAAGTGTGCATAAGGAGCATGAAGGGTCAGTTATAAAGTGGGAAGTGATAAAATACTACTCAAAATAAATTTCACAAGTTAAAAATTCATATTGTCAGCTGTAGAACAACCACTAAAAATCTATTATTAAAAAATATAGCTAAGAAGCCAGTAGAGGAAATAAAATACATTACAAAAGATTGCATGTCGAGCCAAAAGGAAACAGGAAAGGAATAACAGAGAAACAAAATAAGTAAGTAAATAAGTAAATAAATAAATAAGACAAATGGAAAATAACCAACAAGAAGGCAGACTTCAACCTAAACATAGAAATAATTATTTTAGGGCACCTGGGTGGCTTGGTCAGTTGAGCGTCCAACTTCGACTCAGGCGTGATCTCACAGTTTGAGTTCCAGCCCTGCATCGGGCTTGCTGCTGTCAGCACAGAGCCTGCTAAGGATCCTCTCTTTCTCTCTCTCTCTCTCTGTCCCTCCCCTGTTCACACTATCTCAAAAATAAATAAACATTTAAAAAAGAATTATTTTAAATGTAAAAGACTGAACACTCCAATTAAAAGACAGGGTGCCAGAAGCACTCTAAAGCTAAAGACAGGAAGAAGTTGAAAGTAAAAAGTCAGATCCATAAAGAACTATTACCATATACTAATAATAATATAAACAACTCAAAGTATTAAAAAGGGCAAAAGACTCCAATAGACTCTATTTCACAGAAGTAATGTGTGAATGACCAATAAGCACATGAGAAGATGCCCAACATCATCAGTCACCTGGGAAACAAGCAGAAAAAGGTGAGCAACTTACCATATCAACTGCAGAGGTGAGGAGACAATGTACTGCAGTCACAAGGGTGGGCTCTGGAGTCAGATCAACTTGGTTCGAATCCTGGCTCTGACACTTCTCTCTACATGTGACCTTGGCAAGATAACTTAACTTTGCTAAACTTCAGTTTCTTTGGCTTTAAAAAACACAAACAAACAAACAGTGAGGGGAATAATAATGTTGCCTACAAATTGTTTAAGTTAACTAAGTACTTCTAGTGCCTGGCACACAGTAATCATTCATTAAATGTTAGATGCCGTCATTATTACTATTAGTATTATTGTCTATTCCAGCAGCAATGGGCATAGGAAGGAGAAAGGGTGGCTGGTAGGGATTCAGACAGGGTGGGAGTGCCCGTGTCAGCCTGGCACCCATGCTGTATGTACCTAGGCAATGCTAATAGAGAGAAGGAACTCAAGACAGCTGAAGACCCTCCACTAACCCCTCTCCTCTGCTTTCTTCCTCCCCCTCTCCCCGCGAACCCAGGTGATCTTCCGAAACGAGGTGACCAATGAGTTTTTATACTACATGGTGGGTTTCAGGGTCATCCCTTCAGGCGTCATCAAAACCATTGAGATGGTGAGCCCCGTCCGGCAGAGCACATCAGCCTCCATCAAGGTGGAGAACCCTCTGCCCTATACAGTGACCTTCTCCATGGAATGCAGGGTCCCTGACATCAGCCTGCCCTCCCAGTTTGTGGTGCCTGCCAACTCTGAGGTATGACCCTGGCTACCAGGGGCTCCCTGATATCTGTGATAGAGGCATCCCTGAAGCTGGGCCAGCCCCAGGAGTGGGAAGGCAGGGGACGGTGCATCAATCACACTCCTGATCTGTCCTCTCCCCTTCTGCCCTTTGGTTCAGACATGTAAAAGGGACTTACTAATCATGAACACTTGCCTCTGTTATACACTTGTTTGCTTTGTTCAAACTGAAAACATTTTTGTTTTTTGCTAATTATAAAGGTAACGTAGTATATACGTGGTGAAGAGGGAAGCAAGGGACATAGTAGTGTATCGAGTGAACAGCAGGCGCTCTCATTTATATGTTTGCTTGTGCACAGACCCGCTTCAGGAAAGACACAAAACCTGTGACTGCTGAGAAGACGTGCCCTGGAATTCTAGGCTGCTGTGGAGATGAACTTTCTTTTGACTCTTTTTGATGTGTGGCTCCAAATTCTCACTGTCTAGATCCCATCAAAATCCCTTCTGTTTCTCCAGCTTGAGCCCACCTGCTTATTCCCTGCATCCACCCTAGTTCTGCTTTCCCCTTCAGAACCCCAAACCTGGTGTGTTCTTCAGAGACCTTCCATGCCCTTTATTTTACTTTTATATTTTTCATCATGAATTATAAAATCTACACAGAAAACTAGGATATATATATATATATATATATATATATATGTACATATGTATGTATATATGTATATATATGTACTAAAACAGGTTCACTTAAATAACTATGAAAGAACTATCTGTATAACCAGTACCCAGGCCAGGAAATAAAAAGTTGCCACCACCCCCAGAAACCTCTGTCCCCACTCACAGTATCATCCCTCACCCCTAAAAGTTCCCACTATCCTTATTTTGTAATCATTTCTTGCTTTTAAGCCATATGGTTTGGGTTTGTCTGTTTTCAAACTTTATACAAAAGAAATCCTACTAATTGCATTCTTCAGTGTTTTATGCCTTGCTCAGTATTGTATATTCTGACGATCATCACACTGATGCATGCAGCTGAGGTCCATCCATCCTCACCACTGTAGAATATTCCATCATACGACTATACCACAATTTAGACATCCATTCTACTGAGGCCAGACATCTGTGTTGGCTTCAGTGTTTGGCTATCATGAAATATGCTGCCATGGACCTCACCGTGCAAGTGCCTTCCTGATGTACACGGTGTGTTTCTCCCCAGCGTACACCCAGGAGTAGAATCACCGGGTCACAGGGTGTGCTTGCCTTTAATTGCCAGTCAGCAGAGAATCTCCAGTGAGCAACGAGAGCTCACCAACTTTTGGCATTGTCAGATTTTTAAAGGTTTACCAATCCAATAAACTAATAGCTCCTCATGGTCTTAATTTACCTTTTTACAAACAGATTGGCTTTAGTCGGATAACAGTTTGTGTTGGAGATTTGCCTCTGTGGTAATGAGCGAGAATGGACCAGATTTCCTTTCTTGTATTCTTTGTCCAATTTGAGTTCCCGTTCCACCAGCGATAGAAAAAGAATCGGGGATTTGCCTGCTTCCTCAACTCTGTGAAGGAGTCTATAAAAGATTGAAATTATGTCTTCCTTGAACCGCAGATGAAGCCAATGAGCCCTGGGGTTTTCTTTGTGAGAAGATTGTCTGCTACTGATTTGATTCCTTTCATGAGTTATCACACTACTCAGATTTTCTGTTTCTTCTTGAATCAGTAATGATAGCATGTCTGTTTCATCCATATATTCACAAAATTGGCATAACATTGTTAATATCCTCTTACTACTTCCTTATGTGATGTTCCTTTTTCATCTCTAATATTGGTTGTACCTTCTATTTCTTGATTGGTCTTTCTAGAGGTTTCTCAGTATATCTTATATTCAAGAAGGCATTTTTTGATTTTGTTGGTACTCTTTATTGTATGTTTGTTTTCAGTTGCTTGATTTCTGACCTTTTTATTATTTCCTTCTTTCTGCTTCTTTTGGGTTACTGGTGCTTTACCTAACTTCTAACATGGATGCTTAGTGCATTAACTTCTAGTTTTCTTTGTTTTCCAATATGCACATTTAAGATTATAAGTTGCCCTCTTAGTGCTGCTTTAGCTGCAGTGTACAAAGTTTTACATGTACGATATTTTGTCATTAAGTTCAAAAATGTCCTTTCATTATTATTAATACTTATTTTTTGACTCATGGGTTATTATAAGTGTTTCTCAATTTCCAAACATGTGGATTGTTCTATATGTTATTTTTTAAATTATTTTTGTGGTCAGGGAATATATTCCATATTTCAGTGCTCTAGAATTTGTTTAGATCTGCTCTACGGCCCACTATATGATCTTTTCCTTAATCTTCCATTTATTTTTAAAAAGCATGTGTTTGCCATTTTGATGTTCATTCTCTGTACCCTAGCTGATATTTTGGTCTGCTTGTTTGGTCAGATTTAAGAGAGTGTGTTAAAGTCACCACTCTGACAGGGATTTGTCTGTTTGTCCTTGTAGTTCTGTTGTGTTTTGCTTTATATACTTTGAAGCTATATTACTAATTACATTAAAATCATAATATGCTTCTGGTGATGTTACATTAAGACTTGGTAGTCTCTTACATTTCTGTTCTTCAAGAGTATCTTGGCTATTCTTGGCCCTTTGCATTTCCATATAAATCAGCTTGTCGTGTTCTTCCAAAGAAATTAAATTAACTATTAGGATTTTGATTGGGTTATTTTAAGAATGTATTAGTTACCTGTTGACCCATAACAAATTACCCTAAAAATCAGCAGCTTAAACCCACAAACATTTATTATATACACAGTTTCTGAGGATCAGGAATCCACAAGCAGCAGCTTAGCTGTGTAGTCAGGGTCTTTCATGAGGATGTAGTCAGTTGTCAGCAGGACTCCAGTCATCTCTAGGTTTGACTGGGGCTGGATAATCTGCTTCTAAATTCACTCACGGAGTTGTTGGAAAGGCCTTAGTTCCTTGCTGGCTACTGGCTGGAGGCTTCAGTTCCTCACCACATACACCTCTCCCTCCAGCTGCTTTCAACATGACAGCTCACTTCCTAAAAGTGAGTGATCTGAGGGAAGCTGAGAGAGCAAGGGAGAGAGAGCACGCACAAGACAGAAACCACAGTCTTTTCCACTTCATCTCAGAAGTGATATGCCATCTCTCTGCCATGTACTAGTGGTCACACAGACCAGCCCTGGCACAATATGGGAGAGGATGACACAAGAGTGTAATAGCAGGCAGGTGGGGATCACCGGGGGCCATCTTGAAGCATATTTATCACAGAGAGAATTCCAGTCTTTACACAATTGAGATTTCTAACTCATGAGCAGATCTCCATTTATTTAACTCTTCTTATTTAATTTCTCTCAACAATATTTTTTTGTTTTCTATGTAAAAGGCTTACTCATATTTTGTTAGATTTATGTCTAGGTTTTATATATTTTGGTGCTATTGTAGATGGTATTTTTTAAAATTTTGTTTTCTATTGGTTATAGTATGTAACAATATAACTGATTTTTATATATTGACTTTGCCCCCTTTTTTGTCTTTTTAAGTTTTTTATTTTAATCCCAGTTAGTTAACATACAGTGTTATATTAGTTTCAGGTGTACAATACAGTGATTCAATGATTCCATACATCACCCGGTGCTCATCACAACAAGTGCACTCCTTAATCCCCATTACATTTGCCTCATCGCCCCACTGCCTTCCTCTCTGGTAAACATCACTTTGTTCTCTATACTTTTTTTTTAATTTTATTTTTCATTTTTTAAAATTTACATCCAAATTAGCATATAGTGCAACAATGATTTCAGGAGTATATTTCTTAGTGCCCCTTGCTCATTTAGCCCATTCCCCCCTCCCACAACCCCTCCAGCAACCCTCAGTTTTTTCTCCATATTTAAGAGTCCCTTATGTTTTGTCCCCCTCCCTGTTTTTATATTATTTTTCTTTCCCTTCCCTTATGTTCATCTGTTTTGTCTCTTAAAGTCCTCATATGAATGAAGTCATATGATTTTTGTCTTTCTCTGACTGGCTAATTTCACTTAGCATAATACCCTCTACTTCTATCTACGCAGTTGCAAATGGCAAGATTTCATTCTTTTTGATTGCTGAATAATACTCCATTGTGTGTGTGTGTGTGTGTGTGTGTGTGTGTGTGTGTGTGTGTGTATACACACATCTTCTTTATCCATTCATCCATTGATGGACATTTGGGTTCTTTCCATACTTTGGCTATTGTTGATAGTGCTGCTATAAACATGGGGGTGCATGTGTCCCTTCAAAACAGCACACCTGTATTCCATGGATAAATGCCTAGTAGTGCAATTGCTGGGTCGTAGAGTAGTTCTATTTTTAGTTTTTTGAGGAACCTCCATACTGTTTTCCAGAGTGGCTGCACCAGCTTGCATTCCCACCAGCAGCGCAAAAGAGATCCTCTCTCTCTGCATCCTCACCAACATCTGTTGTTGCCTGACTTGTTAATGTTAGCCATTCTGACAGGTGTAAGGTGGTATCTCATCGTGGTTTTGATTTGTGTTTCCCTGATGATGAGTGATGTTGAGCATTTTTTCATGTGTCGGTTGGCCATCTGGATGTCTTCTTTCCAGAAGTGTCTATTCATGTCTTTTGCCCATTTCTTCACTGGTTGTTTGTTTTTTGGGTGTTGAGTTTGATAAATTCTTGATAGGTTTTGGATGCTCACCCTTTATCTGATATGGCATTTGCAAATACCTTCTCCTATTCCAAAGGTTGCCTTTTAGTTTTGCTCATTGTTTCCTTCACTGTGCAGAAGCTTTTTATTTGGATGAGGTCCCAGTAGTTCATTTTTGCTTTTGTTCCCCTTGCCTCCAGAGATGTGTTGAGTAAGAAGTTGCTGCAGCCAAGATCAGAGAGGTTTTTGCCTGCTTTCTCCTCTAGGATTTTGATGGCTTCCTGTCTTACATTGAGGTCTTTCATCCATTTTGAGTTTATTTTTCTGTATGGTGTAAGAAAGTGGTCCAGGTTCATTCTTCTGCATGTCGCTGTCCAGTTTTCCCAGCACCAGTTGCTGAAGAGACTGTCTTTTTTCCATCGGATATTCTTTCCTGCTTTGTCACAGATTTGTTGGCCACATATTTGTGGGTCCATTTCTGGGTTCTCTATTCTGTTCCATTGATCTGAGTGTCTGTTCTTGTGCCAGTACCATACTGTCTTGATGATTACAGCTTTGTAGTATAGCTTGAAGTCCGGGATAGTGATGCCTCCTGCTTTGGTTTTCTTTTTCAAGATTTCTTTGGTTATTCGGGGTCTTTTCTGGGTCCATACAAATTTTGGGACTGTTAGTTCTAGCTCTGTGAAGAATACTGGTGTTACTTTGATAGGGATTGCATCGAATATGTAGATTGCTTTGGGTAGTATTGACATTTTAACAATATTTGTTCTTCCTATCCAGGAGCATGAAATCTTTTTCCTTTTGTGTGTGTGTGTCTTATTCATTTTCTTTCATAAGCTTTCTATAGTTTTCAGCATATAGATTTTTCACCTCTTTGGTTAGATTTATTCCTAGGTATTTTATGGTTTTTGGTGCAACTGTAAATGGGATCGATTTCTCTTTCTCTCACTTCATTGTTGGTGTATAGGAATGCAACCGATTTCTGGGCATTGATTTTATATTCTGCAACTTTGCTGAGTTCATGAATCAATTCTAGCATTTTTTTGATGGAATCTTTAGAGTTTTCCTTATAGAGTATCATGTCATCTGCAAAGAGTGAAAGTATGACCTCCTCCTGGCTGATTTGGATGCCTTTTATTTCTTGGTGTTTTCTGACTGCAGAGGCTAAGACTTCTAATACTATGTTGAATAACAGTGGCGAGAGTGGACATCCCTGTCTTGTTCCTGACCTTACGGGGAAAGGTCTCAGTTTTTCCCCATTGAGGATGATATTAGCATTGGGTCGTTCATGGATGGCTTTTATGATCTCAAGGTGTGCTCCTTCTATCCCTAATTTCTTGAAGGTTTTTATCAAGAAAGGATGCTGTATTTTGTCAAATGCTTTCTCTGCATCTATTGAGAGGATCATATGGTTCTTGTCCTTTATTTTATTGATGTGATGGATGAATCATGTTAATTGTTTTGCAGATATTGAACCAGCCCTGCATCCCAGGTATAAATCCCACTTGGTCGTGGTGAATAATTTTTTTAATGTATTGTTGGATCTGGTTGGCTAATATCTTGTTGAGGATTTTTGCATCCATGATCATCAGGGAAATTGGTCTATAGTTGTTCTCTGTAATTAAGAATCTGTTTCTTGGTTTGTCTTTTTTTCCCCTTATCTTGTTTATTTTGTTTCCTAAATTCCACATATGTGTGAAATCCTATGGTATATGTCTTTCTTTGACTGACTTATTTTGCTTAGTGTTATACTCTCTAGATCCAACCATGTCATTTGAAATGACAAGGTTTCATTCTTTTTTATGGCTCAAAATATTCCACTGTGTGTATGTGTATATATATATACACATACACACGTGTGTTTATATATACACATACACACACACACACACACACACATCACATCACATCATATCTTCTTGATCCACTCATCGATCAATGGATACTTAGGCTGTTTCCATAACTTGGCTGTTGTACATAATGCTGCTACAAACATAGGGGTGCATGTATCCTTTTGAATTAGCATTTATGTATTTTTTGGGTAAATACCCAGTAATGTGATTGCTGGATCATAGGGTAGTTCTATTTTTAACTTTTTGTATATTGACTTTTTACCCAACCATCTTATATAATTCACTTATCAATAATAATTTCAGTTATAGATTCTTGAATTTTATACATGTATTATCATTCATCTGTAAGTAGTTACAATTTTGTTTCTTCCGTTATAAACTTCTTCCTGTAATTTCCTTTTCATGCCTTAATAGGGCTATCTAGGACCTGCAGAACAAGAAAGGTAGTAGAAAGATTCCTTGTTCCTAATCTTGAAGGGCAAGCTTTCAAAGTTTCACCATTTATTATGTTTGTTTAGGTTTCTTATAGATACCCTTTATCAAATTAAGGATGTCCCCTTCTATTCCTAGTTTGCTAAGAGTTTTTTTTTAACACTATGAATGGATGTTGAGTTTTATCCCATGCTTTCACTGCATCTATCGAGATGTCCATATCATTGTCCTCCTTTTAATGTACCAATGTGGCAACTGGTTGGTTTTTCTAACGTTAAACCAACTTTTCATTCATGGAAGAAACCCAACTTTGTCATGTAACATTTTCTTCTTTATATATTGCTGGATTAAATTGGATAACATTTTTATGAGGCAAGTTGTATATATGTTCAGGGGAGAAACTGGTCTCCAATTTTCTTTTCTCCTGTTAGCCTTGTTGGATTTTGGTATCAAAGCCTTATAAGTGAGATGGGTTCCCTCTTTTTCTCTTCTCTGGAAGAATTTGTGGGATACTAGATTGTCTAATAGAACTTACAAGTAAATCATTATGATCCTGGAATTTTGTTAAGGGAAAACTTTTTTACTATTGATTACATTTCTTTAATGGTTATGGGACTATATAAGTTTTCATCTACTGAGTTTGTTTTTGTAAGTTATATTTTTTATACATTTGTCCATTTTCATCTAAATTTTTAAGCCGTGGCAAAATCATCTAGATTTGTACACTATATTCTTTCCTGTTAACCATCTACAACAACTTTGATGATATCCTCCTTTTATTCTATTTTTCAATAAGAAGAACTAGTTCTTTTTAAAAATAAATAATACCTACTCATGATAAAAACAAAATTTTAACTATACAAAAGTATATGGAACAGAAAATGAAAGTCCTCAAGTCCCATTTTCCTCACCTCAAGATAACTACTGGTAACAATTTGATATATATCCTTGCTGTCTCTTTTCTATACCTGCTTTTCTATGTCTATACCTCTTTTCTATAGACCTATTCTTCTTCACAAAAATGAGCTTATGCTTTGCATAATTTATGGAACCTCCTTCCTTTCACTTTCAATATCATCAACACCTTTCATGTCAGTGCTTATAGCACGGCCCCTTCTTTTTCAATGGCCACCTAGTATTCCACTGGCGAGGATAAACTATCACTTATTTAGCCAATTTCTTACTGCTAACTCGTTTTAATTATTTCCCTTATTTTGTTATTATAAGCAATACTCTTTGGTTCTTGTTTTGTTTTGCCATGGGCAAAAATAGAAGAAGGAGAAAACCTTCCCTGAATGAAGGTAGGACCCAGGAAGTTGTTCTGAGCTTGGCTGTGAGCAAAGAAGGAGCTGCTGATCTTCAGCCCTCCTTCTGGAAACACTCACCCCCATTGCCATAAGTGTGCTTCTTAAGAGAGGAACCAGTATCTCTTAGATTCAAGGAGATTCCAGATATATAAATACCTCTGGGGTATTTCTAGGTAAAGTTAGAAGGGGTACAGGGGAGGGAAAAGACCGGTTTGGACAGAGATTCCCCAGGCTCAAGATCAGTGTGAGCAATTTCTTGTGAAGCACCATTTCTGGCACCAACCTACTCTGAGGTCACTGGGTAGCAAGGGATGGGTCAGACTCTCACATCATAGGAGCCTCTGTCTTCTCTTGCAGGGCACATTCTCGTTTGAATTCCAGCCCCTGAGAGCCGGAGAAACCTTTGGGAGACTAACACTGCACAACAATGATTTGGGTTACTACCTGTATGAGCTCAATTTGAAGGCCCTGCCAGCACTGCCTGAAAAGCCCATCCACTTCCAGACGGTTCTTGGCAGCGGTCAGAGCATCTTTGCCAAGTTTACCAATTACACCCGGCAGAAGACAGAATACTACTGCAGGGTGAGTAGCCACTGTCCCACCCTCTGCCCTCCCCTTGCTGGGAGTCTAAGCTTAAAAATAATAAAGGAGGACACAGGGGGTGCATAAATGTGAAACGCACAGGGAGTCAGGCACTTCATCTAGCCTGGAAACTCCCAGGTATAAATAAACAGTATCAGGCCTGGGTTCTTCCTTATAGAGTCTATCTTAACAAGTTAAGGTGGGGGTGAGGGGAGTTTTGCTTCCCACAGCATGTGCCCTGGTCGCTAAAGGGGACAATAGAGCTCAGTGGTCATGAGTAGAGGCTGTGAAATCAAGACTTGGATTTGAACCCTGGCTTCACCACTTACTCTTTGTATGAATAATTTACTCTAACCTTTTCTCTAAATGGTAATAACACCCCAACCTCACACGATTGCTATGGGGCTTTTAAAGGGTGCATATAAAACCACTTTCATAGAGCTTGGCTCATAATAAATGCTGCATATATGTTACCTATTATATCAATTGGAATACAGGTTTAGCTCCTGAAACAGAAGCCCCAAATAACAACAAAGTAAAAGCTATTCCTCTCTCAAATAACGGGGTGAGCATAAGCAGTTTGGGCTGGAATGGTAGCTCCGTGACATCAGGCATCCAGACTCTTTCTGCCCTGATGCTCTCCCCTCTGTAGAGAGTTGCTTGGATCCACAGGGACCAAGAGAGCTTACCAGGATGTTGCATTCCAGCCAGCTACAAAGGGGAAAGGCGGGAGCTATATATATCCTTTCCACTCACATTCCCTTGAACAAAACTGCATAAGACCACACCTAGCAACAAGGGAAGCTAGGAGTGTAGCCTTTGCACTGGGTGCCCATGTGCCAGTTAGCATCAGCGGGTCCATGGCTATAGTCAAGAGGCATAGGCTCTTCATCAATCATACCAGTCGGGAGAAGCTAGGTTACGCTGCAGTAACAAACAGCCCCAACATCTCAGTGGCTTAAAACAACAAAAGGTGTGTCCCTTATTTGTGCTATCCATCTAGTGAGGGTCAGCAGGGAACTGTTCATCACAGCCATTTGGGGATCCAGGCTAAACGGCAACCACCAACTCAGATGTTTCCGGTCATAGTGCCAGAGGAGTGAAAAGGACTTGTACTGGCAATTGAATGCCCTAGTGTGGAAGTAACACCTTTCACTTCTGCTCACAACTAATTGTCCAGAACTAGTCCCCTCCCATCCATGAGGAGCCAGACTGTTCAGTCTTTCATGTGTGTGGGAGAAAAGAAGAGCCAGATGGGGGAGTAGCAGCAGTAAATGCCACACCAGCATCATCCAGCTTTGTGTCTCTGGGCAAGTTATTTAACATCTCTTAGCCTTGATTTCTTTGTAGTAAAATAAGGATAATAATTAGTATTACCTACTCTTCAAGGGAGTTATAAGGGCACAACATTTTATGACCTGCCTGGCCTCACACAAAGGTAGGTTTCTTGATGTCTGAGAGTGGAGGGGCCGGGGAAGGGCCCGAGCTGCTGGTGTGCTCTTCGGGATCCCGTGTGAACCAACTGCGTGTGTTCCTCTTTCAGACTGACTGTCAGGACTTCCACACGGAAAAGATCATTAATGCAGCCCCAGGGGCCCAGGGAGGAACCGAAGTCAGCGTGGAAGTCTATTTTGAGCCCAGCCACCTGGGTGAGACCAAGGGCATCCTGATGCTGTCGTCGATTGCAGGCGGGGAGTATATCATCCCCCTCTTCGGAATGGCTCTGCCCCCCAAGCCCCAGGGTCCCTTCCTGATCCGGGCTGGGTACAACATAATCATCCCCTTCAAGAACGTTTTCTATCATGCGGTCACCTTCTCCATCATTGTGGAGAACCCAGCCTTCTCTGTTCGTGCTGTAGACTCCATGCGACCCAAGAAGATCAACAATATCACAGTCTATTTTGAAGGAAATCCATCTGGCAGCAAAACACCTATCACCAGCAAGCTGATTGTGTCTTGTCCTCCCAGTGAAGGCAGCGAAGCAGGCATTAAGTGGGTTTATTACCTGAAGGGGATCACCCCTTAGTGGTAACTAAGGTCAGTTGCATCAGTGAAAAGTCATTTCCTCAGCCTAGTATCTATGTATTATTCTATCCTGGTGAAGCACAGAGAAAATAAAATTCTACAGATAGTGTTTTATCTCCTCATTCAATTACAGGGGTACTTATTTCCATATTATATTCATTCCAAATATATATATGAAGTATATATATTCCATACTAAACATGGTAATTACAAACAACAGGGCTATACTGTATTTTGCAAGGGCAAGTCTCTGAATTTAGTTTCTAATCATATTCCCAAAGCTCAAGAAGTAATCCCCATTTTTAATAAGATGGCACAGATATGACATTCATGACCTCCTATCACATAGCACTTAGCAGTGCGTGACACTGGGGCACCACAGTTCCTTTTTAAAATCCATAATGGCCTAAAGAGCCCTTAGATATGATTCTGTTTTGATATGATCTTTTATTTTGCTTTCACATAAAAGCCAAATGAATCACCATTTTCAAAATGATAACAGATAACACTTGCACCATCACTGCAGGGGACAGGGGCTGGGTACGCTCCCTCTGTCCCTGAATCCTGGATCCATTTATACAAGAAAGTTCTTGCTGAGGGCCAGGTCCTGGAGAACGCTGAGACTCCAGCTCTCCACTCCTATCCCCAGCTCCGTGCATAGCTGTCAGCCTGTAGCACAGTGATTCTCTACCCATCCGCAAATCAGAATCAGCCAGTTCTTGTCCAGAACCCCCCCACCCCAAATTCTGATGTAATTAGCCCGGGGAGGGGTGTGGGCATCATTTTCTTTTTCAGGCTTGTACAGCAGAGTGGAGAACCAGTGCCGCAGATCATACGCCCACCTGGCCATCAGTGCAGCAGCTGAATCATGAATCTACTTCCAGGGGAGGAACGCATCCCAATTTGATATGTTTAAACTGCAGCCGTTTTGTGTGCACATAAAGGCTGAGCTAAGTCAGTGCCTTTCTTAAGAGGGAGAGCGCTAGGGAGGAGTGAGACATCTGTCTTAGCCCAGGCTATGGCCCTGGTCCCGCAATGTGTATTAATGGGACCACTTACCTGTTGGCGCCACCAGATGAAATAAAGATGATTACAGACTGGCCCTGGAGTGGTTCTATTTCTGCACATGTGCCTGACGGGCCCCACCCCCACCCCGCCGCCTCCAGCTCCTCCCCACTTGGCATCCCCTACAGCCTGCCTGCAAGAGAGGGAGAAGGCATGAAAGGAGATGGCCCTTTGGGAATGAATGCTTCAAAGAAGGGGTTGTGGAAAATGGTCCGTGGAGCAGCAGCAGCAGCATTACCTAAGAATTCATTAAAAATGCCTTTTCTCACGGCACACCCAGACCTGTAGAGTCAGAAACTCCAGGGGTGTGGCCCAGCAACCTGCGGTTTCACAAGCCCTTATTGCTTTTAGAGGTGTTGTTTTGTTTTGTTTTGTTTTGTTTTTTAACGGAGGATGACTCTTCTAATCCTTTTGTACCTCCCCACAACCCTCAGTCCAGGATACCCTGCACACAGCCAGCATATTTACAGGACTGCATGTAATAGTTCATGTGTGTAACCGCCAAAGATGCTGCTAACGGGCATAAAGACAAAAATTAGATGGCAGATTCTCCAGTTGGTTAAATGAGCAAAGAACGCACTAAGCAGTCATCTGAGAGGATGTGGAGATCAATGAGCACGTGCTATGACTAGCAAACACCCAGAGTCTGATTAAACCAGTGCTTTTCAAATTTTAGTATCAAAATCACCTAGAGGGCTTGCTAACCCACAGGCTGTCTGGCCCCACCCTCAGAGGGTCTGATTTAGGAGTCTGGGCGGGCTCAAGAATTTGCACTTCTGCCAGGTTCCCAGTGAGGCTGTAGCTGCCGGTCGGAGCACACTGCCCAGCACAGCGGTGAAACCTCAGCTGCCTTGCATCAGCACTGCGTGGGAACACGCTAGGACTACAGGAGCTCAGGCTGCCCCAGACCAGCTGGATCAGAATCTGCATTTTAAGGCATCTCCAGGGGGATGGTATACACACTGCAGCTGAGAGAGGCTGCCTTAAAGGCAACTATGGAAGCTGAGCCTTTGTGGAATCCACAGCCCTGGTCCTCTCCATTTAGGGCCCTAGAAATGAGTCACCAAGTCTGCTGATGACCTAGCTGATGAAACCTGCCTTCCCCAAAATGCCCATTCTCCCACCCACTCACCAGATGCAGAGCTGGGGGTTGGGGAACAATTGGCCCCACCACCACCTTCTTCAACTTTCTGAACAGTTTGAAACCTAGTATGATAGATAGTTTTAGACAGAAGAAGAGATAAAGGAAGCTGTGTGAAAGTCAGCTACAAAACCAGCGGTTGGAGCACGGTGAGGCTCACCGTGGGGACTCCTCCAACTCTGAAGGTCCGCATTTTAATGTGTTCTGTTGAGCTGGAGGGCTCTCAGCCACCACCCCAGACACTGGCTGCTACAGAAACTGGCCACTTCCCAAGTGTCACCACAAGCAAAATGGTGCTAGGTGGACAAGGGCAATTCCCCCTACCTCAGCCCTGCCCCAGCTCTCCCCAAGCCACTGCGTCTAGAGCCCACAGCCTCATAGGCCTGGAGTGAGGAGGCAGGCCCTGCCAGCTCAGACCCTGCCCTGGCATGAACCCCCCTTCTGGCATGACTTGAGATGTCCATCTCTTCCCTTGAGGTTGTTCTCATGCTTCCTTGGCCTCGGAAAGGCAATAACAAAATTGTTTCATTTGGCAAATTTGGGATGGCAAGGTAGCTCAACAGAGGGCTAGAGGAGAAACTTGGTGAAAATGAGCATTTTGACATAAGCTAGTGGAAATTACCTTTGAAAGGATATATTCGCAGCAAAGCAGACCAGGAGACATTTCATTGTGTGCTGCTAAGGTGCACACACAATTCCAGGGGGATTTTTTAAAATTTTATTTATTTTGAGAGAACGTGAGCAGGGAAGGGGCAGAGAGAGAGAGAGAGAGAGAGAGAGAGAATCCCAAGCAGGCTCCACACTGACAATGCCCAACCCATGAACTGTGAGATCATGACCTGAGCTGAAATCAAGAGTTGGATGCTTAACCGACTGAGCCACCCAGGCACCTCTCCAGGGAGCATTTGCACAGAATACGGTGTGAAATGGGGCCCCTAACGTTGATCAACACAGAGGCCCTGGTGAGTGTGGCACCCTGTCTAACCACTTCTTTGAAGAAGACTTGCTTTCAGTCAGGGGTGACAATATTGTGATGTCATGAAGGATTTCCAGGTACCAAGTATGGGATTCACCCTCATCATCTTACCCTGAAACTCCAGAAAAATTACATTGCTGTTAGAGAAACTACTTTGCACAATTCCAATATTTGGGTACAATTTCTCACACTGCCCACCAGTATCCACTTGCTACGATGTCCGTAACCTATGTAATAACAACCAGGCATCGTATGGCTACAGATGAGTTACAACTGTGAACTCTGTGTGCAACCAGGTGTGTCAATTATCCACTAGTGTAGAAAGAGTCTGACTGTAGCAGGCCTAGCCAGGGCTGGGCACCAGGGTCAGAGAAGTAAGCATGCGGAGACGGCAATGGTGGCCTTGGGCTTCATTCTCAACACTGCTGCCAGCCCAGTAATGCATACATAACCTCAACTAGTTGGCATTTTCCAAGATAGCAGAGAAAAGAAACCACCTTTTTTTCTCCAGAAATTTCTGAACTAAAGGTAGGACAAAGCATTGGCTTGGGCCTTGAGTAAAAAACTGGTTGCTTAGCAACCTAGTCCAGAACATGATTTCAGGTGAAAAGAGTTCCTTCTAGTAAAAACATTACTGTTACAATTATTAAAAACTGTATCTCATTATGACCCTTGGGAAATTCAGTTCACCTTTAAGAAAAAGCCAAACCAAACAGCAAAAGAAACAGATGAAATACTATATTAGATATGGATCCAGTGGAAATGAATACACACTGGAGAAATAGATCCAAATAATCCCCTTGATTTAATTTTCTTTCATTGACTTGCATCAACCATCATCAAAATCCTAAAGACATAAACTTTGCAAAGACATTTGGAAATGTCCTTACCAGTGCTATTTGGTATCAAGGTAAGAGGAGGGAACTATTAAGCAAAACATTTTCTCTGGAGAGGAAATCTCAATTTGGGGCAGTTTCAAATTGGTGGTTGACCCCCTTCATTCACTGGATTGTGTCAGCAAAGGTTTTAAAAGTTGTGAAAACCCCACCAATACAGGAAAACACTTTATTTACAGATTTTTCTAGACAAAATTCCTCCATGACTTACTGAGTTTTGGGTTAGCTTTTGTATTTATTTTCTATGGCTGCATAACAAATTACCACAAATCTAGCAGCTTAAAACAACACAAGTTTCTTATCTCACAGTGTCCATGGATCGGTAGTCCAGAATGAACTGACCTGGGTTCTTGGCTCAGGGTCTCACAGCCTGAAATCAGAGCTGCATCTTTGTCTGGAAGCTCATCTAAGAAAAGATCCACTTCCAAGCTCCCTTGGTGTGTTGACAAAATTCATTCCCTTACAGCCCTATGATTGATGTCCCTATTTTCTTGGCAGCCGACAACCCTCTGGAGACCACTCTTGGCAACTAGAGACCATTCTAAGGTCTTTACCAAAATAGGCCATCATAGTAACTGTTTTTACTGTGTACTCTTCAAGGCCAGCAGGAGAATCTCTCTGCCACTTCAAATGTCTTCTGACTACTTTTAAGGGCTCATCTGATTAGGTTGGACCCACACAAGATAATCCCCCTTTTTATTACCTCAAAGTCAACTGATTAGTGACCTTAACTACATCTACAAGATCCCTTCTGCTATATAACATAATTATTGGAGTGACAGCGCGTTGTATTTACAAGTCTTGTTCACGCTCAAAGGGAGGGGATTATACAGGGTACGTACCCAGAGGGGTGGGAATCTTGGGAACCATACTGGAATTCTGCCTACTATATCCCCTCACTTGTGCCCTATAGATTCCTATCTATGGATTGAGGATAAGACTCTATTTTCAACTTTGTTACCAGATTTACCTGTACACTCTACACTCATTAGAAAAAGTACTGTCATGTGTTTATGTTCATATTTAATACTCTTTGGACTCCACTGTGGTCTAGCCCTTGTCCTAAAATCCCTGTCCACTATGGGAGCTTACAACAAGGAACTCGGTCTGATGCATCTCCCTGTTAGCCACAATACCTGCATAAAATGCTTTAACATTTTTTACCACATAACTTCAACTTCTGTTCCACCATTTAGCGTGACACTCAAAGCACTTGGAAGGGCTGCTTTACAGTGGATCCATCTGGAGACCTGCACTCAGCAGATTTGGGGCTTCTGCTGCCTATAACCTAGCTGTCTAAGAATCTAAGCATGGTAAACACTCTTTCGAGTCCCAGATGGTAGGGTGAAGGTCACTGTTGGTGCCTGAGATTCTAGATAGTAGGTAGTACTGTTTTTCATTTAGAATTTATTTTAATATGTTTTAGAAACATATAAAAACTATTCACACCATGATCTTAGCACATAAGCAAGACTAAAGTAGGAATTAAAGATTTTTGAAAGTTGATCGGAGAAAATTATTTTCTTAATAATAGCACAAATGTCTAGAATATGGCGAAAATCATGACGGTATGACTCCAATTTGGGAAACATTGCCATATGCGAAACTGGTGAGTAAGTAGTAAAGGAACTACTGGATTCGGTAAGTATTTATTAAGTTACGCTAAGTGAGTCAGGTTCCATGAGCCCCTTCGTGCTCAAAAACATACACAGAAGCCACCACGCGCCTAGCGGGCCACGTGCGGGACCGTGAGCGCGTGGGATACGCGTCCCACCAAGCAACCCCAACCACACGCGAGTGGTGCGGGGAGGAAAGCGGGAGGGAGGAGAGGAGGTGGAGCTTTGTGGGGGCGTGGACAACCCACCTGCCGCCTGCGTGCGGAGGCGTGGCCGGCGAGGGGCGGGTCCTCGAGGCGGAAGGCGGAAGCGGTTACAGAATCACATGATCCAAATAACATGGCCGCTGCCCCTTGAGCACTGCCGGTGCCGGGCGGGATCGCGAGCCGTTGGGCGGCCGGGAGCAGGTGTGCGGGGGCGGGGTCCAGGCCCGGGTTCCGAGACGGCGCGCGGAGGTAGAGGTAGGCAGGGAGGCGCAAGGCGGCGTGGTCCATGAGCCGGCGCCAGAGGCAGCGCGGAGCCGCAGACTCCCCCGGCCCCGGCGCCGCCCGGGCAGCCGCGGGCTGAGGAGCCGCGGGGCTCCGGGGAGCGCCCCGAGCTGCCACCATGAACCCTGAGAAAGACTTCGCGCCGCTCACGCCCAACATCGTGCGCGCCCTCAATGACAAGCTCTACGAAAAGCGGAAGGTGGCAGCGCTGGAGATCGAGAAGTAAGAGCCGCGGGCACCCAGGGTTGGACGTGGGGAGCAAAGCCAGGACACCGCCCTGGATTTGCAGGGTTCCTGCTGCTCGGGGGAACTCCTCACGCCTTTCCAGCCAGTTTTAGGCCCTTAGCGCAGTGCAGGAGATTAGGAGTCCCAGCTTTGCTTCTGACGGGATGTATGACTTGGGCCAAGTTCTTTAACCTCCGGCTGCCCCAACGGACTACCGTGCTAATAAAGCGACAAAGCCTATGTGTAGTGCTTAGCACAGTGTCTGGCACACGGCGCGTCTTCAGTGTAGTCTCCATCCAAAATCAGCAAATCAGAGAGGGTCCTCTGTCACGGGAGGGAAATGGGAAACATGAAAATTTGCTAATGATGCCTCATTTCTCACCCAGCTTCTGAGAAGTGAAAGGGACTGTTAGGTGACCAAATGGAGAAAACAGATCCCAAACATCGAGATCTCAAGACTCAGAAGGCTGTTTATTTTATCTCTGCCATATCACCCTTCCTTACAGGTGGAAGTAGGAATAATTTGACCTTTCTTGCTTCTACAGTCTTATTACATGTATGTGTAACCATGACCTGACATTTTGCTTTATTTCCCACAGCACAAAACAAGATGTTCAACTGGGAATGTGTTATTAAGATTTTCTGCTATTATTTTACGTTTGTAATTTTTTCCCCAAATTTCTGCGATAAAGGCAGGTGGGTGGGTGATTTCAGAAGAGTGGAAAGAAGCAGGCTGTGAAACTGAAAGAGTGCCTGGCTGGCAGTCAAGACACATGGATCGTAGTGCTGCCTGTACCCTGTCCGGTAGGGTAGCCACTGGCCACGCATGGCTATTTGCATGTAAATTATTGAAGATAAAATTTAAAAATTACAAATCCAGTTTCTCAGTCGCACTACCCATATTTCAGATGTTCAATAGCCACATGTGGCTGTTGGCTACCATAATGGACAGTACAGGTCTTAGAACGTTTCCCTCACTGCAGAATATTGGACAGCTCCTATCTAGTCCATGGTGTGGCACTCATTCTTGGACCTTAGGCAGTTGCTTAACTCAGGATTTCGTAGTCTCAACACAGCTGACATTTTGGGACAGATAATTCTTGGTTGTGGTGAGCTTTCCTGTGCATTGTAGGATTTTTAGCAGCATCTCTGGTCTCTACTATCCACTAGATACCAGTAGCACTCCATGAGCTGTAACAACCAACAGTGTCTCCAGACAGTGTTTCCAGATGTGACCGGGGAGTGCAAAATCACCCCAGTTGAGAACCACTGCCTTAACTGCTTTGGGTTTTCCTTTCCTCGTCAACTAAACGGTTTGGACTTTGTTAGGAGGACTCTCCCATTCAGCACTAACATTTCAGAACCTCCAACACCAGCTAGCTTCTTCTCTCATAAAGCACCACTTTCTTGATTGCTCTGTTTCTGAACTGCTTCTTGTTTATGCTCTGGCTCTCACTAATGCTAGCAAGTCTTAATGATGAGTGTCACTAAACTGAGTAAAGACTCAGAGCTGATGTATAGACGTGGCTCCACGTCCATAGGTTTTATTGGCTTTGAAGCTACCTTGACACCCAATTTTGTCCAGCATGCAGTCTGCTTCTCAGGAAAGTCTGATTTTTACCATAGCTCGACTCATCTGTTGAGTCCTTGAATAGAGGTATTCATCTCAGCATCACTGTTGCCTCCAGCACAGCCCCTGTAAGTGCTCTCACTGCACGCTGTTCCTTAAGGGTTTTGTCCTTAATGGGGTTCTTGTTTTTATTCAGCTTTGCCCTTGATCGTGGGATTCAGAGAAACCTCCAGGCTTTAACTGGACTATGGACTCCTGAAAAGCGGAGACCCTGTTTTATTTATCATCAGTACTTGACGCAGTATTTGACAGTCTGAGTGAATGGCCGTACATTTTCGGTGGGGAAATAACATTGCCGTCTAAGGACTTTGCTACCCAAAAGTGTAGCCCACACACTAGCAGCATCAGGATCACCTGGGAGCTTGTTAGAAAGGGATTCTCTAGGGGCGCCTGGGTGGCGCAGTCGGTTAAGCGTCCGACTTCAGCCAGGTCACGATCTCGCGGTCCGGGAGTTCGAGCCCCGCGTCGGGCTCTGGGCTGATGGCTCAGAGCCTGGAGCCTGTTTCCGATTCTGTGTCTCCCTCTCTCTCTGCCCCTCCCCGTTCATGCTCTGTCTCTCTCTGTCCCCAAAATAAATAAATGTTGAAAAAAAAAATTTTTTTTAAAAAAAAAAGAAAGGGATTCTCTAGCCTCACCCCAGACCTGTGGATCCGATTGTGCGTTTTAATAAGATCCCTGGGTGATTTGTGTACACATTAAAGTCTGAGAGCACTGGTGTAAAAGGCTCTCCAGTCTGTTTCCAGCCTTCTTCAGCCACATGTGGAATAAGGAATGCCTGGTTTGAGGTTTTCCTCTGAATTTAGTTATCACAGATTGCTTAGGGACAGATAGTAACTTACTTATTATCTGTGTTTCACCAAAGAGTTTTCTGGTGTGTCTGTTTATAAAGACACTAATTCTGTTGGGTCAGGACCACACCTTTATGACCTCATTTAACCTTAATTACTTCCTTAGAGACCGTATCTCCAAATACAGTCACAGAGAGGTTTAAGACTTCAACATATGGATTTGGCGAGGATATGATTCCATCCATAACGGTGATCATTAAAAAAAAAAAAAAAGTGATCATGTGTAAAATGCTGTCTGCCCGTCTGGGGAGAGGAGGATAGTAAAGCTTCCCTTTGTGTGGTCATTGCACATATTTGATCTCTTTATTTTGCATGGATGCAAAATTTGAGCTAGGTAGTGGCATTTCACAGATGAGGAAACAGAAGCTCCTTGAGGTTAAGTAATCTTCCCAAGGTTTCACAGCTAGAACCTGGAGTAAAAGCAACAACAACAAAAAAGAAAAGAAAAGCAAGTTCATCAGTCTCAAAAGGCTTCCCCACTACAGTGAACAGTTTTACCTACCAAGAAGGAAATTTCATACTTGAGCATCTCCATGGTTGTTCTAACTGCAACTTTTCCAGTGTCATCTGCTCAGTTGGACAGAGCCAGTACTGCATATGATTTTCCAGTGAGGGATTAAAATTCATAGTAAGAGGAGAGTGTTTTCTCTTTATGACAGGCCTCTCAAACACTAAAAATGAAGAGAGATGGATGCTTGGCTCAGTTGAAGAATCTCCGACTCTAGAATCTCGAGAGTAGGCTGGGTTAAGTGACCCAAGATCTGATCGCTAAATGTGTGAGCCTGCTGTGCACAGTCCTGGAGAGCTTTTGCCCCCGCAGCCTGACACCAACATGCCCACACAGTTTTCTAAAAGATAAGGCACTAAGGCTAAAATTTTAGAATGGAATATTTCAGGTTTGGTGGGCTCTCAGTTAGTTTCAGGGGACATAGTCACTGATAAGTCCTGATGAAAAGGTTGGTAAGACCCCAGGCTCTGCTCTCCAGGAGAGTGTAGTGTCGGGGAGAAATGCCAGAAGGCACTCTGCTAACTTTGGTGGACGCTCACTCTGCTGGAGTGCCGTGCCCCACACTGGCGGCAGGGCCCCCTCACTGCGGGCTGGGAGAGATAGTGCCCTTCATTGTAACTAGGGATGGACTCAGTGTCAAGTCTCTTGTGTTCCTGAACTTTGAGTTCCAAAAACCAGCAAATGTAGGTGCCCCGGCCATGCCCCCTGAGAACACCAAAGCATGAGGGAGGGCTTGTGGGATCAGGGCTCCTGAATAATGCGTCCTTTGCCTGCTGGGGAGGGGGCAGGGATCTCTGGCGTTCTTTGATCAGATAAAGGTTAACTGTTGAGTTTGACCGGCTCTAGAGCCTACCACCCCTGTGAAGAGATACTGTTCATCACCAGTGGCTTAATGCAAGTGTGGGTCAGAATTGCACCCAGCTCTGCTCTCCTTTAGCGGTGGAACCCTCTGCAATTTACTTAATCCAAGGGTTATAGACCAGCAGCCATCGACTGTGTCCTGCTGGTAGACCTGTTTGGTTTGGCCTGAATTGTAAAGTAATTAAAAAAAATTTTTTTAATGTTTTATTTATTTTTGAGAGAGACAGACAGAATACGAGAAGGGAAGGGGGCAGAGAGAGGGGGACACTGAATCCAAAACAGGCTCCAGGCTCTAAGCTGTCAGCACACAGCCCAAAGTGGGGCTCGAACCCGCAAACCATGAAATCATAACCTGATCCAAAATCGGATGCTCAACCAACTGAGCCACCCAGGCACCCCTGCAAGGTACTTTAAATTGAGAAATGTCACAGTGACATTTGGGTTTGGGTTTGTGGCTTCTAAGGAATTGGAAGTGTGTCTCTGTGGGGCCCACAGTCCCACATAGCAGATAAGGGGGACCTCGGGGTCTCCCCATGGGCCAGGACGTGGGCTCCCCAGGTTGCTTCCTGGATTGGCAAGTTCCCAACAGCCTTTCCTCCCTTGGCCTTCTCCCTTGTGTCTCCTGCTTGGCCCCTATAAGTGTTTGAGTTTGTGACCTCTGGTTTAATTTTCTGTGCCTCAGTTTCCTTGTGTTAAACAAAAATGCACCTTGAAAAGTAAAAAGGAGCCAGCCATGTGTTTCATTTATTTGAAAATGTTGTTTCTATGAAATATCTCAAATAGGCAAATTCATAGAAAGTGGATCAGGGCTTAGGGGAGGGGATTTGGGGAACATGGGGAGTGACTGCTAATGGGTACACTGAATTGTACACATTAAAAGAGTGAATTTATGGGGCATCTGGGTGGCTCGGTTGGTTAAGCATGTGACTCTTGATTTTGGCTAAGGTCATGATCTCACAGTTCGTGGGCTCGAGTCCCACGTCAGACTGTGCTGACCACATGGAGCCTCCTTGGGATTCTCTCTACTCTCTGCCCCTCCCATGGTTACACACATGCGCTCTCTCTCTCAAAGTAAGTAAATAAAAACATTTTTAAGTGAATTTATGACATGTGAATTATATCAGTTTTAAAAAATAAAACTGCCTGTAGTGTTCTTTTGCAGTGTGAGGGAAGCACTCATTTAATGGTCACAGTTATTGTCACCTGAGATTCAAACATCTGTTGTCTTGGGCTCGTTTCTCCTTTATAGTTTGTCCACTGATCTCTCCAGTGGATTCTCAGTGTATCTTGTCATTTAACTCTAGGCCTTTTCTAAAAGTCTTTGGGCCTTTCTCAGAAGCGAACATTCCACTTTTCCCGTTCAATTACTGGAAACTGGTGAGTCAGTGGAAACCAAATTACTTAAATGCGCAGCAAAGCAGATGGAGATTTTTAGCCAGATAATCTTTGGGAAACTGCTGCCTGGATGTGCCATCTGAATACAGCGCATGATGTAGAGAATGGCAGCAGTGAGCACACTCGCCAGGACAGGAAAAGGCAGCCGCCCCGGGGGATGCAGAAAGCTTTACAACACAGAAATAAGCACAGTTCTGGATTTATCTTCCTATCCTTTTTGGAGCCAGGAGCATAGCAGACTCCCAGTCACGTTTAGTGAATGAACATGATCTCGTGTGGTGTGCGTAAGATCACAGTTTGTCTCTCTGATTCTGACTTTGCACTGAGACTGCTGTGTGAGCATGTGCTACCCAGAGCACATGACATGCCTTATCTTACTCATTCTCTAGAAATACTGTAAAGTTATTGAGATTAGTAGCCCCGCCGTACAGTCAAGGGCGTCTTCTCCGAAGACATAGAAATATGAGTGCAGTGGCTAAAACGTCTGCCACCTACTGGCTGGGACATTTGGACATCACCAAATAAAAGAGGGGTTGGGACTCAGTGAAATAAGAAATGTTCATTCACTTGAGCATCCAACTCTTGATTTTGGCTCAGGTCACAGTCTCAGGGTTCATGGGATCAAGCCATGCATCGGGCTCTGTGCTGTCAGCTTGGAGCCTGCTTGGGATTCTCTCTCTCCTTATCTCTGTGTCCCTCCCCTGCTCGTGCTCTCTCTTGCTTTCTCTCTCAAAATAAAAATAAAATTTTAAAAATGTCAGGGCACCTGGATGGCTCAGTCAGTTAAGCTTCTGACTTCAGCGCAGGTTATGATCTCACGGCTCGTGAGTTCGAGCCCCTCACTGGGCTCTATGCTGACAGCTCGGAGCCAGGAGCCTGCTTTGGATTCTGTCTCCCTCTCTCTGCCCCTCCCCCACTTGTGCTTGGTGTCTCTTTTTCTCTCTCTCTTTCTCTCAGTCTCTCTTTTTCTCTTAAAAATAAGTAAACATTAAAAAAAAAATTTTTTTTAATGTCAAGTGCCTGGCACCCAGTAGGCGTCCAACAAGCTGTAGCCGTGATATTTGTGGAGGGGGAGAAAGTTTAAATTACACAAGGCATGTAAAGCATCCAGCATTTATCACCTAGCAGATAGTAAGCGCTCACCAAATAGTTACTGATTTCCCGCCTTCATAGCAGAAGACCAGCTGTGGAGCGTTTCAGAACATGGCAAATGTGCACGTCCCCTGCACCCCCCCTTGTGTGGTGGAGGACCACTTCAGGGGTGTCTGAACACTGAACAGGATGGGGAAATGTGTGGAGAAAGCCGCATGTCACGTGCGGCCTTGGTTCTCCACGAGGGGTGTCCCCTCTAACTGGGTGTGTTCACTTTGCAGTTGAAGGGCTTTGAGAAGATGGGAGAGAGGAGCTGGTGTACAGCTGAAAGGGCGTGAACTTTGTGGGGCATCACGGATTCAGATCTTCTGAGGCCCCAGGCAGGGGACTTGGTCTCCCTGAGGCTCCGTTTCAAATCTGCAGGATGAGATGATGATCACTGCAGAAGCAGGTTGTTCCAGGAAATAACTGAAATACTCATTGTGGAGTGTATTCCCCAGGAAGGGGTTGATCACCCGTCCCCTGGGGCCTGTGATTGTCCCTGTGCTGTGTCACAGATGCCAGGGGGTCCAGGGAGGGGTGTGGTTGTGCTGCTGAGATGGTTTCCCTTTGGCCTGATGGCAGTTCCCAACATGTCCTCCCCTGTGTGGGGCTCCTTCTCTCAAGGAGGGGGTAGTCAGCGTGGCACTTCGCATTGTTGGGGACCGTGTCACAAGCTTGGAGTGGCCACCTTGGGTTTGTGCCTCTGGGGAAGGAGTGTTCGTGCCATCCAGCGACACCTCTGACCACAAGAGTGGAGGCTGTAGCCTCTAGAGGACCCGTCATCAGCCTGGGTTTTTAACACCTTTTAGAGGGAACCAGACAGAAACAGACCCCTCTTCTCTGGCACATAGAACAGTAATGCCTGTGACCTTTACGTCAGTGAGGGTCCCAGAAATTTGTGATCTGAGAGTTTCTGGGGCAAATATTAACATCAAAAGTAGTGCAGCTTCAGATCCCGGCCTGTGGCTCGCAGCCTGTGGATGAAAGAGGAAACAATGTGGTCTTTTGAAGAGAGACTTGGCCTGAAATTGGGAGCGCCCACCCCTGGAGTTTAAACTCCACTTACTCTGCCTTCCTTTGTAAGTTGTGTTTTCTCTCCAAAGACCTGTGTGTAGTCGAGAGGCAAGTCCTGCTGACTGGGCCTGTTTTGGAGCACCTCGAGAGGGGTTAGGGCACCCCTCCACCCCTTGGCAGGTGGCCCTCAGAGCACACTGTGGCTTCTGCACCTTTCCCCAGCCATAGCTCTGGCGACATGGTTGTTTGGGTGCATTTCACAGTGTGCCTTTGGGGATCCCAGTAATGGTGCCCTTTGCTCCTCCTGACATGAATCCTAACACTCAGGGCTTAGGACCACCTAGATACGGTAGTGGTTGAGCCAGCAAGTTAGGTCTAGAATAGTACGCCGCTTTGTGTCATGCATACAACAGCGTGGGGCTCCCTCCAGGTCTGCCCTGCAATCTGTGCTGGTTGGTTCCCCATATGCCGTGAGCAGAGTACTAGACTCTGTAAGGGCTAGCACGAGAGACCCAGAAAATCGTGCCCCCACTCTGTCCTTCCGGCCTTATCAGGGAGCTGAGGAGATAGAGATGTACACGAGGAGTCCATGACATTGGCCAGTGTGTTGCTGGGAACAGAATGAGAGGGTCACTGAGTTAGTCCTTCAGTATTCAGTGGAGGAGTGATCACTTCCTGGGATGGTCAGGAAAAGCAGGGGGTTGGATTTGAGCCAGACTTTGAAGACCGGGTAGGATGTGGAACAGGGGCTGTCCTGGACAGGGAGGTACAAGGGGGTGTCCAGGGAGGGATCGAGCAGGGCCCAGGTTTACAGTGTGAGCGTGGGTCTGGCTAGAGTGGACAGTTCTGCTGGGCAGCGGGCAGTAAGACTAGAGAGGCTAGCCTGGGCCTGTTGTGGTTGCCCTGAGTGCCAGGTAAGGAGGGCGGGGTTGATTGGTGAGACAGCTCTTCCTGCTGTGGCCCTACGGTTGACCCACAGGACCAGGCCCACCGCTCGCTAAGCTGATGGTATATTGGTGAGTGTATGTTCTCATGGCTTTCTCTCCAGGGGGATCCATTGTTGTCTTGTTTCCCTGGACATACCCCTAAGTGTGTGGGGTGCGGGGGCCTCAGGACTCAAACAGGCCATCATTTTTGCAGTGGCCTGGGACGTCCTATGTTGAGCCCTGGAAGGATTCAGGGTGGGGAGGCCTTCTAGCTGGTGTTGAGTAAATGAGAAAGGTGCTCCTGGGGCTGTGGAGTCGTGGGGTGGGGGGGGGGGGGGGGGAGTGCTAAATATGAATGTCCTGCTTGTGCATCTCCTGCCTTTGGGAGACCCTGGTGCTCATACGCCCTGACACCCCAACATTAAAGCCCCGTGCCTCACAGTCTCTTGCCAGTCTCTGTAAGCCTTCAGATTCTTCAGAGCTCCCTAGTGGCATTCAAACCCTTACCACCTGCCCCTGCAGGTTACTCTCACCTGTGGCTCCTTACTGCCACCAGAATTAAATGCCAGTTACTTTGCCATGCACGTGACTGGGAGCAGCTTCTCTGGCCCTGTCACCCACCTCTCTTCTCCCTGTGTCCTTTGCTCTGCCAAACCAAACGCCTCTCACCTTACTCGGAGCCAGTGTTCACGCTGTTCCCTCTGTGTGGGCTGCCTGGTCCTGGTCAGTTCCAGCAAGAATACCGCTCATCCTTCAGAGTCCCTCTCAAATGCTGCCCCTCGTGAAGCCATGCCTCATCCCTTCCCACCAGATGGCAGACATGCTCACTCTTGCCTGCCTTCCTCGCCTCAAGAGCTTGTCACCAGATCATTTTGTCTCTGCTTTGCATGCGAGTCTTGTGTGCGGTCTCGTTTCCTCCCCAGCAGAGAGCCCCTCACAGCTGGGAACGGATACCCTATGCTGGCTGCAGAACAGGGAAGAATGTGCCCTTTCCAGGTGCTCAGGGACCTGTAGTGACCCTGGAACAAGCAAACAGGCGATGCCATGGTTCCAGGATGGCTGTGCTGCTGGCACAGCCGGATCTTCTGCAGGCGCCCTGCAGAAGCGTCAGGGATGTGCTTAGTCCCGCTCCATGTTCTGCTCTAACTTGTCCTGAGCAGAAACACGGCCTGGCTTCCTCAGGAGTGCTGTGAGCAGCCAGAGTCCCCAGGCAGGCTCTCTGGACAGGAGCACGTGGCACAGCTGCTTCCAGTGGCTTTGGTGATCCCCACACCCTGGGCCCAAGAACAGGGAGAGACAGGTTCTGGATGTTTATGGAATTCAGGAAACTGAGTATTTTTTGCCAAAGATAGTTAAAACTCATGCTAGAACCAAGTCATTCTCAGTTGTCAGACTGTACTTACGTATTCTTTAGGCAGTGTGAAATCTCAAAGCCAATCTTCTAGGGTTAAAAGAATTTTACTGTTTGCATTGGCCGGGAATCGAACCCGGGCCTCCCGCGTGGCAGGCGAGAATTCTACCACTGAACCACCAATGCTCCAGCTGTGAGCAGCTGTGTGCGCACCTCCCTTTAGCCCTCGTCCTGAGCCTCCTAGTAGATCTGCTGATTCACAGAATATAAGGCCAGGCTCTGATGCTGCCACATCAGCACAGCCTTAAGAACAGCATAGGCTCCAGAGCTGAAGGAAGGAGGTAGAGGGGTGTGTGCATGGGTGGGGGGTGGGGAGGGAAAGAGAGAGAGAGAAGTTACTTTGCCTTCAGACCTCAGGACAGAAACAAGAGCTCGAGTCCCTCCTCAGTAGCAAAAAGTACTTGGAGGCTTTGGGTGACTTTCTGCCCCTTGGATGTGTGGGTTTCCCCATTCCATGCTTACTGTGTGCTGAGCTGTTTTACAGTTCTCAGGTTTCACCTCAGCTTCCCGCTGGAGACTGGCCCAGTCCGAGTCCCTCACTGGTGCAGGGCGTGAAGGCCTCGATCCCACAGCCAGCAGTGCCTCCCTGGAAAGTCCAGCTGCTCCCGGGGAGTGAGGTCAGATTCATAGCACCCTGAGCTGCTGCAGGTCAGCATGGTTGAGGAGACTGTCTTCTCCAGTAGGATCTCTGTGGGAGGGGAAGCCTGCCAGGAAAAGGCAAAAGAGCCGCCCTGCATTGGCCGGGAATCGAACCCGGGCCTCCCGCGTGGCAGGCGAGAATTCTACCACTGAACCACCAATGCTCCAGCTGTTCTCTAACACCTCTGCAGGGCTTTTCTCAAGTGGCTGTGTCTATGGATACTCTGAGCAGTGCCTGCAGGTCACTGCGCCTCACCTGGCCGGTTTGTCCAGTTTGGGAAGCCTGACAGGCATACAGAGAACCATCCTTGCTGGGCCTTATTAGACTGCTTTGGGAGTGCAGGAGCCTACAGAGTTGGCATTGAAGTTACACCTGGAGGCCCTGGGTGCATCCACAGCCCTCAGCCCCCTGGGGTGGACTTGGTGGAATCTCACCCTGTAAAGATAGGGAGAGAGACACCTCACAAGGCCGTTGGTACACCAACTTCCCGAAATACCTGTCCCTGCTCCCACATCCACCAGCTTGAGAGCCAGACCTGTTTAGTTCACCTCTGTGCACACAGCACCTGGCACAAAATAAGTGCCCCATGCAACTTGCTGTATTAAATTTTTGTCAAACTGTGTCAACCCCTCATCGAACAACCTTTTTGTAGGAGTGGTCTTTGCCTCATAGGGCCGCACGTTTATTTTTGAACATCTCTAATTACTGGCAGGTTCCTGACATGGAGCTGGAGCCACCTAGACTAATTGATACCTTTTGGACTTGACTGTCCTTAAAAGTCTTCGAGCCAACTTGAGACCCCCATTTATGTGGCAGGCAAGCAGTGTCCTGCCATGATGGACACAGAGCAATTAGTGAGTCCAGGCAGCTACTTCAAAAAGTCTATATTGTGTAGACCGTCAGTCCTTTGGCTGCTACACTGGTACTCCCTCATGCTTGGATGATGGGATGGTCTCTGTCCAACTCACAGCTTCTTAAGACCTCTGCTTCAAAAACCATGAGAAGGTTCTCTATTACCCATGCTGCAGGATCCATTCTCCCTAATCTGAGATGGCTGGAATGGCCATAGCCAGCCATCCTGGTAGATTCCCCCCTGCTGCTCTGTTCTCGGGGGCCCCAGATAAGCTTGCCTGGCTCCCCCTCCTCGCCTTGGCTCATTCATCTCCTCCTGCCCAGAACACTTCTGTCTCCCCTCTCCCTGCCTCCTTCAAGGTCTGGCTGCAATCCCACTTGTAGAAAGATATCCCTGACACCCAGGCCATAGCTCCATCAGTTATCTGGGGAGCTGGTTATCCATTCCCTGAGACTGGTCCCTCATGGAGGCCTCCCTCACACCTCCCTTCTCCCTCTTAGCCTCAGGCCCCAGTTGGAGACCTTGGACATAGACCTGCCCTACTTGCCTCCCGTGTTACATGGGTTCCTAATGCTTTTCTGTCTGATATAGAACAACCCTTCCCTGCTCTTTCCATGCCTCACCCATGTCTCAGGCCCTCCTTCCTGACCCTGACAGCTGTGATGTTCCACGGGGATTTCTTCCGTTTTCTGTCAAACCAGCCCCCACAGCCTAGCCTCTCCAGGCTGCCACCAGAGATACCTAATTAAAACATAGACATGAATGAATGAGTGAATAGGTAAATCATAGATCATCCCGTTGCCATGACTGTCACCTTGATGGTTGTTTTCCTTCCACAAACCAAACTCTTCCTCCTCCTTTAAATACATTGTGTCTTTTCAGAGCTCTCTGCCTCTGGCCAGTCTCTTCCCTGGGCCTAAGATGCCGTGCCCTTTACCCGGAAAGTGCCTGTGGGTGTTTTTAACATCTGACCCAAATGGCACCTCATATTCAGCCCATGGCATTTTTCTGGCTTCTGTGGTATCATTGGCACCACGTTGTTACAATTACTTGTTTGTGTATGGATCTTGCCCATTGCTCTTGGACCTGATTCAGTGCTATCCTTGGAGATGATACAGACACAGAGTACCTGTTGGATGCAGAAATGAAGGGTTGAGCAAGTGTTGAATAGAGTTGGTTGACCAACTGACCATGTTACAATTTTGGGTCCCCAACAAGACACTCTCTTTCATTCTCTCAGAGCTCCCAGATTCCCAGAAATGAGGTAGCTCCGCCATTCCTCATTCTGTTATACACAAAGGGAAACTGCGACCCAGAATAGGGAAACAATCGTGAGCCAGCCAGCGCCTTCTAGTCGGCGGAAGAGCTGAGGAGGGCCCACCCTGAGATGCGTGACTTCCAATTCCTCTTTCTGAACAGGCCATCTCATCTCCCTCCTGTATCCCCCGGCCCCCGGAGCCAGCCGCCAGGGAAGCCTGACTCCACTGCTTGTTCAACCCCTCTCTCCTGTCTCTCCAGGCTGGTCCGGGAGTTCGTGGCCCAGAACAACACCGTGCAAATCAAGCATGTGATCCAGACCCTGTCTCAGGAGTTTGCCCTGTCTCAGCACCCCCACAGTCGGAAAGGGGGCCTCATCGGCCTGGCCGCCTGCTCTATTGCCCTGGGCAAGGTGGGCCTTTCTCCTGGGGGGACAGACATGGCAATGATGACCTTTGCTGTCTCACCCCTGAGACCCAGCAGGGTGTTGCAGACTTCTGCTTTAGTGCCATTCTCTCCACACCTAAGTCTAGCAAGGCTGGCTTTGCAGCCTTGCACACTTCTTCCATGGCATGGCTCCTAGTTTGGAGGCCGACTTGCCAAGCGTCTGTAAGGCCATCCCTCACACAAAGGCCCAAGCCTCACAGGGCCACTGGGATGTCGACTGGGTGCTGGGGGCCCACATCCTGACCCATCTTGAGCTGTTTCTCTTCCTTCCCCATTGCAGGACTCGGGGTTGTACCTGAAGGAGCTGATTGAGCCGGTGCTGACCTGCTTCAATGACGCGGACAGCAGGCTGCGCTACTATGCGTGCGAAGCCCTATACAACATTGTCAAGGTGGCCCGTGGTGCCGTGCTGCCCCACTTCAACGTGCTCTTCGATGGGCTCAGCAAGGTGAGCGCCCCCCACTCCAGCCAGGCTGAGCCCACCCCACCCGCTTACATGACCTTTGGGGCCTTGAGTGCTTGGGTCCCTTTCCCCAGATGCAGGCAGAGCAGGTAAACATGGGGCTGCCGAGGCGACTCATCCGTTGAGTTTAATAATAATTTAATGAGCTTGTGTTTATGTTGGGTTTTTTTCCATTTCTCTCTTAATTGATTTGTACTGCATTTTATCAGAGTGTCAATCCACCATGGAGTAGAGGGAAGAAAACAGTTTGAAAAGCCCTCACCTCCCCTATAGAAGGTGGAGATGGTGAATCCATAGTACAGACTGTATTTCCGCTACAAGGGGAGCACTGGCTGTAAGCTGTAGAAAAAAAACCCTACTTACAAAGGCAGTGGAGCCCCTCACACACCCTCCCAAGCACCTCGCTCAGCCTCACGGGGCTCTGCTGACCACCATAGTCACATCCAGGTACCAGGCTCCAGGAGTGGAGAGAAGACCCAGCATTTGAAGATTGGAAACCCTCAAGAAAGGCCAGTGGGAACCAACCACCTGACCTGGTGGCAGCAGGTCTCAGAGGTCCCTGAACAAAACAGGAAGTCCACCACATTTCGGTTCCTTAGCCAGGTTCCGCTTTGCCTGTCGCTACATCCCCTACCTTTCTTCAGTTTTTTCTGTGGAAGGGGTGCCTGTTCAGTATTCCAAGCTGTGCCAGGGCCTTGGCCGTGGGTTTTTAGTGGATTCCTTGTCTTATGTATTGACTCTGACCATCTCTCTTTTTCTTTCCCTCTCATAGTTGGCTGCAGACCCGGACCCCAATGTGAAAAGCGGATCTGAGCTCCTAGACCGCCTTTTAAAGGTAGTACTTGGTCCCCACTTTTAGTGTGGAATCTGTTTCATCCATCTGTCTGTACAGCTTATAAATTCTATCACTGGGGGTGCTCTTCCTGATTTTTTAAAAGTGTTTCATTTATGTACAGTCGAAGTGATTCTAGTGTACAGTTCTGTGACAAGCGTGCAGAGTTATGTCACCAGCACGATCAAGATACAGAAACATGCTGTCGCCCCAAACGCCCCCCCTGGTGCTAACCCCACCCAGGGCGGAGGAGGCTGCTCCTCATCTCCCATCCACCCCCCCGCCTCCCCCCCCCCCCCCCCAATGACAGGGAGCTGCTTATACTAAGCTCACCAGGGCATTTGATCCAGATCTAGGGTTTTGCCATAGGATTAGTCCTCTTGGCCTTGATTCCTGCCTTTACTCCAGCATTTTTGCTTGTCCTTCGGCCTGTGGGAGGGTGGATGCTCCAGGACTTCTCCTACCTGGCACAGGCCCTGCCCATTTTCCTCTGTGGCCACCTGACCCCCAGAGCCAGTCCTGGGCCAATAATTCAGTCAGGTCAGGTGGCCCTCGGCCTCTGGCTTTCCACAGCTCACGTGCCTCTGACCCACAGGATATTGTGACGGAGAGCAACAAGTTTGACCTGGTGGGCTTCATCCCTTTGTTGCGGGAGAGAATTTATTCCAACAACCAGTACGCCCGGCAGTTCATCATCTCCTGGGTAAGAGCCAGCCTCACGACTTTTTTCTAGCTATAATGAGCCTCTGATTTAGTAAAATCTGTCCCCTGGCACACCCTGGGCAGTTTGTGTGGCTGAGAGAAGCCTCATTATTATCCCTCTAATAGCCAGTGACATCAGGTAATCCAAAATACGTTTATTCAGCTCTTCCCCAAAGCCATGGGTGTCATGTTTGCCCCTGACAACGATATGGTTCTTTCCTTGTCCCAAGAGATACCCCCATTTCTTTTTGAAGCCAGTGGTGCTACTTCTAGTGGCCACACCTCTCCAAGCCTCCTCTGTCCTTTCCAGTGTCTTCCCTTCTCCCTGTGGCATCAGGATCTCCTTGGAGTTAAATCCCCATCCTGCACGTTTAACCCACTCTCTGCCGTGGGGCACCTGGAGGGCCATGAAACGCTGTCTCAGCAGGGCCTCCTTCTCCCCGCCGTGTCCCAGAGCACCGGAGACAAGGAGATGAAGGTTCTCAGACTGGTGTAACTTTCCCTTCCGGTTTCTTCCCCTGGGTCAGATCCTGGTTCTGGAGTCCGTGCCAGACATTAACCTACTGGATTATTTGCCGGAGATCCTGGATGGACTCTTCCAGATCCTGGGCGACAATGGCAAAGAGATTCGGAAAATGTGAGTGGAGACGGGATGGGCTGCTGCCCCGTGCACACACGCACCTTACATCCAGCAGACGGGCAACCGCAGGAGATCAAGTTCATTCATTTCTTCCTAGTTCATGTGCTTCCTGCCGTGAGGAGCAGAGAGCTCATTAATCCCCATGCTCTGGAAAACAGCCATCTGGCAACTGTGAATGTAGTCCCCTTCTCGGTGGCCCACCCAGAGCAGAAGTGGGTGAGGGTAGAGGCGCCTCCAGCCCTGGCTGGCGTATGCTATTTCCCTTCCCCTTCTCTCATTGGTAGGTGTGAGGTGGTCCTTGGAGAATTCTTGAAAGAAATTAAGAAGAATCCCTCCAGTGTTAAGTTTGCTGAGATGGCGAACATCCTGGTGATCCACTGCCAGACCACTGGTGAGTGTGAAGGCCCCATAGCCGCTGCCATCTCCTCAGAGGCAGAAAGAGCCCTGGTGGGAGTATGAACCAGCACACCATTGGACCTGGGGCAATAGAGTGGTGGGTCCTTGTGAGAGAGAGATTCGGTTCCTCCATCAACATGGAGGCCCTTTTGCTTGGTCTGACCCTGGAATAAGGTCTGGAGACCCTCTTGCTGGGAAGCTTGACATTTCACTGTGAACTGAAAGGCTTTGAGGTTGGGACTGTGTATCCATGACCTTCTGCTGCATATCAGACCACTCCAAAGTGTGACCGCCTGACACAACAGCCGCTTATTATTGGTCAGGAGTCTGTAAGTCAGCTGGGTGGTTCTGTTCCCCTGGGCCAGGCTTGGCTGCCCTTGATTATGCACCTGCAGTCAGCTGAAGGGTCATCTGAGGCTGGATGGTCTGGGATGGCCTCACTCACACCTGGCAGTTGGCTGACTGTCACCTGAGAAGCAGGGACAGTTGGTCCATGCGTCTCATATCCGGCATGCTAGCCCAGATGCATTCATATGGCATCAGTAAGGTCCCGAGACACATTGTAGAGGGGAGCATGGCTTCTGGAGGCCTGGGCTTCCATCAGCCACGCCATCACTTCTGCCATCTTTTGGGGGCCGCAGTAGCAAGGCCAGACCAGATTCAAGCAGTGAGGAAATGAACTCACCCCTTGATGAGAGGAGCTACCCAGCCCCTTTTCGGGTGCAGAGGGGTAGAGAACCATGGCTGCTCTTATATGTACCACAAGATTGCTATTCCTTCCCGACCTGGTACCTGTGTGTTCCTTTGGAGGGCGAGAGAGTATCAGTGAGGCTAGAAGCCATGCAACCCCTGGCATCCCCTCCAGTCCCATCTTCCGGGCCTGGTCAGTGGGAGGGAGTGCTCTGGCCTCTCGTGCTGACCCTTCCGGAATCCCCCAATTCCTCTTCCAGATGACCTGATCCAGCTGACAGCCATGTGCTGGATGCGCGAGTTCATCCAGCTGGCTGGCCGGGTGATGCTGCCCTACTCTTCAGGGATCCTGACCGCCGTCTTGCCCTGCCTGGCCTATGATGACCGCAAGAAAAGTATCCTTCACCCTGAAGAGAGGAAATGGGAGCAGCCCCTCAGGAGGCTGTCAAGTTGCAGGACCCTGGTGTGGGGGATGGAGGCTCCCTTAAGATCCCTCATGCCTCCAGATAGCCCCTGGCACCTGGAGAGCAAGCGGCAGAGCAGGACATGGACTCTGAGCGCTGGGGCAGCAGCAGGGACACAGGGCTGATACCGTTGTCCCCAAACCTCACCTGGTTACTTCCAGCTCTGAAGCAGCTCTCCCATGTCCCACGGCTCCAAGGCCCTCATACTGCCCTGTCTTGGGGATTACCCAGGGGGTAATCCTGGTGGTAGGAAGTCCACCAGGATGTGTCGTATGAGAAGACAGGAGCATTTCACGGGAACTCCGTTCAGACCGCCCAGTAGTCCCGCTCTGGAGAGGACTGATCCCAGTGACCTCAGGTTTAGGGAACACCCCCTGGATGGGGCTACTCCTTACATCAGTGGACTCAGGCATCAAGGAGGTGGCCAACGTGTGTAACCAAAGCCTGATGAAGCTGGTCACCCCTGAGGATGACGAGCCTGATGAGCCGAAGCCAGTGGTGCAGAGGCAGGCAGAGCCCAACCCTGAGGACTCGCTGGCAAAGCAGCAAGGGACAGCCAGTGGTGAGTAGGCCCTACCTCCCGCCCCTCATGCCTCCCAGGCTTGGGGTCCTGCTTCAGCAGCCAGGGCTACTTTCCATATGTTACCTCATCTAACTCTGGTAACAACCTAGTGAGGTGGAAGTTACTCTTCTCCCCATTCTACAGATGGGCACAGGGAAGACCAGTAACACGACCAGGGTCTGGCAGCTACTAGGTGGCAGAATTGGGATTTGAATCCTGGCTGTCTGCCTCCAAAACCCATACTCTTAACTCATACTACCTCAAAGACCATTTCCTTTCAGAAATCTTTTTTTGGGTTTGGCTACAGGAAATAGGAAGGTTTGGAACGTGGCAGAGGACAGACTGCAGGGCTCACGTGAATCTTGGCCGCAGACGCCCGGCCACCTGGAGGCCAGCTGCCTTCCCTGTGCCAGCCGTTCCCTGGGCAGGAGGCTACAAAAGCTGAGGGTGCAGTTTATTCAGTCCTTGGGGATTCTACTGCCGAAAGCAGTGTCTTTGGCAAATGAAACGGCTCTCTGCTGCCCTTTCACACTCTTTCAGCATTATTGTCTTATTTAAACATAAAGAAAAGCACTTTTATGTCATTTAGAGTCTGGAGTTTAACTCTCTAAATGTTATCTAGAGCTCTGACTGTTTTTTTCTTTGGGAGGCCTCTCTCCTCACTGAGAGAGCACTGATCAGCTTCGGGATGACGTTCTCCTTTGCAGAGTCAGCCAGAGAGTAAATTGATGCAGAACCCACTCAAATTTTTAAGACTAACAGACTCAGGTCTGGAACCTGAGTTCCAGGAGCCCAAAGAATTTCTGAAATGTTTCTCCTGTTGCCGTTCTCAGGCTTCTCTTGAACATGTGAGCAGTGTGTCAGGCACGTGAGCCCCACGGGTGTCCTGTCCTGGGTTTGGCTGGCAGAGCCAGCAGCGGTCCATGCTGGCCCAGCTCAGGTATCAGGTTACAGCTGTGCGGTTGCTTCTGTGAGCCAGAGCAGCAAAACAGCTGGAGGCAGCACAGCCATCAAGTGGAGCATTGGTGGTTCAGTGGTAGAATTCTCGCCTGCCACGCGGGAGGCCCGGGTTCGATTCCCGGCCAATGCAGCAGCTGAAAACTTTTTGGCAGTTCCTTGAGAAAGAAAATTTGGGAGAATAAAGTTATGTGGGCCTCTCAAGGCAGGAGCTTTCTCACTAGGAGAAACAAGAAGAATCTCAGGGAAAGATCTGTTTTGTGAAACGCTATGTTTTCTGTATATGTATGGTATCATGCAGTTTACATAATTCCACAGCTTTCTTTTTTTGCTTGTGTGGTGGCTTCTTCTGGTTTTTATTTTGTTTCATTTTGTTTTACTTGATGAGTTACAACAGGCAGAAGTTTCGAGTATTTTATACTGGCTTTAAAAGTTAGTGCCTCTTAATCCATTGAGTCAGAAAGTAGAATAATGGTTGCTGAACTGGAGGGAAAAGGGGAATTAGACACCTGGTTTCTTTTCAGGGTAATGGAACTGTTGCAGAATTAAATAGTGGTGATGCTTTACATAACTTTGTGGATTTACAAAAGACGACCCGGTTGTATGGTTTAAAATGGTGAGCTTTATGTTAGGAAATTTTATGTTATATGCAGGATGTCTCAGTTTTTTAAATAAAGTTAGTACATCTTCCCTCAAAGTGGAACCTAGCAGCTCCTACCCCACCCTTTCTCCTTACATGGCAACAAGTCAGGGCCTCCGGGAAAGAACCACTGTATTCTGCAGGTCATGACAGCTGCTAAGAACCTGCCAGCTGGAGCATCGGCAGCTCCACGGTAGAATCCTCGCCTGCCAGAGACCAGGGTGCCATGGCCAGCCAATGCAGTTTATTTTACTTAGGTAAAATAGGTAGTTTTTTCTAAGCAGTCTCAAAACAGCTCCCCACTTAGGAGACTCCATGCTAAACCAAGATACATTCAGGAAGCTTGGCTCTGGATTTTACTACCTCAGAAACAGCATTTCAGCAGATGCAGAGCTCAGTTTAGAGTAGTTCCTAGAGATGATCACAGCTCATTTAGAGGCTCCATACCCACTCCTTGCTCAGCTTGTAACTGCCACGTTACCAAAGTGCCAGGAGAAGGTCGCGGCGAGCCAGGAGACAGTGATGATTCAGCCAGTCCAGTTGACAGGTTCATCTCAGCCTCTGCCGCTTTTTCCTATTACTATTTTCCTCCACTGTTGCAGCTCCGGTCACCTGGCCAAAGGCGGGAACCTCCTCCCTGGTCTCCCTCTGTTGGAGGGCAAGACCCACGAGGAGGTTCATCAGCCGAGCCTTCTGTGCGTGAGCATACACGTGCACACGTACACGTCCCCCTCACCTCTGACTGCAGGACCCTCGTTTGTGCCACACTGTTCCCAGCCCGTCTGCTTGCTTTGGCTCCCCTTTGGCCCTGCCGCTTCAGGGGTCCGTGATGCGGCCTCCTTTCCCTGAGTTCCTGCAGTGTTTGACGTGTGCACCCTTTTCCTCTCTGTGATGTTGCCTGATTGTCCCAGGTGTCCTGGCCTAGACTCGGTCACAATGGCCTGCTGGTGAGTCATGGCTCTGCTGACTTCGTACCTGTTGCGCTTAGAGAAGCCACTTAGCCTTTTTAAGCCCCAAATTCCTTACTTGTTAAATAAGGCTAACGATAATAATACCAAACCTGTAGTGTGGTGGTGAGTTTTAAATGAGATTTTTGCTTATAAAGCTTTTAGAATATAGCAAAGGCCAGACACTCTCAGAAACAGGTGCTTCAGTGTCAAATTTTTAATGCATGTGTATAACATACCTATGTACTTAGCGAGGTTCTCTGGACAGGGCTTTTCCTCCCTTGTTCTTTGTTGTTGTTGTTTTTGTTTTTTTAATCATCAACATTTTCCAGATAGTAGTGTGCCCCTGGTGGGTCCTAAATGAGGGATCACAGAGGGTTAGGGGTAGAAGTTCTTGTACCAGGTGAGGGCAGAATTATAAATAAGGTTTCTAGGAGAGGGCTTGCAACCACTGTTAGTAGATGTGTAATGGAATGCATCCACTTGCAAGGCTTTGATGGGACTGGATATAGCGGCAGCTTCTGTGGACCCTGCAGATGTAGGTAAATCATCTGCCTGCAAGGAGCCCAGGACAGACCCACAGTTGAGTAATCATGTGGCCCTGCATGCGGTCACAGAGGACTGGGGGCTCCAAGCCAAGTCCATGGAGGTCATTTGAACTGGATCTTTTCCTTCTCCTTAGCTTCCACTCTGCCCCCACCTCACCCCACCCCTTTTTTTACTCTGATTATAAGGGAGGTTATTAGTGTGATTTTTACTCTGATTATATTACTCTAGTTACACGCTCCCTGTAGAGATGAGAGGGGGGGAAGAGGCATTCCTAGTAGGGGGAGAGTAAGCAGGTGGAATATATCGTCTGCTACATACCTTTGGTGGCATGTGTCAGAAGCCATGAACATTTGAGAGAATTTGTTCTCAAGGAACAAATAGAGATGTAGGTAAGGTTTTCCATTTAAACACCTAACAAATGTTAGCTCATGTATTGTCCTAACAAGGCTGTGAGGGGTGTACTGGTTACCCCGTTATACAGTGAGGGACTGGAGGCAAAGTCGCATAAGCTGCCCACAGTTGCACAGCTAGTAAGTAGGGGGGTCAGGGCTCAGATTTAGGCCCGAGGGCTCTGAGTCTTTGCTCCTAGCGCCGTTTACACCACAATTCTCTAAAGAGGGAACTAATACAAAAAGGGCAGCCACAGATGTACAGCTTGACTGGAAATGGGAGCATTGGAGAGTAAAACGATGTATCATTTTTACTCATCAACTTGGCAAAAATGTAAAAGATTACTAATATCCCTGTGTGAAGCTTGGGGAGATCGACTGCTTCTCTGTGCCTGAAGTGCATGTGTAGTGGTAGAACCTTACTAAAGAGCAGCTTATCAACGTGGATTAAAATACAGAATTCCTGACCCTTCCACCCAGCAGTACCCCTGACGTGGGATCCTAGAAAAATGCACTTGTGCAGGAAGAAGCGTGGGAGAGATGTAAGAGTGAAAGCTACGAAACAAAGGAAGTTAACTTGAACCCTATTTCTGATATCACATCATTTCATCTACAAATGTGCATGTTTCTAAAAGTCAAGAGGGAGGAGGCAGCCAGGGGCGTGGAATCCTGGCTGCTGTTCCAGGCTGGCCCACCAGCCTTCCCCGTGTGTCCTCCTCCCCTTTGCCAAGATCTGTTCCATCAGGCCCAGCCTGCGCCTGGCCCCACTGAGCTGTGCCCTGTCCCGCACAGGGCCTCTGGGACTAGAGGGGGCAGGCAGCAGCTCAGAGCCTTCCTGTTCAACGTGGAAATCAAGGCCCTCTTTACTTGGGGGTTGAGGGTGGTCCATAGTTCACAGGAATAACACTACACTAAGCTATAGTATAAAGTAAGAAAAAAAAAAGCAAATTGCAGAAAACATACTGTGATTCCATTTATGTTACAAAACAAAAAGAAATACTGAGGAGGGCACCTGTTGGGGTGAGCACTGGGTATTGTATAGAAACCAATTTGACAATAAATTTCATATTAAAAAACAAAACAAAACAAAAAGAAAGATAGGAATACTTGTCAGACCAGTGAAGTAGTTACCTGCATATAGAGTTGAGTAAGATTAAAGGTTAGAAAGAGACGGGGGCGTGTTCTGCTTTGTTTGAAATTTTTAGAATGAGAATATGTTTTACTTGTATAACTTACAAGAGGCCAAGGCTGGCACCATTTGAACAACAATATATAAATAATGATAGTTTTAATTGGTAATCCACAGAATAAAATATGGGTCCATAATGATATGGATGGATGGATGAATGGATGGATGGATGGGAAGGGAGTGCATTTTCCTATAGAAGAATTCTGGTTAATAAATGTAGAAAAAAAGAGGAAAACGGAAAATCACCATTAGGCAAACTCCACAGTAATTATTATAGATCCATCAATGGATGCCAAAGTCAGTAGGGGAACATTTGAGGAAAAAACTAGGTGTTTGTCTAGTCTCAAGTATCTTCCCCAAGGTATTTATTAATTACAAAAAGAAAAATAGTAACTTACTGTAAAGAAACCCAGCAGACACTACCACAGTCAGATGATAAGGTCAACATCATCAGTAACAAGACAGACAGACATCACATACCCCTGATATGATGCACTGAGAAAGTGCGTCACTTTGATGGTGGTCTTCCAAAAATGCGTAACCTCCGCCTAATCATGAGAAAATGCAAGACTAACCAAGGTGGCAACACATTCTGCAAAGTAACTGACCAGGGCTTCAGTGATAGCGAGTTTGTGGAAGATATGGAAAGACTGCGGAACTGTCACAGATTGGCAGGGACTAGGGAGACAGGACAACTAAATGCAACATGTGGTCCCTGATTCTACCCTGGAACACAGGACGTAAGTGGAAACACCAGTGAAATTCACATTAGGTCTGTAGTTTTGTTAACAGTCTTATGTGAGTGTTCCTTTCCTGGTTTGATAATGTATGATGTTAGGTGCAGCTGGGTAAAGGGTAAACAGAATTCTGTGCTATTTTTACAAACTTTCAGAAAATTAAAATAATCTCAGAATAAATATTCTGTTCAACTTTTTGTCTTTATAGATCTACCTCTTTTGGACATTTCACAAATTGCAGGCTTTTATGACTAGCTTCTTAACGTTGGCATGTTTCCAGTGTTCACCCATGTTGTAGCACATATCAGTACTTTATGCATCTTTGTTGCCGTATAATGGTTCACTGTATGGCTGTAACACACTTATCCATTCATCAGTTGATAGGCATTTGGATTGCTATGAACATGATGTACTGTTTTGGTGTGGACATGAGCATCCGTTTTCTCTGGGGTATATATCTAGGAGTGGGATTGCCGGGTCAGAGGGTAATAACTCTGTTGAGCCTTTAAGGAATTGCCAGGCTGTTTTCCAAAACACCTGCACCATTTTACATTCCCACCAGCAGGGTCCAAGGGTTTTCTCCACATGCTCACCACCACTCATCTGTATTTCAGCCGTCCTAGTGGGTGTGAACTGGTACCTCGTCGCAGTTTTGATTTACATTTCCCTGATGGCTAATGATGTTGACTATCCCAGGAGTCATTTTTAACATCCACTGCCTTCGGGCCAGCAGTCCCTTCTGAGGTTTCCCAGATGTGTGCAGGTCTGGTGCCCTTCTTCTTTTGAGATCACTGTGCCTAAACACTTACAAGCACGGATGCTATCCCAGAAGCTTGGGGAGTGGGTGGCATTGGGTCCTTAGGGCTCCTGAGCTATAGTCCTTTTCAAGAGCCAGAGTCAAGGTGTGGGGGACTAGAGAGTCTGTGTCCTTATATCAGTCATCTTGTTCATTCGGAAGACTTCAGCGGTCCTCTGGCATGACACCTTGTTCCTCTCACTGTCCCCAGGAGGCCCTGATGGTTCTTGTGACTCCAGCTTCAGTAGCAGCATCAGCGTCTTCACACCAGCCAGGTAAGTGGTTTGTTCCAGCCAGAGGCGTTTGTAGAAAGCAAGTGGCCTGGGTCTTTCCTGGGTGCAGCAAATTGCAGTAAAGACCCGAGGCAAACTCTCCTTAGGGGGCACAGTGGGTGCTTGATGAAGGGATCTGAAGAACACTGAGCAAACCCAAATCCCCCTAGTTCTGATGGACAGGTAGCCTTGTCCCCAAGGACAAAGATAAGAGGCTGTTGGAGATCAGTAAACACAGGTTGTAAACGTAGAACCAGTGCATGGTAGCTACAGGGAGACACGCACAGACACCTTTGCCCAGAACCTTTTTGCCTGTCGGGATAACGTGGGGCTGACAAGACTGACAAGGAGAAGGCTGTTCCAGAGTCCAAGAGAGCATAGGCTATGGGCCACAGGAGCCGTCCTCTCCCAGGCGCCGGGTCAGCTGTCATAGTGCAGCCTTCCACATGGGGGCAGAGCAGGCCAAGCAGCAAGATCATTGCTTGCAGTTCCCTACATACTGTATGCTGGGTGATGACATCCACTGGAGAGGGAATTATCACCGTTTTGTCCCTTTCCACCTCCCCTGGACTTGCCCCATGTCACTTTGTCTTTGGGTAGAATTAGCACCTGTGGGGCTGCAATGGATGGCATTCTTCTATAAGGGGTTTCTTCCCTCTCATCCCAACACTGAACCTGGACCCTGGGGAAGGGGTCACTCATGATGAGAAAATATGCACTCAACCCCCAGGAGGCTCTCTTCTCCCTGGACCTTTAGAATCTTTCCTCCTTTTGTATCATTTTTTCACTTATTCTTATTTCTAAGACCCTGTGGGCATTTTCAAAGTATGTGAGTACTGATTATAAACGTGGACTGCTCCTGGGGCCTCTTCTAATCATTTGAGCAAGGCAGTAAACATTCATTCATTCATTCATCCTGTTAGTTGTCACATACTCCAGAGTACCTGCCAGGCTTCAGCCCTACAGGTTCCAAGGTAAAGATGTGACCCCTGAGTGTGGTCCCCAAGCTTGAAGTTCTCTAGTGAGGAAACAGAAGCAGGGCATGATTTCTGTGACAGGGGACTCAGAGGGTGCTGGGGGCGTGCCATGGTGCCCGAGCTGAAGCTCACTGGAATAGTGGCTGACAAGGGTGGTCACTCACTGGGTGCTTCCTGGCCTGGCTGTGCCAAATACTTTGTGTCACGTCATTGGATCTTGCTGATGTTTCAATCCCATGGGGTCATTAGTAGTATTAATTCCTTTTAGGGCTGAGGAGGGACTGGAGACCTGGGGGCTGCTGTGTAAAGAAAGAATTAGGAGGGTCGGGCGAATGCAAACCACCTTGGGGGCCACAGCTTCTTTCCCGTGGGAGGAGATGGAGGCTCAGCCTCAAGAAGTGGCAGAATGTGGAGAAAGTTGGAGAGACTTTTTCTTATCTGTTTTGAAGGATGACTTGACCAGATTTGCTGATGCATGTGATGGAATGAGAGGAGAGACTGAGGGAAAGAATAACTTCTAGATTCGGGGCTTCAGCCAACTCAGGATATCCTGGCATTTCCCACGCTGGGGTGGAAGGAGGCACACAGGTGTGTGAGTGGGCCAGTCATGGGCTGTGTGCCCCAGGGAGGTTAAGGAGGCAGCTTTGGATCCTGGATTCTGGAGCTGGGGGAGAGATCCGGAGGGAGGTGCTGGGAGATGTGTCCTCCAGAGGGACCAGCTCTTGTTCTGAATGCTATGGGAGCCTGCCTGTAAGTGGCAGTGTCTGGTGCAGACCTGTGACTCGGAAGGCCCTCTGGCAGCTCCAGGGGGGATGAGTGAGGGAGGGGCAAAAGTGGCAGCAGAGAAGCCTGTTGCAGACTTGTCACCGTTGCTTAGGCCACAGGGTATTGTCCTGCTCCAGGGGAGTGGCAGTGGGAGGTGGAGAAAGGTCTAGGAGGAGGCAGAGGTCAGACATCACTGACTAACCATGGCGGGCGGGCATGACTCTCATTGCCTCGCTTGGGAGGCAGGGGCGCCATTTGCTGGAGCGGCTCTAAAGGCTGAGCCTGGGAACTGCCTCATTGGAACCAGATTTTGTTTTAGACCTGTCATTCAGGAGCCCATGCCAGATCCTACCCTTTTAAAATTAAAAAACCAAGAGCAAATCATCTCGTGCTTTCTTTATCCCACAAATGGCTCTTTCCTCTTGGCAGCTACCAGTCTGAGTCAGTAGCTGTGCCAGAGAGGGGGGCGACCTTCAGAGTCATGAAACCTGAGCCAGGTGCCTAGGCCCTGGGCCCCCCACTCGTTGGAGATGGCAGCTGAAGACAGTAGGGTAGGGGCAGTCTTCCTCCAGTAGGTGCTGCCAGAGGGGCACTGAGCTCAGACAAGAAGGCAACTTCCAGGATCGCCAAGAAACAAAAACCCACCCTGTGACTGTCCAGACACACTGCCTGCCCTCATCTGTCATGAATCCTCTGTGTAATGGAGTCCGACCGCCCGGGCACACATCCTGACTCTGTGTCCCTGGGCAAGCAGCTTAACCGCTCCCTGCCTCGGTTTCCTCATCTTTAAACTGGGTGCGATGACAGTGCCTACCTCCTAGGGGTGTGGAGCTTGTATGAATTGAATATGTAAAGAGAACAGAATGGTGCCCAGCTCAGAGAAAGCCCTTTACGCATTTTAGCTACAATTATTATTACAAGAACCTCATGATTATCCCCATTTTATGAATGAGGAAACAGGCCCAGAGAGGTGAACTTCTGGTCCACAGTCACTCAGCCAGGTTGGAATTAGTGGCCAGGTTGGAGTTCAGGCTAGGCCTGTCTGACTCCCAAGGCCACTGGTGTGGCCTTTATTGGTTGCACTGGGAGAGTCCCAGAAGCCCACCCGACAGGGGAGCCCCGGACAGGTTACTACGTGCACAGGCTTCCACTCCAATGCCTGGGGCTTTGCCAAGGACTGTGGTGTCATCATTGAGTTTCGGTATAGGTCACTGGCTACATAAAGGCAAACAGAAAGATCTGGAATTCCGTGCTTCCCAACTTCTAGCATCTGGAGATTGAAAAAAAGTTGTAAAGACACTTTATTTAAAAAATGTGGAATTCAGAAACAATTTTTTTATTTACTTTCTTTCTAATTTGATTAGAGATGTAACATATGAGTACCATAAAAAGTTAGACATTACAGGGACGCCTAGGTGGCTGAGTCAGTTAAGCTTCCAATCTTGATTTCCACTCACAGGCTCAGGGTTCATGGGTTCGAGCCCTGTGTTGGGCTCTTTGCTGACAAAGTGAAGGCTGCTTGGGATTCTCTCTCTCCCTCTCTCTCTCCCTTCTCCCCCACCAAAATAAAAATAAACATGAAAAAAAAAAAAAAACATTAGACATTACAGAAATGAAGTGTTGCCTCCCAGAGAGAACCCCTGGAATTAATCATTATTTATTGGTAGAATCAGAAGTATTGTTTAATAAATCGCTATTTTATTTATTTTTGTTGTTAAATTTTTTTAATGTTTATTTTTGAGAGAGAGACAGAGCACAAGCAGGGGAGGGGCAGAGAGAGAGAGGGAGACACAGAATCTGAAGCAGGTTCCAGGCTCTGAGCTGTTAACACAGATCCCGATGCGGGGCTCAAACCCACAAACCACAAGATCACTACCCAGGTCGAAGGTGGAGTCAACTGACTGAGCTCCCCAGGTGTCCCATTAAATCGCTATTTTAATAGCTACAGTAGTGCCATGCACTTGGAAAATGTCATACACATACGTGTAAGACATTAGTTATGAGATGCTTTATGAGAATGCTCAGTGGAAGTGGGGTTTTGCAGACACCTTGAAATAACTCAGAAGCCCCCAGGAGCGACTAGTCTAGACTTTTTGGACCCGATGCAGAAATGTATTTTAAACTGTGAGTGAGCTCCCATCTGCTCTCCGGGTAAGGTAACCCAGGGCAGAGGATACTCTATCTCGGACTCAGGAGCTGAGCACACCATGCAGCCTGCCCTCTCTAGGAAGGGCCTGGGTTCCCACAGACTTCTGGCTCCCCACAGAGCATGTGTGGAGCCCAGCACACAGCAGCCAGCCCTGCCCAGCGGAGCAGCTGAGAGCTGCCTCCTCCACAGCTAGTAGAATCTTTCCCAGGCACTAAGATCAGTCTCCCTGGTGCCCTGGGTGCCCCTGCTTCCCATGAGCCTCACCTCCAGCCAGCCAAGGGAAGTGAGACCCAGGGAGAGTGTCTCCGGCTAAGGGAATAAGTTTTCAACTGATGGCCGCATGGCCTTGGACGGGTTCCATACTGTCTCATCTGTGCATCGCAGGATTGAGTTACTTGAACCATGACGTCCCTTTCAGCCATGGTGTTCTTGGTGGGTTGAAGCTGACACCTGCCTCACCAGCAATCTGAAGGTGCCCGTGTCTGGGGAGGTTTGCCATAGCCAACTTTTGCTGTGGGGAAAGTTGGAGAATGTTAGTGCACAGAATGCTGCCAGTTCTTGGGCACTGGCTCCACGAAATCCTTCATTTTATGGCCTTGACACAGTGCCATCTGGGGGAGATGCCACCATGGGCTGGCCCTTGATTTGTCCCTCAGTAGAGACATTGAACTGGCTGGAAGCATCTTGGGACTACAGTGAATCAAGGAGCCCATCTGGCCCAGGGACCATCTAGTATCTTGGAGCCCTTATTTGGGCCACTTGGATTTGGAATGCCCACACACACAGCAGCACCAGGCTTTCCCAGTCTCCTCTCCCGCCCCACGTAGAGACTTTGCCTGTCGTGCTGATAGGAAAATATATTGAACGGTCTCTGCGACCCCTCTCTCTCCCTCCAGTACGCAGGGCTGCCAGGTCTGACCGGGCCAGTCCACATAAGGGCTGCCATTCAGCTGCCCCTGCCAGGGGACAGTTGGAAATGGACTCTCCTGAGCCTGGCCCATTAGGAGGCAGTGCCATGTGGTAGAGGAGGCCACTCTAGGCTCGGACTGCTCACATTCAAGTTGTGAGCTCCACCCCTTCCCGATCGGGTAACCTCTGGGCCTGATCTGCAGGGTGGAGTCGGAGCAGCTGGGCTTGGCACTGCCTTCCTCCCACTGGCAGCTTAGGCCACAGCCATTGCTGGCCACTACGGCCCTGACTGCCCCCAGGGGAGTAAAAACAAGGCCTTGCTCCCCGGGGGACCATTTCAGCTAAGAAAGTGGTGCTGGCCTGCCAGGCATAGAGTCCCAGCACCCTGGCCCCATGTGGGAGCTGGAATGTCCTGCTGTGGAAAGGGACTCACTGTGGACCCAGGGCTCACCAGGTCAGGACGCAGAGGCAGAATCAGGCAGTTGCCATTCATTCCTCACAGCCTCCTGAGCTCCCACTCTGTTAAGGCCTTGGGGTGTAGGTAGGCTTCTGGAGCTTCTCCAGCTTCTCAAGGAAAAGAGCTATAATAGCATGCTGGAAGGAGCCAGGTAGGAGGCCAGGAGGACAGGGGAAAGAAGGACTTGGCGATAAGAGAGTAAGTCCTGGTCATCAGCAGGAGGAGAGGGAGTTTCTAGGAAGTTTTCAGAGAAGAAAAGAAAATGCTCAGGGAGCCCTGGGATAGATTGCTAGCCCAACACCGTAGTGCCGTGTTGTCCGTGGCAATAGCCAGAGTCACGGGGCTGCTGGGCACGTGCAGTGTGGCTAGTGTGAACAGAGGTGTGCTGTGAGGGTGAAATGCACGCTGGATTTCAAAGACTTAGAACACCAAAAAGAATATGAAGTATCCTATGAGTGGTGTGTATATTGTTTTTTATGTTGGCTTCATGTTAAAATGATATTGTTGGGGTATGTTATATTCATTAAAATATGTCATTAAAATTTTACCTGGTTCTTTTTATTTTTGAGTATAGGACTCAAAAATGTAAAATTCCATATGTGGCTCACATTACGTTTCTATCAGACAGTGAGAGAGAAAGTGATGAAGAGATTGGGAGCTTGTGTTTGCCACCCTGAACTTGTCTGTCTGTGCCTTAGTTTCCCTGTCTGTCTTAGGCTAGCAAAGAACCTAGGTGTTTAGGTGTTGGCAAAAGACCCCAGAACTTCCAGCCACATGACTCCCATGGAATTAGTGGCATCCCCGCCCAGAGGCTCAGGACTGCTGGGCTCTGTCATCACACGCCCAGCCCGTCTGGCGACCCGAGGATAGAAGTACCCACTCTCACCCCTAAACGAGCACCATGGGGAATCATCAAACCATATTAAACAGCAGTTCTGTTTAGCAGTTACAGAACTGAGAATGGGTCCCTTTAGGAATTCACATCAAATGAGCTTCAGAGAGGCTGCGGGCAAATTAGGAAAGCACTGGCATCAAGTTCCTGCTGCCAATGAATAATTGAGCAGCCTAGAAATGCCACGCGAGACCGTTTTCTACAGACAGGCAACTGAACTGCCTGACCTGGGTCCTCAGGACCCAGGTCCTTACTGGAGAAATATTCTTTGTTTGCCTGGTGAAAACTCTATCTGCTCTTAAAGGGTGTTTTCAGGGCTTTCCCCTGGACTCGTTGGATCCATTGGTTTTGTCTTATCAACAAAGGGTTTGGACTGAATGCCCTGAGGATGCTGAATGGCTTTTCATCCCTGAGGTCTGCTGGGGCCCAGCTTGGTGATCTCAAAGAGGTGTTCTCCAGTACAAGCTAGGCCGGTGCTGGGGAGGTGGGTAGGCAGCCAGCAGACTGGCCCTCTTCCACCAACTCCAGCCTTGGAGAAGGAGGGTTGAGGCCACGGGGTGAAACTAGCCTCCACCAGCCACGTGGAGGGGGTGTGCCGTCTGCCCGCTCCTGGCCACCGCACCCAGGAAAGTGCAGCATGTGTGTGGTTCTGACTGCGAAGCCAGAGTGTCACTGCAGCTGAGCGGAAGGGGCTATAGCAAGCTTCAACTAAGCTCTCCTCCCGGTCTCACCCACAGCACGGACAGGGCCCCAGTCACCCTCCACCTTGACGGGATCGTGCAGGTCCTGAACTGCCACCTCAGCGACATGGCCATCGGGATGATGACCAGGATCGCCGTCCTGAAGTGGCTCTACCACCTCTATATCAAGACTCCCCGGAAGGTGAGTCCCTGGGCCCATCAGCCTGATAGGCCCTTCGAACCTGGGGGCTGCTTCTGGGTCTATCTCAGTTTTCTGGGGCCTCCCCATGCTTGGTAGGGTTCTGGTCACTGCAGTTCTAGAAAATCCCTGGCAAGCAGAGGAGTGAAAGATGCTTGAGGAGCACTGGGGGTGTGGGGGAGGTCCATGCAGTGCAGTGGGACCCTGTCCACGCTGAGCTCAGTGGTGGAGCCAGGGTGGGGGAAGCTCACGGATTTCCCGGCTTCTCTGCTTTCCAGATGTTCCGGCACACAGACAGCCTCTTCCCCATCCTGCTTCAGACGTTGTCGGATGAATCTGACGAGGTAGGTCACCCCCTTCCTTCTGTCATGGCTGCCTAAGTCATTTGAGTGCCGGATGGGATCTGGTAGCTGAGAGGTGCTTGTTTTGTTGTCCTCTTAAATCAGCACCCGAAAAGTTGCTCTCTTCTTACCTGGTAAGGTGCATCGCTTACAGGGAAAGCTGTGTTTAATGCTCTTGGCTTTGGGAACAAGGACGTCTTCTTCCAGCCCTTCTGAGGAGCACTGGGTCAGTGTATCAGCGAGGACATTGGCCTCAGGGGGAAACTGACTCGGCTACGGAAGGGCAGGGCGGGTGGGGTGTGGTGGTGGGCAGCTCGGCTGGGTTGAGTCCCCAAAGCAAGATCTGGCCCCGCGTAGCTGCCTGACCACGAGCAAGTGGCTTGTCTGGTTCCTTCTCTGCTCAGTGGGGCAGTGATTCGGAAGATGCTAAGTGCTGGGCCAGGCAATGCTGGCCGCTCTGTGAGTTCTTGTTGTGTTCTGTTCATTGCAGCCAGCCTCCATTCTGACCTCTGGCTTGAAATTGGCCCTTTAAGACTTGCTTTGTCAGGGTCACCAAGAGCAGAAGGGAGAGGCTAGCCCAGAGAAAGTGAGAGACAGCTGGGCCCTGCGTCTCTTAGCCCTCTGGGGGGCGGCCCCCGTCCCCACCCCATTCTCGGCAGCGTTCCATCCTTTGCTGTCAGGCTAAGGTAATGCTTTTTCAAGACTCCCCTGCCTCCCAGCCTAGGGGCAGGATTGCTCGCGGGTGTTGCCATTGGCCAGGGTGACATCCCTTCCCTTCACCTATACCAGCTCTAGGCCGCCTGTCCGATGCTGGCAGGCTGTACCTTGACTGGTCCCTCTCCTTCCCTCTTCTGGGCTCTGGGCAGCTGTGGGCCTTAGGCAAAGCTGTGTGCCCCATGAGGCAGTGGGCACGTGAATCCACAAATCTGCCCATTGGGAATATGGGAGTGGACAAGAGCTGGGGGCCAGGGGAGAAGGAGAGCGACATTGCTTACAACCTCCTATGCGTGAGGCGCCTGAGCCTAGTAGCAGGCTGTGTGTGGCCTAGGATAGTTTTCCTGCAGCCTGAGTTTGCTTTCTTGAACCTGAGCTGAAAAGAGATCAGATGGGCTGGTGCCTGCCTCTCCATTTCCAGAAGCTTCCAAAACAGATGGTCTGGGAATCTGCCCTTGACCCCTCCTGCTCGCCTCGTTCACATGCACACGTGCCCTCTCTTTCCCTTTCCTTCAGCACCCACTTCGGCAGGGGGCCCAGGAGGACGTGGCCCGGTTCTGCCTGAGTTGGGGGTGACTAAGGGCACTTGGCACAGCCCTCGTTTCAATACAAAAAGAAAGAGAAGAACTTTCTGATTGGTTCCTTCCCTAGGACTTCGCTGGAAGCAGCTGAGTCTTCAATCCTTTAAATTGAGTTGTTTAATCCCATCCAGCTCTCTCTGCTTGTGATTGGTTTTTGTGTGCGTATGCGTTTACAGGGAGCCGGCGGAGATGCAGTCCATTAAACAGCTCTGTTCAGGTTGCGGCTGTGGAAACTCGATTTGCTGAAGTGCCAAATGTTGTCAGAGCTTTGGGGCACATCTTGTGGGCCTCTGCTGGGAAAGGATTGCAGCTGCTCTTGGGGACAGTTGTGGGGCTGGAGGGGGGCTGTTGTCGTAACAGGAGCCGAGACTCCCTGCCTTCCTCTCTCTAGGGGAGGGAGTTGGGGACCAGGATAATCAGTGGTGAGTCCTGATTCTGCCCTATCCTGGTTCTTCACCAGATCACATTCCTAAGTGTCCCCTGACCAGTCTCTTTGGCAACCTTGAGGGCTACTGTGTCCTTGGCATTGGAAATACAGCCACAGACAACACAAAGTCCCCCTTTTCCTGGAGCTTCCTTTCTAGGATATCTAGAAATCTCTCTGTGGTAGGTTTTCCCAGTATTTCCAAACACAGCCCTGAACTCAAATCGGAGCTCCCTGGGGTGTAAGACCCTGACCCATTCAGTCAAATCAGACCACAGCCAGACTGGTGGGGAGAGGCGCCTTCCTATTGACGGCTTCACAGAGCCTCCTTCGAACTTAGCCACGTTACATCCAGCCCGGGGCCTCAAGGCACAGGTTTGCCCATCATCTTGGGTGATAGGTAGTAATAGCTTGTATGAAGTCATTGCTGTGCCCGGAACTGTGCTAGACCCTTGCCTTGTAGTATCTGGCGAACCCTCGACAATTCTGTGGGGAAGAACTGGTATCATTTCCATTTTGCAGTTGAGAATACCCAGACTGAAGGAGGTAAAATAACTCACACGCAGCTAGGGAGTGATTAGGCCAAACTCAAAACCAGATCTGTTTGACTCCAAAGCCCCTTCTCTTAATCGCTTAACCGTCATACCTGTGTTCCACCAAGTGTGGTCCCAGCTACCCACATCAGAACCAGACAGGACATGGGGAGCTTGTGTGTAGTTGTATTGTCATCCCCATTTCTGGCCACCTTCTCCTGTTCCACAGGTTCTTGAGAAAGTTCTCAATGTGCTGTGGAGAGGGGTGGATATCTGTAAAAGCTTCAGCCTCCAGACCCTTTGTCCCATTTTCTTACTGATTTGTAGAAGCTCTTTGTATATTGGGGACATTCAGTTTGTCATCTGTGTTGCGAATATTTTTCTCTCCCAGTGTAATTGTGATAAACTCACATTCTCCTCACCTTTGGTGAGAGCCAGTGGCCTCAAGGAACAGAGTGTACCTGGGTGTTACTAATGCAAGAGCTGGGTGCAGGGAGGGACAGAGGCTCAGAGACCTAGCCCTGCCCCACCACCATGTTCCATAGTTCCATTGGCCTGTGGCCTTGCTGGGTGTCTCACCTGCCATTGCTTCTCAGTTCTACTCCAACGCTAACTTGGTAGTCCATGCCCTTCCGGCATCCTCACTTGTGTCTGCTTTTCCATGACTCAGGAAAAGTGGCTGTTTCCTCAGTACCAGTGCAAGTGCCTGGTCCTTGCACCCTTTGTCTGAAGATCCCTTTGGTCAGAAGGAACTTGCAGGTGTCAAATTAATATTCTTGGCACCAGAGTAGCAATCCTCCCATTAGCTAGAGATCCAATTACATGTTTTTAAGTGAAAATGCGACCCTGATTTCAACAGTGTGGAATATAGGGTGCATGCCCTTCAGAGAGCCCTGCTGGACGCCGTTAGGGAGGTGGGCGTGCTTCTTCTGCCCAGAAGATGCCAGTTGTCGGCTGCCTCCTAAGCCTGCAGCTGCCTGAGTGAGCTCCACCCATGAGTACCAGAGGACAATAGCTCCTCCTCTCAATGTCCCTGAAGGTGTGGCTGGTCCAGGAGGGGCCTCAGGACCACCCTGATTCCCCATCCCAGCCCCAAGCACACTACTTCCCAGCCTGCATTCAGAATCCTCAGGGTGTAATGGGTATGTGTTATACATCTGTCCAAACCCTTAGAATAGACAGCACCAGGAGCAAGTCCTAAGGTAAACTATGGACTTTGAGTGACATCGATGTGTTGACGCAGGTTCACGGATTATAATAAATGTACCGCTGTGGTGGGGAATGTCCATTTGGTGGAGGTTGTGTTGGGGCGAGGGCAGGGGTATGTGGGAAATCTCTGTACCTTCTGCTTGATATTACCATGGACCTAGAACTTTGTAAAAAATAAAATCTACTTAGAACAAAAACACACAGCTTTAAAAAAGAAATCTCAGTCTTAGAAGAGAGGAAGGGTGGCTGGTAGTACCCCTGAGAGAACATAGCACCCCAGACAACTGGCCGCCAGACCTGATCTTAGCTTCTGGCTCTCACCCTCTTCACCAGGGACCTTAGAGTCTCTGGCCTGCAAAATGGGGCACGTGATGTCCACACTTGCCTTGTAGAGTGTTGTTGAACGAGACAGCGTAAACCTCCCGACCAGATCCTGGCCCGTCGTAACTCCGTTTGTCATTACAGGTGCTTTAGCCAGAAATTATCATTTCACTGCCTTGAACTCTCCCACCCAGAAGCAGGGTTTTTCCCCGTTTCCATAAGTCATTTTGCAAAGCCTCCGGGCCTTTTTTGTAGGGCTTCTTCATTAAGAAGTTTATTTTCAGTATTTTAAGTTTCATTGTGATAAATTGAGTGGCATCCCTTGCCGGTAACATTTTCCCCCCAGGTGATATTGCAGCCTGCACTGGCTTAGGGATCAGGCGGTCCAAGAGTGTGGCCCTGGCTCACCACTTCATAGCTGGTTAACACTGAGCTTGAGCAGATGACCTGGCCTCCCTGAACCCCAGTTTGCTTATCTGAAAACCGAGAATAATTGTAGAAGCACCCTTCCAGGTTTGGATTCCCAGGATGAAATAAGGTCATGGGTGTAGAATACCCAACACACGTGAACACGTGGTAAATTTTAGCTCCTGATGCTGGTAATCATTTCTGTACAAAAATGGTAAAGATACAGGTGGAAATAGGGAAGATAGGCTCTGTTTTTTCTCCATATCCTTCCTGCCCCCGCTTCAGCAGCAAAAGCCAGAACAGAAGCTGGTTTCTGTCCTCTGTTTCCCTGCCTGTCTTTAGGACCACACAGGTCCTGTGCAGATGGCCAAGTGGGTGGGCCTCACTGGGGGCTCTGGGGCTCGATGTTCATCTTGAGGTCATAGAAAAACCAAGGGGAAGGCAATGGTCAGTGACACCGACGCCCCTTTCTATAACTTCTCCCTTTCCCACCCCCCTCCCTCAGCAACCCCTGCACCCCTGAGGTGGAGCTGTCTGCCCAGGTCAGTGGGCTGTGTTCCCAGCATCACAGGTGGAAGGGAGGAGCTGGCTGCCTGGCTCCAGGGAAGAGAGGAGAAACGGCATCATCGGCAGAGGGCCTGCCTCGGGACTTCCGGCTGCCACAGCCTCTTTCGGAAGCAGGCCTCAGAGTCCATGGAGATCCAGAAGGGCACACCCCACTGGGGCCTCTGGAGGCACCTTCCCTGGAGTCTTCCCACCTCTTGGAGCTGAGGTGTCCTTAACACTTAAGAGCAGAGGTTATCAACCCAGGAGAGATACCCCCAGCTGCTCCCCTAGGCTCAGAGTAACCATGAAGAGAAATTGCTGAGGGGAGTTTATGGCTCGTGTGATGTGGCTGACATAAAAACAGAAAAAAAAGAATGAGAATCACCTTTCTCAAAAACTTGGAAGGTAGGACTGTGAGGATGTTGTTCCTGGCAATGGCAGTTTCTTGCTCAGGAGCCCATTCACCTCGTGAGGCATGTGGCCATGTCTTAGGAGGCTGGGGTAGCAGGGATGGTTATAAGGATTGATTTGGGGACATCTCACAAACGTACATAGGAGAGCTATGATGTACTGTGGTCCAGGGCTGCTAGGGCCTTCCCTGTCCTCAACCCCATAGCACATCTCAGGAGTGTCCACACCCATGGGGCAGGGAGCCCTGGGGCTGCTCTAGGCTTTGCTGCGTCCTGAGGGGATGCGGGCCATCAGCTTTTCTGTTTGGGTCAATCCACCACACGTCCAGGTGTTCATTGCCTCACCAGCCGCAGGCTCACTGGGGAACAGACATGCCGGCTTTGAGGGATGATTAGCCTTAGGGGAGATGGGAGAGGATTTCATTTGTTTGCATGGTCCAGGTCCCAGGAGAAATGGAGCAGGAGAACTGAAGAGGTTCTCAGGTCTCAAAAGAGAGAGCTCACTGGGGCTGAGCTAAGTTGCCCGATAGGGAGACAGGTCACGGCTCGCATGAGAGCTGAGTGGGTAGCTCTGGGATTGTCCTGCAGCAAGGCCACGGGTGCCGCCACTCCTGACTGTCACGGAGCCCTGTCCCTGGAGCAGAGTAGAGTGAGGCTGCCCTTGGCCTCCTCTGTCCCAGGGGCAGTGGCCCTGTCATCCCATCCTATCCCTTCTGCATCCCTCATCCCATGTGGTCCCTGTAAATGCTTCCTCAGCCTTTTCTTTCCCAGGGACTCTTGTCACTTTGGTCTGGTGGGTTGGCCAGCTGGGCCCAAGGGCTCATTACCACTTTAAAGGGATTTAGTTAGTGACAACAGGGCCTTCCATGTCAGGGTCTCACCCAGACGGAGGCCCCAGACTGAGAGCATCCCCATGGGTTCCTCTTCTTACAGTCCCAAGTGACCAGGGCTGTGTTCTTCTGTCCCGACGCAAGGGTGCTGCTAGTAAAATTGGCCATCTCTGTGTCTGCCACAGAAATGGGGACTTCTGCTTCATTGGAGCCCCTTCATCTTAGGGCAGCTCAGAGAGGTGATGACAGCCCATCCAGTACCCCCCGCCACTGGCTGCCTTCAGAATCCACAGTGGGTACTGGGCTCAGACCCCTCCCACATCTGTGGGAGGAGACTGGGAGCAGGAGAGGGCAGAAGGCTGAGTTCATGGGTCATATGTGCTGTTCAGAGTACATCGTTTCTCTTCTCCTGACAAGTTTGCCTGGCACTCTTGGAGTTGTTTTCATTATACCAGTTTTGACTTAAGAGGACCTCCAAGGGTAAGGAAGATAACTTCTCCAAGGTCATACCACCAGGAGCCAGACGTTGGGTCCATCTGATTCTGGAACATCCAAAAGCACATAAGGGCTGACCTCACTGCAGGATAGGGGTCCTCCCAGGATGGAGGCACTGCTTCATTGAGGCCGGCCCCCCTCCCCTCATCAGTTGTGAGTGCACCTTCTCTCTGAGCATTGAACCTTGACCTGCCCCGTTGGGGCACTCACCCTCCCAGGGCATATGCAGAAGGAGTGGGGCTGGTAGCCAGCAGAGAGCAGTGTAGGAAGGGGCCCAGGGAGCAACAAGAGGGTGGCCTCTGCCCCACACTGTCCTGCTCTCTGTGGGACCCGGCAAGTCCACGACACCCCTTCACCTCCTGTTTTCTGCCATCAGACACAGTTGGCCTGGTCTGTGTTCGTCCCATCCAGCTCTGATGCTGTGTGGTCCTGACCCTGCTCCCTGGAATACTAAAATGGCCCGCTCAGAGTAGACTGTCTTCCATAAGAATGGGGTTTGTTCCTCTTCCTGAGATCCCTGCCTCAGTGTTTGTTTCAGCCCAGTTCTCATTCCATCCACTCTCCAAAACAAACAAAAACAACTCCTTCACCCCCTCCTCTGTCCCCAAGATTCCTTTACAGTCAGGTCACGCCATCAGGTCAGACACAAGCCAGGAAAACGAGGGGCACAATGTTGGGGGCACAGAACTCTTGCCGAGAGTCCCCCACCCACACCCGGGGAGGTCAGCTGGGGCCCTTGCCTGCTGTAGCTCCCCTGGAGGCCATGCCGAGGACACAGGCACTTGTCCACATGGCTGTCCCTGCGGCTGATGCTGCAGCCTCATTTGGGGGCTCCTGAGAGTGAGAGGAGGGAGGGCCAAGCAGGGAGAAGGCAGCAGGGGAAGAGCCCTGGATTCCACTCACAGTCTCCAGGGACAGCCAACCAGGACCCACCGCCCAGACAAGGCACCAGTGGTCAACACCAGAAGTCCTGGGAGGATCTGGTCTTCGGATAGGAGTCCTGGCAGCAAATCATTGCCAGGGAGGAGAGAGGACTGGCTTAGTGATGGTTCCTATTGCACCTGGTGAGGAGGCCTTGGGTAAAGGGGCACCCAGACAACCACAGCTGGCCTGGCAGCATTCCACTCTTGGGAAGGCGGCTGTGGGTGCTCAGAGAGTCTTTAGTATTTTTCTCTGGACTTCTTCCCCTGATGTGTGGATAAGGACCCAAAACTGGCACAGTATCGGGTTGACATGGGTGGGGCTGGGGGCTTGCTGCCTGGTACACCTAGGCTCCTGGTGAAGGCAGATGTTGGACTGGGAAGGTTGGCTTCCCCAGTGGAAGGTCCAGCAGTATCGGAGAGAGTCCACCAAGGGCAGCCAGTTGGGGACTGCCTTCCCCTGCGACAGGATTGGGAGCTCTTGCTAAGCCAAGCTGCAGGGCTGAGTGGCCTGCAGGGGTGAGCACACTGCCTGGCCCTGGGCCTGACTGACTACCCTCAGCCCATCTCCCCTTGAACTCAGGAAGTGATCAGTAATCTTACCTAGAAAGGCTAAAGTCCAATAACCCAGACATTAGCCCCACAGTGAGCCCATCCAGACAAGAGCTGCTGTCAGAATCCTCTGGAGCTTTTTGAAAATCCAGCTGCTTAGGCCTCAGCCTGGACCCCCTGAATTGTGCTCTCAGTTTGGGCCTCATTGCCTGGGTTCTGGTATTTTCCATTCACTTGCTGCCTGCCAGACCCTGCGCTGGATGGACATCTTTGAGTGGGCATGACCTTAGCGTATCTCCATAGCAAACCTTCCAGGGTAGGTTCTGTTGTGTCCCCCACTTCACTGAAGTGGAAACTGAGACTCAGAGAAGTGAAGTAACTTCGCCAAGACCTCGGCTTCCTGAAGCCTTGTCTGTCACACACCACCCCTCCTATCTGCACATCAAAGAGGTCCCCATCGGCGTCATTATGATGTTCTTTGCACGCCGACTCTCCCATAGCCCTTGTCCCACTTTGGGAGGACGGAGACTGTGTCCAGCACATAGTGTGTGCTCAGAAACATTTTCTGAGAAGGTGAACAAATAGGAGGGACAGTGGATGGCGAGCTGAACCCCTCTGGCCTGCCCCACCCTGCCGGGCCCTGACCCTGCCAGGGCAGACCTGCCTCCTCAGGGCAGGGTGCATGTAGCTGGCAGGTACACTGGGGTGAAGCGGAGGCCTGGAGGAGGGTAGGAGACGGCCCTGTGCCGCTCTCCCGGTTGCCATGGACCGGTGCCCGGAGACAGCTGGCCCCTCGGCTCATCACCTGGTAACCGAGCACTGACGGTGTGTGTGTGCTGCTCCTGCGCTGTCTGGAGCACAGCAGGCCCTTCCTCGGCCTCTGGCTCACTCTCAGGGAGAATGTAGGACTCTGAGAGTGCACCCCACCCCGGGCAGGGGCCTGGCATGATGCAGGCAAGCGATGGCTGGCATTACCAGGAGGGAGACCGGGGGTGAGGGGACGCACGGGGGGACTTGGGGACTGGCCTCCATATTGCCTTATCCAGGCTGGCTTTTCTCTTCTCCTCAACTCTGAGGGATGGAGGCTGGAATGGTTTTAAGCTGCCAGGACACACACTGTGCTGTCACTGTTAGTGGGATTTAACAGTGAGCACCGGTTGCTGGTCTTTCGCATGTATGGCACAGAACTAGGCACTTAGGGAAGGATCTCAGAGTTTATTAAAAATAAAAGAAGGGGTGCCTGGGTGGCTAAGTCCATTAAGTGTCCCATTTCGGCTCAGGTCATGATCTCGCAGTTTATGAGTTTGAGCCCCCATGGGGCTGTCTGTAGTCAGTACAGAGCCTGCTTCGGTTCCTCTGTCCCCCTCTCTCTCTGTCCCTCCCACGTCTGCATTTGTGCTCTCTCTCTCCCTCTCTCTCTCAAAAATAAGCATTTTTAAAAAATAAAAGAAGAAAAAAAGAAAGTAGCCTTGATCCCTGTAAACGTGCATTCAAAGTCAGGCAAAAAACAAGTTATAATCCTTTTTTTTTAATTGTTTTTGCTCAAGTACGACCTCAAAGGTTCTTAATCAGAGTGGTTTTCTCAATGGGAAATAAAATAGATCTGAGCCTAGGCAATCCTTCGCTCCCGCCCCCAAATCTAAATTTTTGGCAGGGCTTTCCTTGCCATTGCTGAAGAGGGCTGAGGGACCCGCCCCCTAGGAGATGCTGGGCTTGGCCTGCTCTGACCCCGTTGTAGCCAAAAGCTTTTCTGGGAATACCACCCCTTTCCCAGGCCTGGCCAGGGCCTGATTGCCGACTTCTACAGTTCAGATTTACTCTGTGTCCAGAGCAGGAGCCTCCACTCTGGTGCCGGATGCTGTGTGTGCCTTCTCCCAGAGCTCCATTGGTTCACTGCTCTGGGGCCCATGGGAGGCCCCGTGCCTTCCTCACCACCCTAAGGGGATGCTTCCTGGGGACAGCGACCTGGTTTCCGAGAGTCAGTTCCCCAGCTGATGCCACGAGCCGCGGGAGCCACTCTGTATGTGATCAGGGACTCAAGAGGCCTGCCGCACTGGGCCTATACCACTTGTGAAGGAAGTGGACAGGCTTCTGTGTGGCGAGAAGCAAAGGGCCCCAAGGCTCTGTGGATGCCTGGCCATGGTGCCTCTGCACTTAATTTCAGCTCCACTTCCCAAGAACAAGGAGCAGCCCAACCTGACCCAGATCTCAGGCACAGCCCTGTGGCCCCATTGCTCCCAGCAGAGGCATCAGATAGCCTTGGCAGTGGCCCACACAGTCCAGGCCTTAGCCTCCAGGGCTTTTAGCCTGAACTCACCTCTCTTGCCAGGACCTAGTTGTGTCTCTTGGAAACACTCTTGCAGCTTCCTTCTGGCTAGGACCAGAGAGGGCCCAGCTTGGGGATTTCCTTCCCTCCTTATGGGGCTGGAACGCTGAGCCAGTTGACATCTGGGGCCTAATCAGCTGACTAGGGACCTAGCCAAACTTTTGACAAAAGTTTCTTGGAGATAAGTGGGTAGAGTGAAGCGAGAGGCCTCTCTGTCCATCCTCTTGGCAGAAGCTATTCAGAACGATCCATCTTCCATTTCCTGCCTGGCGCTGCTGGTCAGCAAGTATTTATTCAACATCTGCTGAGTGCCTCGCCCTGGGACTTCATGTTCAGGAGCCTCAGTAGGAGGCAAAGACAGACCCCCAGCCTAGGGAGTTGGCCTTGTAAAACTCTGGGTCTCCAGCTGTTCCCAGGGTGGTAAAGGAGAAGCCAGGAACAGAACCAGCCGATGGGGGCGGGGGGGTGGGGGGGGGGTTGGTGTGAAGAGAGAGAGAGAGAGGAGGGAGAGAGAAGGGAGACTCCCTCTGCGACGGGTTTTCCAGGGCTGCTCTGTGGACAAGGTGTTGGGAGAGGGAGCATCTGGACAGAGGAATAAAAGAAGGGAGGGAAACCAGCACTGCCCTAGAGACCCTAGAGAGTCTGTCCTCAGCCTGCCTGAGTTTTGGGTTGTGACAGCCTGCAATGGCCCCATCCAGATGGTGACTTCCCTCCCACGCTGAAATATGCCCTTTGCTGGCATCAAGTCACCTCCTGGAAGGAAGGGCTTTCTCAGGAATCCTTTGGCCTCCTTGACTTTGCTCCCCAAGCCACAGAGGATGTGCTGGCCCCTCCCTCCCTCCACCCGGGCCTCCCCTTCAGAGTTGCTTTGTCACATGTTTTCTGCACCCGGTTGTCACTGACCCTTTGACTCCGAGGGCCAGCTCACAGCTCACCCCAATCCAGGACCAGGGACCAGCTGATGTGCCTCCCCCCGCCCCCCCAACAACCACCACCACCCCCGTTGCCATGGCAACTGCAGGCACTCCTGCCCCTGCAGAATATTGCTTTCTTGTAACCTTCTTTCCTCCTCCCTCTCCCCACTCTTTCTCTCACACAAAAAGAAAGCACAAGTGTTTTATATTCATTTTGCAAAAAGCCGTGTAGCGCATACTAATTGGCGCGGCTTCCTCCTGCTTTCTTTGAGCCTTTCCTCATTGTCAAAGCCAGGACTACAGTCCAGTGCGGGCTTGGGCCCAGCCAGCCTCCTCCTTGGAAGAGGACTAACTTTGTGTTTCTAGAGGCCGAGCAGTGGGCCTATCACTGGGGGCCTTTCGTCCAGTTCTTAAGCCAGTGCCCGCAAGCAAGGCTGCTGAGATCACTGTGTCCTTGTTCCAGAGCTGCTTGTCCACAGACCAAGGGGTCTCCAAGAGGGGTGGGGTACCAAAACCCTGGCCTGGCACAGAGATTCAAAGTCAGGCTCAGCCGGAGGGCGGAGCACGGCTCTCCCTTGGTCTCTGTTGCTCTGTCCCAGCACCGCCCCCGCCCCCCCACCCCACGCCGCCTTGACATTGTCTCCCTGGGTCACTCATTCCCTGAGCAGAGGCAGAGTCCTGGCCTAGGCCTTTGTCAGGATTGTTGCTCCATAGTCTCAAGTCCAGCCCCTACGCTCAATGGGATTTGCTGGTCAGCTGGGAAAGAGCCAGCAGCTGGATTGGATGGCGCAGGAGCCCTGAAGTGGCTCCCACAAATTCCCCACTGTGTCTTCAAGCCATTCCTTGCCCTCTATTTTGGCAGCCCCTTCCTCTCCCTGCATCTAGGAAACTGAAGGAGATGGTGGTGCTATTCTCAGCTCCCATTGTAAAGAACCAGGAAGGTGGGCTGTAAGCGAGTGCGAGAGTGCGCGCGCGTGCACACACACCCTCACACGTACACACACTTACAAGTACACGTGGTATTGCTCCAGGCAGGGCTGTCTGTCAGATTTTTGCCAGTCCCTGGGGACTAGAGACAAATCTTCTGATATGTAAGCACTAGAGGAGTGGCTGGGATTACTGAAGGAACCTGTAGACAACAGTTCCGGCTTTAATTGTGCAATTGAAGTGTAATTTGCATTCATTTGCCATTTGGTGTTAAACTTTCCAAAATAAGAGAATTCAAAATGTAAAATAGGCAGTTTTGCTGGCTGCTGCTCTCCAGTGAAGTAGGAGGAGGTGGTACCAAGATGTCCATGCAGATTCTCTTTAGTAGAGAGATGAAATCTGAAGCTCTTTGTGTATACACTGCAGTTCCTGCCCAGTCCCTAAGTCAGGACCACTGACCAGGCTCAGCTATGGTACCAAAAATCTCGTAACAGAAGGGGAGCACAGAGTATCTCCTATGATGTTCATGACAACCTTGCAAGGGGAAGTCTCTGTTGGCACATATGGGGAAACAGGCTCCCCATCACCTGCAAAACCAAGTTCAAACCTCTTCGGGCCATAGCTCTTGGGTACCTGCCCCTCCCTATGACTTCCACTTGATTTTCTGGCCATGCCCCCTGCTAAATAACAAAATTTCAACTGAGTAAATTCAAAGATCAGAATGGCTGGGGCGCCTGGGTGGCTCAGTCGGTTAAGCGTCCGACTTCGGCTCAGGTCATGATCTCGCGGTCCATGAGTTCGAGCCCCGCGTCGGGCTCTGTGGTGACAGCTCAGAGCCTGGAGCCTGTTTCAGATTCTGTGTCTCCCTCTCTCTGACCCTCCCCCGTTCATGCTTTGTCTCTCTCTGTCTCAAAAAAATAAATAAATAAACATTAAAAAAAAATTAAACAAACAAACAAAAAGATCAGAATGGCTTTTTTCAAACAATTCATGAAACAGGCAGTATCCCCATGTAGCAATAGAAAGAAGCTGTAGACAAGAAAAGGTTTTTAAAGACAGAAAGGGAGTGGAGAAAGAAAATGACTAGCAGAGGCCCCTGGGTGGCTCATTCGGTTGGGCGTCTGACTTCAGCTCGGGTCATGATCTCACAGTCCGTGGGCTCGAGCCCCGCATTGGGCTCTGTCCTGACAGCTCAGAGCCTGGAGTCTGTTTCAGATTCTTTGTCTCCCTCTCCCTCCCCCGCTCATTCTCTGTCTCTCAAAAATAAATGAACATTAAAAAAAAAAAAAAAGGAAAGAAAGAAAATGACTAGCAAAGGATGCACTGTTTCAGGCAAAGTTGCCTTCCTAATGGGACCAGAAGGGGTCTGCCAAGAGGATTATCTCACTAGGACTGACCAGGTAATTCCATGTTGACTAGCTAAAGGTTACATTCCTTTAAAGGTTAAAGGTTGAAACTACAATTAAGTTAGGTATTAAATCTTGGTTTGCTGACTTGGGATTTAGCACAGGTGACTCCATTTTGGGCCTGCTGTCTCCTTTTTAACACTCACACCAGCCCCATGCCCCATTCCAGAGCTAGATCAAAGCTTAGCTTCCTGGAATGTGCCACGGGATTCTGGCTCTGTGTCCGGAAAGGCTTATGCTAGTTAAGTGAATGCTTTGAGTGCCTTCCTCTGCCCCCAGCAAACTGATGGTAAGGTACTTCTGAAGCCTTTCGATCCCCACAGGCCAAGTTGCTGGCTCTGGTTGTACATGCGCTGCATTGTAAGTGTTGTTTACCGCCTGTCTCCCCAGGGTCACTGTTGAGAGAGGCAGGGCCATCCTGTTTGGCTTCGCATCTCCTCCCACAAAAACAGGCCCTGGCCCGGGCCCTGGCCCACAGTGGGTGCTCAATAGATGTCGGGAGAGGGATTGGAAGGGTGAAGTTAACTGATGGGAAGTCAGGATTGTCTGACCACAAAGCCCAGTATAGCTTATTGGGCTCCGGTTTGGGGACCAGAGTGTTTGAAGTGGACTCCTGATCCCTCGAGCAGATGACTCTGCAAAGAGAGACAGGCAGCAAATGAGAACATTAATTCTAGCTGGAAGTGGGGAGAGCTTCCTCTCCTGGTCTTCCCACCCTGGTAGCCTGGCCCTGGGGCCACTCAGAGAGTGTGGGCATCTCACAGGCCAGGGCTCTCTGGTGCTGGTGGTTCCTCCCAAGCATCTTTCCTGTTAGGGAAATGAGTACCCGCCAGAAGCCTGGTGTGGGCCACGGCAGCTCTCATAGGGTCGGGCTATAGCTGAGTGCTAGCCTGGCCTTGGCTGCCTCATACTTTTCTCACTTGCCACATTGAACCTCCAGGATTTGCTGCCTAAGGGACATGTACCTCCGCCCACCTGCACAGCCAGCCCTGAGAAGAGCAACCTGCAGCTCAGAGATGTAGGGACACAGGTGACCTCCCTGAGTGCTCTTGGCCCTCCTGGGAGTCAGCAGCAGATGTGAGATCGTGGGGAGTCAGGGAGGCCTTGCTGCTTTGGGCCATGGGCACAGCAAGAGCAAACTGACCTGAAGTACCACAGTTCTGGGAATTAGGGTGCTGATTTGGGGTTTTGACTTGATTCTCTTCTCTTTTTTTAGTTATAATTCACAAACCATAAAGTATACAAATTCAGAGATGCCCAGCTGGCTCAGTCGGTGGAACATGTGACTCTTGATCTCAGGGTCATGAGTTCGAGCCCTACGTTGGGAGTAGGGATTACTTAAAAAAATAAAATATTTTAAGGGCACCTGGGTAGCTCATCCACCTTCGGCTCAGGTCACGATCTCGCGGCTTTTAAGTTTGAGCCCAGCATCAGGCTCTTTGCTAACAGCTTGGAGACTGGAGCCTGCTTTGGATTCTGTGTCTCCCACCCCCTCTGCCCCTCTCCCATTCTTGTTCTGTCTCTGTCTCTCTCAAAAATAAACATTAAAAATTTTTTTTGATTAAAATAAATCAATAAAATCTTTTTAAAAATTAAAAACAATATACAATTTAGTGGGTTTTAGTATTTTGACATAGTTGTGCAAACATCACTGCTATGTAATTCTGCAACATTCTCCTCACTCCAAAGAGAAACCCTGTACCAGTTAGCAATAACTCCCCATGTCTCCCTCCCCCATCCCCTGGCAGGCACAAGATACTCTCTGTCTCTATAGATTTGCCTGCTCTGAACATTTCACATAAATGGAATCATCATGCAGTACATGGCCTTCTGCATCTTGCTTCTCTTACTTAACAAATGTTTTCAGGTTGGTGCATTTTATAGCATATATCAGAACCTCATTCCTTTTCATTGCCAAATAATAGTCCAGGACACGGATATGCCATGTTCCGTTTATCCATTTATCAGTTGATGTACTTTGGGGTTTGTGATCTTGTGATACATGGTTAAAAAAAAAAATACGGGGCGCCTGGGTGGCTCAGTCAGTTGGGCGTCCGACTTCGGCCCAGGTCACGATCTCACGGTCCGTGGGTTCGAGCCCCGCATCGGGCTCCATGCTGACAGCTTGGAGCCTGGAGCCTGTTCCAGATTCTGTGTCTCCCTCTTTCTCTGACCCTCCCCTGTTCATGCTCTGTCTCTCTCTGTCTCAAAAATAAATAAACATTTAAAAAAAAAAAAAACGTATTTGGTCTTCATCCCTGGTTCTGGCACAGAGCTCCTAAAACCCTTGGAATTTCCTAAGTGTTGAAAATGATAAAGGTGTCTTTTGTTAGGTTAGTGAGGTGACTTGGATGCCCAGAAGGATGGGGGCTGGTTGCCAGGAGGACCAGCCATGTGATGAGAGGGTTGAACTTTCAACCCAACCTTCGAGAAGGAGAGAGGGACTGGCGATCGAATCAGCTGCCAGTGGCCAGTGATCTAATCCATCATGCCTATGTAATGAAGCCTCCTTAAAAACCTAAAGGATGGGGTTTGAAGAGCTTCCAGGTTGGTGAACACGTGGAGATTCGGGGCAAGTGGCACCCCCAGAGAGCACGGAAGCTCTCTGTGCCCCTTCCCACATGCTGTGCCCTGTGCGTCTCTTTTATCTGACTCTTCCTGAATTACATCTTTTTATGATAAACCAGTGATCTAGTAAGTAAAATGTTTCGCTGAGGACCATGAGCCACTCTAGCAAATTAACGGAGCCTAAGGAGGGGGTTGTGGGAACCTCTGGTCTGTAGCCAGTCATGAGAAGCAAAGGCGACACCCTGGATCTCTGGCTGGTGTCTGAAGCAAGGGAAGGGCAGTCTTGTGAGAGTGAGCCTTCAGCAGTGGGGTCTGACGCTACGTCCAGGTAGATGGCATCAGAATGGAGTTGAACTGTAGGACACCCACCTGGTATCAGAAAAAACACATCAGAGTTGGTGTCAGAACCTTAGGGTTGTTTCCATTTTCTAGCCACGATGAACACTTATGCCGTGAACATTTCTACGCAAGTCCTGTGTGGACATGTTTTGGGCCCTCTTGGGAAACACAAGGGGTGGAAGTACACCTCTGGTGACTCTGTTTAACTTTTTGAGGCACAGTTGGCTTACTCCTTGCCTCAGTTTAATTTGAGTGAGTCACTCTCCCACCTGGTTCCCGCGTCTGGTTCTCTAACGATCCCTGATCATTAGACCGTGACTTGTTTGGACAATTGAGCATCTTGAGTGTATGGCCTGTGCTCGGGCCACTCTTATCACGCAGCACCACCCTGTCACCTCCTCGCTGTCTATTCCCCTGTCCCACCCCCTCCCTCTCTGTCCACTTTCTGCCACCGCTGAAATAGAAAGCTTTCTGGGGAGCAGATGGCCTGGACCTCTCCACTTCTGGGCCTGGAACCACTCAGGCCCCCAGCTCTTGGCCTGGGCACAGGGGCAAGTGCTCGTTGCTGCCATCTGTCCAGGCTGCTTAGCAGCCACGATCTTTGCCCAGCATGGATACATCATCCCCTGCAGGCCCAGCGGTCAGAATGTTCTAAAATTGCACATACTTGTGTGTGGAAGGGCAGGTGAGTACTGCTCCCTGCCAGGCCATGGGCTGCAGGCCGAGGCACATGGGACTCACCTGCAGCCCCAGCACCTGGCACAGTCGGGGCTCAGGAGGTGCTGAGAGCCTGGGAGCAATGGAGGAAAGCATGCAGTTAGACAGGTGCGAGGTGACATCTGTGTGTGTGAGTGAGCGACGTGTCCGACCGGGATGAGGCTGGGCTGTGGCAGGATGAGAGCCAGACCTCCAGCTTGCAGGGCAGTTGAGTGCTGAACACGTCGCACTGCTGGGAGAGGACCCAGGGGCCAAGGCTGGCAGAGAGGACACCAGGAGAAGTGACATCTGGGGCCGGGCAGGATGAGGCACTAGCACGTTGCTCACACTGAGACAAGAACCACTTTGAAGCTTTGAAGAGACAGTAGTAGCTTTATTTATTTTTTTGAGATAAAATTCCCCTTTTAAAATATACAGTTCATTGGTTTTTAGCATATTCACAAGGTTGTGCCACCGTCACTACTATCTCACATTTTCACCATCCCACAAAAAGCCCTGGAATCGCCTTACCTTGACCACTGTCACCATATTGCGGCCAGCTGGTCTGTCACGGCGCACAGAGCCCACCTCCCAGGGCCCCACCCTCTGGTGCTCTGTGTCACTTCCACAGGTCCAGGACCAAAGCCCCCAGTTGCCATGGTAATTCTTGGCCCGGGTTCAGGCAGTCATTCAGCAGATGCCCGATGGGTGTCCGCTGAGTACCAGGGACGGCCCTGGGGGCACACCTGTGCTAGGACAGGCACGTTCCTCGTCAGAGAAGAGATGAGTGGGGGTGGGAGGGAGCAGCAGCCCTCCCTGCTGTGTCGTGAGGTAGAACTGGGACAGGTGCACTGTGCAGTTACAGCACACACACACCACACTACACACACACACACACACACACACACACCTCCCTGCTGAGGCAGCACCCTGCTGGCTGTTGATACCAGATGAAGAGCAAGAGGCGGTGGGTGCCGTTGGGGGGGGGGGGGAGAGGCAGCATCTAAGAGTACGAGGGCTTTGGGTGGTGAGGCAGCGCCGGGGAACCTGGTGACACACGGCACTGATTGGAGCTCACTCTGCCATTCTCCATGCTGAACTCTGTGTCTTCCTTTCCTTGGAAGAACTCAGCAGGTAGGGGTCAGGCCTGTGTATGAACATCAAGGAGGCAGGGGTCAGGCCCGTATATGAACATCAAGGAGGCAGCTGAGAATTGAACAGTGTGTCTAGAAGTTAGGAAGTCCTCGGTCTTGGAGCCCAGAGTCATGTTCTGAAGGCAGAGGGTGGCCTTGTGTCACCTCTGCAGAAAGGTCTGTTCTGTGGCCTGGTGGTAGACGGAGCTGTGGCCAGCACACCAGCAGTGTGGCCTAGAGGGCACCGTTGGTCCCTCACACAGGTTGACTTTGGGGCATTGCCAGTGTCCCCGCACAGACTGCACCCTGAGTTCCACATCTCCTGGGGACCTCTGAGGTCCCTGCTCAGGGGACCAGAGAGGAGTGGTCATGAGAAAGCTTACTCAGAGTCTAGCTTCTTTCCTCCACTTGCCCTCACCTTCTGCCCATCTGTGTTCTCTTCAATCCATATCTTTTGTAGAACTTTCTGAACACTGTTAATAGCCGTAATCTTGGTGGCTCTCACCAGCCTGTCACCCTCTGCAGACCCTTCGCCACCCCCTGGCGGCAGCTCTCCAGAGGCCCTCGTCCTTCATCCTCTGCTTTTCTCCCCCAGGTTATCCTGAAGGATCTGGAGGTGTTGGCAGAAATTGCTTCCTCCCCTGCAGGCCAGACAGATGATGCAGGCCCCCTTGATGGCCCTGACCTCCGGGTCAGCCACTCAGAGCTTCAGGTGCCTACCCCTGGCAGAACAAACCTGCTGAACACTTCTGGTAAGTAGTGCCCTTATGGTTACAGCCTCAGGGGGCCTGGGAGTACTAGTGCTCGGTCTCCTCCTGGATCAGGCACTCCTTTGGGCCATCCCTCTCAAGCCCAGGATCTCTCCTGGGGTGTGAGCAGTCAGAAGTCCCCTCTGCTCTCTGAGAGGCAGGCGGACCTTGCCCTCCTGTTGCCTCCCCACCCCCATGAGAGGCCTTCACATCCCCTTTTCCTCATCATCCTGCACCATTCATACTTCTGAGCCATTTGCTAAATATAAAACCATCTGAGTCAGCGGATCCTCTCTTTTGCTGGGGCAGCGTCTCCCCAGCCAGGAATCAGGGGGCTTTGGAGCCTTGAGTCTCACAGGTGGAAGACCAGGCAGCCATTTCCTTCCTCTTTGGGGAGCTAAAAATAGCAAACAACATGGCAGGCAGCCCAGGCCGGAGAGGGGTAATTCAAACAGGATGTTTCCAGGCAGTCCTTGGACATGAAGGTGGCTGTGGTGTTCCTGGGGCTCGCCCCTTGGGGTCATTCCAGATAGCAGGTGGCTCTTCTCCCTGGGCCAGTGCAACTCCCAACTCCTTCCTCCCAGGCAGACGCCAGTTTCCTCCGGCGACGTCATCCTGGAAAATGCCAACGATGCGAGTTGACAGGAAAGTCCCTAGCAAATCTTGGGTGTTCGCCTGGGTTGTCTCTTTGTCCCCTGAGTGAGTGGCTCTTGATTTCCAGATACGAGGTCCTCGATGGCTCCTCCTTTGATGCAGAAGCCAGATGTCAGATCGATTCAGGGCCTTTCGGCTGCAGCTCCCCTTCCACTGCTCTAGCAGGCAGGGCCTCTGAAGGCGGCTGGTACCCGGCCCTGAGTACCCCTGCTTGGTGGTGCCGCTGGGGCCCTGCGGGCCTGACTGCACCCCAGGGCTGCCGGGCCGAGTCACAGAAGGCTCGTGCGTTGAATATGTCTTCCTGGTGACACTTGATGTCAAGGGCTCCCCCAGCTCCTGCAGTGGGGTGTCACATAGGACCCCAGGCTTTAGGCCACTGCTGCTGCACATGTTCTTTCTGCAACTGGTCCCAAGTTTCTAGCTGTCTCTGACTGAAGCAAGGAAGGAGTAAGGGACTCTCGTGGCAGCCCGGTTTCCTTCTCTTGTTTCTCCAGGATGCAGTGGCTTCCTTGCCTAGGAGCCCGGTTTCCTCCAAGCAGTCAGAGGCCATGGCCGGGAGGCTCCCACATCCTGACCCTGGGACACTTGGTGAGGGTCCCACCCTCTGTCCCACAGCCCGGGAGTCCGTTTTCCATCCTGTGTCCCACATCAGCACTTGGGGGTCCGCCTAAATTCCCAGGGACAGATGGCAGAAATGCCAGGGGCTGAGTGTCGGCACACAGCCGCGATGTGGGGGTCCCACTGAGAGAGGAGAGGAGCAGCAGTGAGGGGATGAGGGTGACAAGTGACTGGAAGAGGGCAGCAGCCAGGAGAAGGCATCCGCGGGTCAGAGCCAGCCCTAGATCTCCCTCCCCAAGAAGCAGTTGTCTGGCATCTTCTATCCTCCTCAGAGTGGAAAAGGAGAGAAAGCCAAACGGAGGCAGCTTCGCCCTGGGCAGGGGAAGGACACCTTCATCTCCGGACTCTCTGGGATTTGTCCCTCCATTTTCTGAGGTGTTTTCTTTTTCTCTGGGCACCAAGAAGCTGATGACTAGAATGCTTACTCATTAGTGGAGGGATGGGCTGGAAAATGGCCTGGGGTCCAGGTGGGGTGTGTGCCCTGGGGAGGCCCAGACAGGGAGCTCCTCGAGGTGCCATCTCAGCCGCTTGGGAGTAAGAACTGAGAGTGTCTTCGATGGCAACGTCCTCTGAACCTTGGCTGCTGCTGGCCCTGCCAGGATAGGTGGGCCCCTAATGAGGCTGAGGTGGTGAAGATTTGCCCCAGCTCACCAGGGCTGTCAGACTGGCTCACATCAGCCAGGGACTCACCCTGAATTCTTAGAAAAACAACCAAGTATGCCAGATGGGAAGAAATTCCATCCTGGAAAGAACACCAAGGAAGTGCCTGCAGCCAATAACTCTTCTTGCTTCAAGGATACACGGTACCGTGGGCCATGTGCTCTTAGCCTGAGACTCACACACGTTCACTGCACAGGGTGTGGGAACCACACGTGCGTGCATGTCCACAGCTGGCACCAGATTTTTCAGATGGGTTCATGATTTTAAAAGGTTAAGGTCAAGTTCAAACCAGTAAGAAGCACATAGGAAACCAAAGTTAGGCCCTGTCCCATCTCCTGCCTCAGCTGCCTTGGGGAGGGCACTGGCCAGGCACCAAGGATGTTGGGGTTGGCTGTTTAGGTCAGAAAGCATGCGGGAAGTATACACTCATTCATCTGTGGGCTGCTCTTTCCCCTGTTGCTTCTCAGGCATGCAAGAGGGTCATTCTGTCTGTTTCCATCTGGCCGTGCACGGGGACAGAAGTTACAAGGCCAGACCCTCTTCCTGTTTGGATTTTGCTTTCCTCTGGCCCTCTGGCTCTCCAGGGCACAGCTCTGAGAACATGCCGACTGCAGAGCACCACCACCCCCGCCCCCCACCGTAAAGGGTCTTTCTCTGGAAAGCCAAGGAGGCAGGGAGCCTAGCAAAGATGAAATCAGCAGCATTTGTAGAGAAGCCTGCCTGCTCACTGGGTCTGTAAACTCAAATAGTGCAGATATAATGCAAGGGTTGGGGCAGCATCACACGCCTCGGTAGTGCCACAGCAGTGGTCCCAGGGCCCACGAGGCAGAGTTGCCCACACAGGATTTTCCTCCCACCTGTGCAAACATCTCTCCCTCCAGCACAGAGCCATGCAGGCAGAAGCATTGGTCTTGTTGCTCCCACCCCACTTCATTGCTGACCTTCACAGAGCCCCAGGCTGGGACCTTCAGGAGTGGAGCTGCCTGGGTGGGCAGGCCTGAGGAAAACCAATAGAGGGATCCCACATTTTGCTGTCTCTCTAGACTGTGATTTGGTGAAATGAAATGAAAACGACCACTTGGGTCTCCTATGACTTGGCAACTTTTGTGCGTTCTCTGCCCGTCTCCACTCAGGGAGATTCTGGCTGAGGCCCCGTGGGCTCTGGGGAGAGGGGTGATGAGCTCCCTTTGAGCAGACCTGAGGGGCCTAACCCTGAGTCTGAGCAGAAGGCTCAGCAGAAGCAGGAGACCTCTGGGATCCGTCCCTCATTTGAGATGTGCCTGGCCCTCCTGGGGCCTGAATGTTCCTGCTGCAAGGGAGGGAGCAACCTTGGCCAGGCACAGCAGCAGTGTGGCATTCAGGGGCCAAAGATCACCCCAGGACTGATGTTTGCACCCCAAATCCCATCTTTCCTATGCTTCCTTTCCAGCCAAGGGGGCACATTCTTGGTGGGATAACTGCTCATGTTATCATGCCCCACAGGGCTCTCTGGTCCAACGTGGAATTTGATCCCAGTTCTAAAATCATGGGCGGAAATGAAATGTTCTGATTCCATTTCATTCCTTGTAGCCCAGGCTGGTGTGGCCAAATTCATAAACCAGTTCTAGAAGAAACCCAGGAAGCCATCCCTGGGCATTTTTCCCAGTAGTAAGGGTGACTCTAGTACATTGAGCTTGTTTGGACCGGACACTGTTCTGAGCACTTCCCATGTGTCAGCTCACTGAACCTCACGGTGGGTGAGCCCAGCTCCTCACAAGAACCGTGGGAGGAAGCACCGTTGTTATTCTTACCTGGGAGGGGGGCTTGCGATAGGTGTTGGTGCCGACCTAGGAGCTTAGCCTGAGAGTCTGCTCTCTTTACTCCCGTGTTAGAGGACAAGAGCACTTGCCCAGCACCAGAAGCTTCCATCGCTCAAGATGGGGAAGAGAGCAGCAGTGGCCAGGCCAGCAGTCCAGGCTTCTCCCTTAGGGCATATCCTGGCATAGCCTTTGAGTGTATCCCTTCTCTTCACAGTGACTTCAGGCACCCCATTCTGGCCTCAGCCACCTCAGCAACTCATCCCTCTTGCTGCCTCCACTTCCTCCAGCCACACCAGACCATTTCCCAGCCCCCAAAGCCTTCTCTGTTGCTCTTGGAGCCTTAAAAGGCCTTCTTCCTACATACTCTTCAGAGAGTGTAAAAGAGCATGGGTGTCAGGGTCAGGAAAATCTAGGTTGTACTCATCCCTAAAAGGCCAGAGTCACATGCCCAGTAAGGATCAGTACCTGTCTTTCAGAGTTTGTCATCGTGATGGAAGGAGGGGGTGCCAGAGCTGGCCACCTTGTCACCACTGCTGTGTCGAAGGCTCCCCGAGCACCACTGCCCAGGTCTTCACTAGTCTGCAGGTGGAGAGCCTCACCCTCTCCATGCCAGGCCCAGTCTCGATGAGGGACCTGAGGCCCCTGCCTCCCATCTCCCTTCAGTGCTGCCCTTGGCCTGGCCCCGACTCAGCAGCAGTCTTTCCTGATGCAGCCTCTCTCTCCTGCCGGGTCAGCTGGAAGTTCCTCCTGGGCCCTGCCGTGGCCCATTAGCTTATCTCTTGCTCTGAACCAGGCAGCCGGAAAGCCTCCCAGATTTGGGCTGCTGCCGGGGGCAGAGGGCTCCCCAGCCTCAGCTGGGCCGGCTTGGAGAAAAGAGTGACTGCCTCTTGGATCGAGTCCCATGGGTGCCACGGCTGCAGCATCTCAGCCACCCTTTCATCCATGCAGCTGAGGGGTTTGGCCCGTCCGATTCAGCAGACTCCATGCCTCCTAAGACCCCCCTGTATCACAGGCGTTTGCCTCCCTTTCTTCCAGCCCCTTGGTTCTGTGGGGGAAGCTGCCCCTTCCCCACCTGCGTCCCTGGGTTCCATGCCAGCCTCCCGGTCATGCAGCCCCCTCCTCAGAGCAATTCTTGTGCCAGGCTCTGTGCTAGGCTCCTCATCCCTGTGAAGTTCACAGACAGGAACCAGCCCTGGATCTGCCCTGGGCCGCTGGCCTTTCCTCTACGCTCTCTGGGTGGCGGATCGAGATGCCCATGCGAGGGACTGTCCGGGCACCTGGGCCCCAACCCACAGAGGGAGAGGAAAGGGGCTGAGAGGGTGGGGAGCTGAGCAGGGACCCTGCTGGGTCTGGGCTGGGCCACTAAGGTTTTCGCATCTGGTTTTGTTGAACTGTAACTCACATTGCCTATTGAGGCCAGAGCTATTTTTATCCTGACATGTGAGGCTCCTTCGCGTCATAGCCACAAAACTCAATCTAAAACATCCCAGGGAAGGTTGTTTGTGAGACGTTCTGCAGATTCTCATGTCGCCACATCAGGTTTCACTTAGCAACATCTGCATGGCTGGCTCCCTGGCTGCCCACCCCACCAGCCCGGTTTTGTATACAGAGTGCTCCCGACAGCATCTGTCTGCCCCACGGCCAGCCAGCAGTCACGTGAACTTCCTGCCAGAGCCCACTTCTCCAGACTTCAAACCAGAAATTCGAGGCGGGCAGCATTCAGCTGAGGGGCTGGTCCTTGGCAGGATCAGGGAATGGAAACCCCGCTCTCCTTGGCCCTTCGAAGAGTGTGACTCTCCTGAGACCCAAGGCTAGGTCGTTCCCAGCCACCCCCCCTTCCTGGGCCCCAGCTCACACCCCATTTTGGTGGGCCTGGAACACTGCATTCGTCAATGCCACCCGAGTAAAAGCGTCCCAGGCCTGGCGTCCCAGCGCCTCCCCTGAGCACAGTGTTGGAGGGCCTGCCCAGAATCAGGTGCTGGGGTCCTGTCCAGGCTCTGCCCCTTCCTAAAGGAAGCCCTGAGCCCAGGGCTCCACTCTGCAAGAGCGCCCGGCCCTGGGGCCCCACTCTGCAGGAGAGCCCGGCAGAGGTGGCTTTTATCAGAGCTATTGAGAAAAGAAGCCGATTCCCTGCCCAGCTGTCGAGGGTGAGGTGATGGAGGGCCGGAGGTGGACAGAAATGGCCAGCGAGGCACTTTGCACTCCCACGGGGAGGAACAGGCTGCAGTTGGGCAGAAATTCGTTCTGTTGAGAGAGGCCCATCATCCATGTAGTCACACTCCCGGCATGAGTTTGCTGACTCGCCGCCCCACCTCCTCCTCCCCCTGCAGCCCTGCCTGAGAACGTCTCTCAGGTTCTGACTCAGGCCAGCCGGGCCTGAGGGGCTGGTTAGTCAGAAAAGTGGTGGGCCGGTGGGAAACGGAGGCAGGAGGAGACCGAGTAGGTCCTCACCCTGTCCGTGGTGAGCACTAAGCTGCTCCCCGTCCCTGACCAGCCCACCCAGGAAGGGCTGTCTCTCCTGCCCGGACCTGCCATTTCTATACAGTTGGGCCAGGATTGCAGTGAGCTTTCTGAGGCTCCCAGCCCAGTCCTGCAGAGGCTCCTCCTCGAGAGAGTCCATTCTGGTGGGTGGGAGCCTGAGGGACAAAATTCCCTACCCCAACAGCTGCAGGCCCCAGCAGGCCGGGCCCCAGTAGCTCCCTGACACTCCCATAAGCCTGGTCTGGGTCGCAGGCAGGCTCCCGGCCCCCCACTCAGTTTGCTCTTTGTAGCCTTTAAACAGTTGGGAGCGCTGGGAGGGCTGAGCTGTGGAAGCTTTCCCAGCAACCACTACTGTGAGAATGTGAGTCACTTGACATGGCTTCTCCCAGATGTCACTCTGCCCTCCTCCTGCCTCCCACAAAGGGCCTCAGCGCCAGGGGCCGCGTGCAGGCCTGGACATCGAGAGTTGATTGTGCGGCCCAGAGGGGGCTTTGGCTGAGAAGACCAGGAATGTGTTCAGAGCAGCCCCAAGCCTTTCCTTCTGCTGTCTTAGGCCAGCCGTCAGCGGAGAGACGGGCAGATCTGCCTCCCCGAATGTGGGGCCGGGGATGGGGGAGTCACAGATAATCATACCCTCTTCTCCTCACAGCCTCCCTGCCTCCCAGCAGAGCACTGTGACCGTGTCCCAGATCTGAAATCTCTTCACTCAGAGACTTTCCAGACTGTCCCCCAGCCCTCAGTCATCCATTTGAAGACCCAGAGAATGGGAACAGGTTGCCCCTTGCAGTGTTCTGTTGGAGTCACGGCGTGTTTGCGAATAGCAGCAGCCCCCGTTCATTGGGCACAGACTGTGTGGCAGGCCCCCCGGTCCCAGTACATTCAATGTGTTGTCTCATTTAATAAGGGCTCTTATTGAGGGTGCCTGGCTGACTCAGTTGGTGGAGCATGCAACTCTTGATCTCAGGGTTGTGAGTTCAAGCCCCACCTTGGGCATAAGGATTACTTAGTAAAAAAAAAAAAAAAAAAATTAACTGAAGGAATAGGGGCTCTTAATGCCCCCACTTTATAGATGAAGAAACCGAGGCTTAGGATAAGAGACTTACCCCAAACTGTGCCGCTAGTAAGCGGTAGACATCTGATCTGAACCGGGTCTAATGGATTCCCAAGCCTTGCTCTAAAACACTATGCTTGATGTTTCCACCTGCCCGAGATACCGGGCCCTTTGGAAATGGAGACTGTAGCCCCACATCAGGGAGTATTTATGATCACTCCCTGTTTGGTTTCCTTTGTCTTTAGGAACCCAAATGGTCCTAAGCCTGGAAATGATGTAGGTTGGAGGGTATATATACAGAAACAAGCCGACAGGGATACAGGGAGCCATCACAAATGAGCACCCAGGAGAAGGTTCCAGTCCACACACACCGCCAGTGTTGAGGGTATGCAGCCAGGCCACCGTGGGCAGTGTGGGGACAGGGAGGAGGTACTTTAACAGCTGTATCTGCAGCCACCTCTTCAGAGATCAGCCCCAGCTGGGCCCAGGGTAACTCAATCTGTAAGAATGTGACACTTGATTCTGCAAACAGCCCCACTGGGCCAGGGAGCAGAGACTGTTTGCCATTCCAGAGTCACTCAGGACCTCCCAGGCCAGGCTGTTCCGGGCAGGGACCCAGAGCAACACTCTGCAAACATCAAGTTCAGTGAGGCCTGCCCTCGAACTGGCCTTCTTACTCCAGGCTCGCCCCTTGCATGCAGTTCAAGGGGGCTGTGTAGAGATTCTCAGGAGAGAGGATAGTAGTTTGAAGGCGTGACTCCTGGTAAGGAATGCTCACAGACTGACTCACAGCTGGGAGAAGTGAAACAAAAAGGCACCTTTTCCAGTTCCCAGCCACTTCCCCACCAGGAGCACTCAAGGACGTAAGGGAAGCCTGAGTTGAGCAAAAAACTACTGAAAGGAGGGTTTTACTGCTTCTTCTGACCACTGACATCTAATGAAGTCAGCCCATGGGGCTCCCATGTAGGGCTTGCTTCTGGTACTGTGGATGGTTCCACACATTCATGTTTTGTGCTTGGGGCTGATGCTTCTGGGAGGAGATACCCCTGACACAGCCAAGCTTGGTTCCCTGTTTTATGCAGGCGTGTGGCCACCCTCTCCCTGGTCTGGGGAGGAAGTCAGGGCTTTAGAGCCAAAGAGAGGCCAGCCTGGAAAGTGATGGCCCCGATGTCTCTGTCAGCCACTCTACTTCCCCCAGTGTCGTCCCTGAGTTCCCAGAGGGCGGCGGCCAGGTGCTTTCTCCAGACAGTATCAGTGTCTCTGTGTCCTCAGTATTGGCAGGGTCTTAGCTCCGGTCTTCTGCCTCCTGCTTCCTAACTACTAGCCCCAAACCTCCCCAAGCACCAGTGCCCAAGTGATGGGCGGCCTGTGTAGCTGTTGGGAACATGGGCCCTGAAGACCAGCTGCCTGGGCTCAGAGACCACCACTCACCGGCTCTGTGTCTTTGGCTAATCCTCAGCCTAATTCACAGCTTCTCCACATATATGATGAGAATAATAATAGCACATATTTTCAAGTATTGATTTGAGGATTAAATTAGATACTATGCGTAAAGGTTTTAGATATGCATGGCACATAGTAAGTTCTCAGTAAATGGTAACTGCTGGTTGGCTCTTAAGATGCCATATTGGGGAGATGTTGGTCAAAGGGTACAAACTTCCCATTAGAGGTTAATAAGTTCTGGGCATCTAACATAAAAACAGTGATTATAATTGGTAAGACTATACTTAAAAAGACTATACTTGAAAAATGCTAAGAGAGTAGATTGTAAATTTTCTCACCACAAAAAACAATGGACAGATGAACAAAGAAAAAACAAATGAAGGTATTGGCTAACTCCACAGCTCTATGGTAATCATTTTGCAATGTATACACGTATAAAAACAATACATTGTGCACCTTAAACATATATAATGTTATACGTTAATGTTACCTCAATAAAGCTAGACAAAAATACAATATAAAAAAAAGTAAAGCATCTAGGGGCACCTGGGTGGCTCGGTCAGTCAAGCATCCAACTCTCTTGATTTCAGCTCAGGTCATGATCTCACGGTTTGTGAGATCAAGCCCTGCGTGGGGCTCTGCACTGTTAGCAAGGAGCCTGCTTGGGGTGCTCTCTCTCCTCTTTCTCAAATAAACCTTAAAAAAAAACAACAAAGCATCTAAAAAAGAAAGCCGATATCATATTATACTGGGACAGTTGGAGATCCATCTACATGCAAAAGAATTCAGACTCCTTCTTCACACCATATACAAAAATTAAAATAGATCAGAGACCTAAATGTAAGAGCTATGTTTTTGAAAAAACAACTTTTAGAAAGAAGCATACCAGTAAATCTTTATGACCTTCCCATCCACTAGGATGGTTATAATCAAAAGACAGGTAATAACAAGTGTTGGCAAGGATGTGGGAAAATTGGAACCTCATGCCCTGCTGGTGGGAATGCAAAACGGTGCAGCACTGTGGAGAGCAGTCGGGCAGTTCCTTAGAACTTACACATAGAGGCACCATAGGATTCAGAAATTCCACTCGTGGGTATATAGCCAAAAGAAATGAAAACCTGTACACACAAAAACTTATACATGAATGTTCATAGCAGCATTATTCTCTCTTTTTTTTTTTAATTTTTTTTAACGTTTATTTATTTTTGAGACAGAGACAGAGCATGAACAGGGGAGGGTCAGAGACAGAGGGAGACACAGAATCTGAAACAGGCTCCAGGCCCTGAGCAGTCAGCACAGAGCCCGATGCGGGGCTTGAACTCACAGACGGTGAGGTCATGACCTGGGCCAAAGTCGGACGCTTAACCGACTGAGCCACACAGGCACCCCTATTCTCTCTTTTTTTTAATTAAGTAAGCTCTACACCCAATGTAGGACTTGAAGTCATGACCCCAAGATCAAGAGTCTCATGCTCTACTGACCGAGCCGACCAGGTGTCCTGCAGCATTATTCTTAATAGCTAAAAAGTGGAAGCAACCAAACGTCCGGCAACTGATGAATGGATAAATGTGGTATATCCATACAATGGCAGATTATTCAGCCACAAAAAATGAATACAGAGTGGACACAGACTACAACATGGATGAACCTTAATTAACTATTATGCCAAGTGGAAGAAGCCACATACTATATGATTCCTTTAATACAAAATGTCCAGAATAGGCAAGTCCATTGAGACAGAAAGTAGATTAATGATTGGCAGTAGCTGGTGGAGGGAAGAATGGGGAGTGACAGCTAGTGGGTGCGAGATTTCCTTTTGGGGTGATGAAAATGTTTTGGAATTGGTGGTGATCAATGCGCCATTTTGTGAATATACTGGAAACCACTGAATTGTACACTTTACAAGAATGAGCTTTATGATGTGTGGATTGTATCTGTTAAGCTGGTGTGTGTGTCTGTGTGTCTGTGTTTAAATGCCCTGTTAGTGCCTTGGGCAGGGGGGATGAGGATTCCTACTGTCTCTAACACCTCTTCCCAGCAGTGCTGTTACAAAAGAAAGACGAGGAAGTTCCATAGGTGTATGAATATACTACACGGGGATCAGCCAGGCATTCCATCAGCCCTGCTCTCATCCCTTCCATGCCGGATACCTTGCGGAGGGGAGCGTATGCTGGGCTGGATCTGGGAGAGGGGCTGAATCTGGCCCTTAGTGTATTTTCAGCTGGGATACATATCAGAGGGATACCCCGAATGTGCTTCTGGTTCTGAAGACAACTCTGCGCTTTGGAAGTCTTTATAGAGTACTAGTCTAAACGAGTGTCTTGGCCCAAAGAAGAAAAATGACAGATTTGAAAACACTGAGTGAAGATTGAAGCCCTTGGTAACATTTTGTCAGTGCGTGCTGTCTTCGATCCAACAGGTGTGCGCGTCACATGCCTTTTCGTGAGCCCTGTTGGGAAAGGAGTGTGAGTTGTGTTGACTTTTGGTGTCGTGTGCCTCTTTCATCCTTTTTTTCTCTTTTGCTTGTCATGTGTCCTTAACGAGCCAAAATGAAGCCCAAGTGTGTTTTATTTACTGAAATAATAGGTACAGGTTTGTTTTCTAAAACAAAACAAAACAAAACAAAAAACCAAAAAAACTCCTAGCACACATACCAGTGGGTCTTATAAATAGAAGGTGTTCAGTAAGTAATTGGGAGAGGTGGACAGGTAAATGGGTATTTGTGCAGTAAGCAAAGTTGTGTTTGCTTATACATACTTGTATAGCCCTTGCCTTTCTGCCATTAACCCGAGGACTTTGATTAAAGATTTTTCCATCACCTTGTTACACACAGACCCCACCACCGCCTTTTTTGGCATTTACAATTGTTTATGATCTGTGGGGGTCCCGTCACCCTGTGGACACATAGAGTAAATCCCGGCTCTGTCCCTTTCTCTGCAGGTACCAAAGGCTTAGAATGTTCTCCTTCCACCCCTACCATGAACTCCTACTTTTATAAGTTCATGATCAACCTTCTCAAGAGGTTCAGCAGCGAACGCAAGCTCCTGGAGGTCCGAGGTGCTTTCATCATCAGGTTAGGCTCTGTGTGCCTTCTCTTCCTCACACAGCCACGGTTTTTTATGTCACACCATTGCGAGAGGGTGGAGCAAGCATTTTCTCTTTCACTTCTCTTCCCTCCTTTTCCTTTGCGTTTGTTCTTGAAGAAACAAGCCTCCCTCACACCGGGTGGCTGGTGCTGCCAACACGAGACAGGTCAGTGTCACCGTTTCTCGCCCAAATGAGGTTTTCACTTATTGAGACGCTTTTCCCCTGAGGTTAAATGTCCTCTCATTAAACGCCCTTGTTTGGAGTCTTTGGGGGAGAAAGTAGGTGAGCCAGATGGAACATGAAACGGGGCTGTACTCAGGTGCCCAGCTGCCAGCATGGGGTTTGGCCAGGCAGAACTGGGTTCTTGAGTCGTGCAAGCCTTGTCCTGGACAGTCCTTTCTAGGCCTCTAGAACTCCCAGCAGCAGCAGCATGACTGAGTCTGGCCCTTGGCCTCCCCGTCGGCTCCAAGGAGCCAGGTCACCAGAAGAGCGACTGTCAGGGCACCAAAATCTAGGTGGGGCACGAATTTCTCCAGGCTTCCCAACAAAGCCAGGCGGAGTGGTTTTCTGGAGTAGTCTGAGTGGCCTCAGATGCTCTACGGCTGTAGTTCTCAGCCCTGGCTGGCTGCCTGTTAAGTCACCAAAGGGTCTCATCCTGACCCGTGAAATAAGCAGCTGTGGTGCTGGGTACTGAAGCTGTCCAGGATGCTCAGGAAACTGAACCAGTGTGGTCCATGGAGTCGGGAAGGCGCCTGAGGCCACCTGCGGGGTCCAGGGGCTGAAGGGGGATTGCCAGCAGAGGGTCCAGCCTGAACAGAGCCCTCAAATCAAAAAGCGTGGAGAGTTCATGCTGCTGTGATCCAGAGGGCAAGGGGGAGAGGGGCCTAGCCTTGCTGGACACACCAAGGGTTGGGGGCCTCACCCAGAGGCTGGGGGGTGGGGGGAAGCCACTGAAAGGGCTTGGATTAGGGGGACTGTGTGACCAGATTTGTGTTTCAGGGGTGGGTGGAGAGAGCAAGGCGGATGTGCGGGAGACCGGATGGGAGGCTGTTGTCCAAGTGGGAGATGGTGACTGCTTGGTAGAGGGATGGGAAGAAGCAGCGGCATTCTGTAATTCGTAAGAAGTATCATTAGTGACCGATTACCTGAGGGCCTGAGGGGACAGGGTGTTGGGAATGACACCCAGGACTCTCGTGTGAGCACGGAGTGGCTGGTAGTGGCAGTCCCTGAGAGGGGAGCTCTGGAGGATGAGCAGGGAGGAAGGAGGGTCCCGTGTTTGAGTTTAAATTGCTTTGGTGACATCAAAGGAGGATGAAGAAGCAGGTTGCTATACCTGACTCTCAAAAGAGGGACCTATGGCCAAGATACAAATCCAGAAGTTGATAACATGGTCATTCATTCATTCACTCACAAGATATTTACTGAATACTGACTCTGCAGAGTACCACCCTAGATGGTTCCGTCCTTGTGGGGCTTTCCTTCTTAGGGAATAAGAACGGTCAGTGGTAAGAGGGGCAGAGGCAGAAGGGAAAGAGCCCGAGGCCACTGAGCCCTAGGGAGCTCCAGTGTGTAATGGTTGGGGAGAGAAGGAGAAGCCAGGAGAGGAGGCTGAGAAGAAGGACCTGAGAGGTGGGAAGAAGTGAAAGGGGGTGGCAGGAGGCACTGAGGGGAGATGAGGCCCCGCAGGGGTCTGCCAGGAGCCTGCCCAGCCACCAGGAAAGCTGAGGGAGGGAAATGCGGGGAGCAGGCCCCTGGCCACTTCATCCCACACCGCCTGCCAGGGCCCTAGCTCGAGGGCTGAGGGTGGATTTGAGGGCACGAGGCAAAAGACTGAGCTGCAAGAGGGGGCAGGCCTGCCTGGCCAGAAGGACCAACAGCAGGACCATAAAGTTTCTGCCCGTCGGGAGGAAGGGGCTTCTGATGGTCCAGACCACCAAAAGGTATCCCCGTGGTGGTGGAAGTCTGTCACTGCCCTCGTGCTTTTCTGAGGTCGTGTAGAGCAGGGTTTTTCAAGCTCAGCGCCGTTGGCATCGGGGGCTGTCCTGCTGTGGGATCTGGGGCAGCACCCCCCGCCCCTACCCACTCATGTCCACAGCACCCCCGCCCTCCCAGCTGGGACAATCAGAAATGTTTCCAGACATTGCCAGGTGCCCCCTGGGTAACAAAATCATCCCGGGTGAGAACCACAGTTACAGAGGGACAGATTGGATTCTTCTCCTGATTGGCCAGAAGAAGATTTTCACAGCTTTTCTTCACATCGAGTTGGACAGTCAGTGGGATTGAAGTGGAGATTAGAAGTGGTACAGGAGACCCCCCACCAGGAAAGCGATGGTCTAGCCCCACAGGAGTGACAGTTTATATGGTTTTCCAAATTACAGACGTGTCAGTTCTCTTGATGAGCCCTCCTTGCCTGGAAGCCTTTCAAGAACCAGCAGAGAGAGAGGCCTTTGAAGAAGGCAATTGTAACTAGCCTCCCCCTGGAGAACTGGACCGTAATGGGTTTTTCCATCCTCTACCAGCCTCACACACTCCATCAGGGGCTCAGAGAGAAGGAGCTCAGAGCAGTAAGCAGCATCCCCAGACGGCACCAGGCAGAAGTGTGGGCACCGTGGGCACACGTGCGTGTTCTCCCCACCCGCTCGGGAGCCCTAGGCTCTGAGAAGCTGGAGACCATGTTCCACGTACAGCCGCTAGGGTAGTGAGGCCTCACTTGCTTTGTCTAGTGTCTCCCTAGCAGCCTGGGCTGATGGGAATCCTCATTTTGTAGAAGGGAACTGAGGAAGCCACATGCCTGCCAGCCTTAGTGGGAGCCACGCTGCAGACCTTTGCTCTCCGCTAATTCTGCACCTGCCACTTTATCCCTTCTGGGAGAGAGTGCAGGACCAGGTACCTTGAGGGGCCCTGTACAGCCTGTGGGCTGGGACCACATGGAGCCCAGCTCCTTAGAGGGTCCTCTGGGCCTGTGGGCTCTCCTTCCTCATCCTCCTGAGAGCTTAGTATGTCCAGCCTGGCTGTCTGTTCCGGGGCTCACACCCCTCGTGGACCCCACCAGGGCTTCACTGGGCACCGAGCCTGGCCCCAGGCCGTGCCTCACTGCTACACCACACAGCCTGAGGTCTTCTAGCCCTTGGCACTAGCACGGGAACCCAGTGGGCTGGGATGGAGGGATCCTTATGGCTGGGCCCCTCACACTTATCCCTCCCAGTCCTTTGCTTCGTTTGTCCAGCCTGCCGTCCCCCCAGAAGCAGCACCAGCACCTGCTTCCTCTGGGTAGTGCCAGCTCTCTGGACCTGCTGCCTGCTAAGCCCGCCGGCCAGGCCACCACTGACCAGCCCGGGCCACAGTCCCAGCCCCCCAGCCTAGGTTCTCAGGGTGCACACGGCACGCATCAGACATGGAGGAGGCCTTGAAGACATGTGCTGTCCTCCTCCTTCCTGTGATCAGACAGGGAGTGAGAGCCTTCAGCGAAGGTTGCTGGGGACCAGCTGTCGAGAGCGTCAGCCTGCCTGTCTACTTCTCGTTTCATTTCCTTATTTTTTGCTGACGGCTTTAAAGAGGAGCATAATGATGGTCCATGCAGACTGCTGAGATGAAGCCACAGGCCTGATAAGAAACACACAATGATTTAACCCTTTCCTTCAGGTGTCAGGCAAAGAGAGAGAGGAAGAGTCTCTTCTGACGGACAAGTTGAAAGCCATTGTTTGTGCAGTAGCACATTTAGCTCAGGGAGCAGGAGTGCTTGCTGTCCGTAGGACCGAAGCACCCAGAGCTGTTGAAGACAGACATCTGGTGGGCATCTTGTTGTTGAGGAAGATGCGTGATTTCCCTCGGGACCCTGGAGTGCTTCCTCCCCCCCCCCCCCCCCCCCCGCCGTGGCTTTCCCAGGCTGTACCTGCCCGTGGGGGGGTGGGGGTGGGCCCCTGAACTCCCGCCGGGCCCCTGAGCAAGTTGGACACCCTCTGTGTCCATGTGGCCTTGTTATCTGGTGGACATAACATTTAGACACGTGTTGAACTTGGGGGAGCCAGTGGCTCCAAAGCCTCATCTCAGCTAGACTCGCTGAGACCTGCTCTGGGCCCAGGCCCTTCTCATAGCTGCAGGAGTTGAAGGGAGGGAAGAGGGCACGTGGGGTGAGGGTGCCAGAGGGTTCTGGGCATCCCCCAGCCCTGCCCACACCTGTCCCCCATCCCTGGACTTCACAGAAATGGGGCAGATGGGCCTCCCACAGGTCCTTGGGAGTCAGGTAGAGACTGGAACTTCTGGAGTCAAAGAGACTTGGGTTCGAATCCCAGTTCCTCCAGTCTGGGGCTGTGTGACCTATTTCTACAGTGTCTGCCTTGCCGTTTTGCGGAGAGGGTGACACGAGACCATGCGTGCTACGACTCTCACACAACCTGATAAACGGGAGCTCTTGTTCCTCCTCATGACACATCCTCCGCCTCCCATGGTGGTCTGGGAGAACGGGAAATCAGACCCCAGAGAGGGTGAAATAATGGAACCTTCTGTGCCGAGAGCTGGCCCTGGCACGCCAGGCCTAGGGCCCCGGCACCACGAGCACCCACCAGCAGCCCGGCCCCGGTCCCATTAAAACAACTCTGCCCCAAGTAGGTGTTCGTGTACATTTCCCTCCTCCGGCCCCTTCCCACCCCCCAAGCCGCCGCAGCAGAACAAGCGCAGGGCTTGTTTTCCCATGAACCGCGCCACTTATACTCAGTAGAAAAGGAGAGGAGGGAGAAAACGCAGCCCCTTTGATACACTGTGATATGAACTGCAGCAGAATCCAACAGCTGTGATCTTTACAAGGCCTGCTTCTGTGCTGGGAAGTGAGCGAGTCTCAGGACGCTCCACTCTGCCGGCCAAGATGGCCCTCTGGCCAGCCGTCCTTTGGCTTAACCAACTGTGCTTCCCCCCTCCTCTTCCTCCCTGCCGCCTCGCAGAGAGGACTTGCCAGAGAATGCTTGCTTTTTAACAAGTGCCTGCTGGGAACTCAAAGACTCCAACCCCAACCAGCCCAGCTGATGGTGGATGAGGTCCTGAGCACCCTTCCTGGGGAGACGGGTGCCCCTAAGATGAGACATTTGAAGGGGATGGACCAGGGGCCCAAGTGGGAGGCAGGAAGCGGTCATGAGTCTTCTTCCATGAGACCCTAACCCAGAGAAGCCCTGAGATAAGGCTTCTACTTCATTCTCGCCTTCCTCTCACCTCTCCAGTTCAGCAAGCACAGTCCCCAAGATGTACCCCAGCTAATCCTGCCCTTGCCCTACCCTCCCTCCTCCAGGTTCGCATAAGAGCCCTGTGTTTGTGGGCAGGGGCAGGGGGAAGATTGGCCGCTGAGGTGGGTGGTGGGAACCCAGGGCCTAGGAAGCCACTGGAGACTGGACTTGTTTTTAATTGCATCAGGGAAGGGCCTCAAGAGAAGAAGCTTTGTTTCATGCTGTAATTGGGAAATTCCACTTTGCTGTCCTCGTGTGGTCCACCAGTGAGACGGGCCCTGGGCTGGAGCCACATCACCAACGTGGCTGGGGCAGCCCACACGGGCTCACCCTCCCCACCCAGCTCACCTTCTCACTCTCTGTGTCCTCCCAAGCCTTCCCAGCCTCTGGAGCTTTTTGGCATCGGGCAACCCCCTTAACCATCTTCCTGCGTGCCACTTGACGTGCCAGGGGGCATTGGCCAGGCCCTCCAGAGCCCATTGTGCCGATGCTAATGAAAGAAGAATCTGGGTAAAGTGGCAAGCCCCAGATCCCTGGTTCACATGGCATGTTAGGAAAGCACACTTTGCCTCTGGCCCCTAGCCCGTGGGAGAGCGCTTCTGTGAGGCCCGCTCGCTTTCTTCCACTCTCCCCTTTAATGGAATGCACTCCTTTGCTCCAAATAAAAAGAAATCGCCTTGGCAAACCTGTGCCAACCTAAGTCTGTCTGCTGGAAGGGACCCTTGTGCACCTACCCAGAATGCGGGTGGAATCTGATCTTTTATTAGTTTGAAGCCATATTGATTAGGTCCCCAGCCGAGAGGAAGGAGGCAGGACATTGAACAGGGCTGGAAGAATTCTTCCAAGGAATTTCTTCCCTCTCAGAGCTTCTTTTCTTGCTGACCTTAAGTAAGTCTGCCCAGCTCCTGTGTAAATCTTCCAGAGGTTTCCACAGTCATTCTTCCCTAGAGACCAGGGGGCTGGGGCGCTTTTGTTGAGACAGAGGATAGCGAAGGGAGTGTGTGGCAGAAGCTGTATTGCACAACCAGCTCTTGGCTTTGATCTAACTGGAGACAGCTGAGAGAACGTGACTGGCAGGGAAGCACAATCTGACATGCCAGAGTTGGAGAGGAAAAAAGTCTTCCCTCAGAGGCAAAATCCAAAGATGTCTTTGGGAAGGGCAAAATTCAGGCAGTCCAGAGAGCCCAACCTGGTCTATTTCCACTGTCTCCTAACCCGTGGAAAGTGCTGCATCCCAGCACCTCACAGAACCATGTGTGACCTGGGGCTGCCCTGGAGGGCTGGGGACCTGGAGGCCGGCCAGTGGCTTTGCTCTGCCTCCTCCAGGCAGTCTCCACACTGTTCCTGTCAGGCCCACTGTCACACATACTGGTACTCCCTGTAAGAAGTATGTATTTTCTTCTGGAAAATGGAAACCACATGTGGTGGGCCTCGTTAGGCCAGGCTGGGATTAATTAGGTCCTACTGGGAGTGGTGGGGGAGGAGAGGAAGTGCTGGCCAGAGGGAGCCCTGCTCAGTGTGAGCTGAGGCCTAGGGAGCTTCACAGGAAGTGTCTCCATGTTTCAAGGGTCCACTTGCTTTAGCAGAGCTTGTGGGAAGTTAGAGGTGCACTTGGCAGGGGGAGGCCATGTGACCCAAGCAGCCCTCCTCCCACTGAGCCAGCCATTCACCTTGCATCTAGAAGCACCCATAAAGGGGTTGAGGACTCAGGAACAGACTAGTGGGAAAGCTCATTCTGTGCCCATCACGCGGCAATTCCTTGGACTCCTCATTGTGTGGGTGCTGGCACTTGCTGGGCTCTTCCCAGCCTCAGATTAAAAGCACTTTCTTGGGGCACCTGGGTGGCTCAGTCAGTTGAGCATTCAACTCTTTTGTTTGTTTGTTTGTTTTTATTTCTTTTTGAGAAAGAAAGAATGAGAGCGGGGCAGGGGCAGAGAGAGGGAGACACAGAATCTGAAGCAGGCTCCAGGCTCTGAGCTGTCAGCACAGAGACCGACGCAGGGCTTGAACTCAAACCATGAGATCATGATCTGAGTTGAAGTCGGACACTTAACCGACTGAGCCACCCAGGCGCCCAAGCACGCGACTCTTGATTTCAGCTCAGGTCATGATCCCAGGATTGTGGGATCAAGCCCCGTGTCGGGCTCTGCGTTGAGCATCAAACTTGCTTAAGATTTTCTCTCTCTCTCTCCCTCCCCCTCAAATAAAAATTTTAATTAAAATTAAAAACCACCTTCTTGTAGTCTACACACCTGAGAAGCACCAGGTTCCCAGTCCATGGCTCAGGCAGCCAGCCGGGCTGGGGGGTGACTGTCAAGAACTGTTGTCAGTGGCTGAGAACTTGATAATGAATTTCCTTCTGAAGCTTGAGAGGTTGTTTCCGAATGGAATCGGCAGTACTCTCTGGATCTGTTTATACTTTACCTAAGGATGCCAGGAAAGTAACAAAGTTTTGACCTTGGTAAGTCAGACAGCTTAGTTAATTAGCAAGTAGCTGATGGGTACGATAATGTCACATCTTAACGAAATAGTGGCAGGAATTGGCCCCTAGGAGTCCTTTCCATCCTCCTGCCTCCTTCCACCAGGGCTGCATCTCAGCCAGGACAGACAAAGGGGTGTCCTTGGTTTTGAAAGCGCTTCTGAACTCTTTCTAGAGCAGCAGTTCTTGAGTGTGTCCTGTTCATTCTTTGTAGAATGCTTCTCAGGAAGCTCTTTCCTTTATCCTGGTATCATTTCAGCTCGGGTTTCCTCCGGGGTCTCTGTGTGGGTCCTCCCCTCTCTCCCCACAAGCGGTTTCCTTCAGCAGGTAGCCATGAAGAACACACACACACACCCTGTCCCTCCGTTCAGTAAAATACACGGAAGGTTTCTCTCGTGGGCAGTTTGTGAAAGGCCACCCAGACTAGCTGCACTTCCACATGGAAGGAGAGTTCCTGTCTCTTAGCACGTTCAGTGGTTCCACCTCGGGAGACCCTGGCCTGGGAGAAACTTGGCGCTAAATTCAGCCTCAGAAGGTGAGCACAAGCCCATGTGAAGTACATACAGTCCACAGGGACGTGTGCTTTGTAACCCAGGCTGTCATAGCCACTAAAAAGGTTCTTAGGATCTGAAGTTGATAATGGCACTTCCTTTAAAAGTTTGCAGCTTCGGGGCTCCTGGGTGGCTCAGTCTGTTGAGCATCCGACTCTTGATTTCAGCTCAGCTCACGATCCCAGGGTCATGGGATTGAGCCCTACATCGGGCTCCATGTTGAACATGGAGCTTGCTTGAGATCTCTCCCTCTCTCCCTCTGCCCCTCTCCCCACTTGCATGTGCTCGCCCTCTCGCTCTCTCACTCGTTCGCTCTCTCTCTCTCTCAAATAAAAATTTTTTTAAAAAGTTTGCAGCTTCAACTCCCAGGAACACCCTCACCCCAAGTCCTGGGACATGCACCGTGGGGCTGCTGTGTAGCCGTTCAGAGACCCCAGAGCTGAGTGTCTTGGCTGTCTTCCAGGTTGGGTGGTGGAGGCCATTTGGGAAAACTGCCCAGTTTCCAGTCTCGACTCTGCTTTTCCTCAGCCCTCAGTGGAATGAAGCTGTGCTCTCTCATGACGTCTCCCTTTCCCCCAGCGTTGTTAACCCACAGAAAATCCCCCACCAGGACCCCTCCTGATGTGGCCTCTGCGTCCTCTGCCAGGGCTCTCATCTGGCTAGCTGGCATCTCCCATGCAGAAGTGAAACACCGAGTAAATCTGCATGTCCTTTCCTGTCTTCCTTCTGGGCCCCAGCCCTCCAGACTCCTGCTCGTCCATTATCCTGGCCTACTTCCGGTCTATATTTAGATGACATAATCTCATTGGAACTGCCTGGCACTTGGACAGCGAGTGTCTTTCTGGGTCTAAATCTCCGTTTTGACTTGCTCAAGAGGATGTGTCTCACCCCCTCCTTCCTCCAAGATTACTTGTTCTACCTTCTGGTTCATCACAGCTGCTTGCACCGTCCCCAGGCCTCTCTCTCTCAAACTCAGCTGGGATGGATTTCAGGTGCACTCCAGAGTCTTTTCTCCAGGCCCCTGCTGAGCGTCCCATAATGTTTTGAGCCATGCCCCTCTGTCCCCTCAGAAACTTCTTCCCGGTGTGCTCAGTTTTGCATCTTTCTCCACTTCCTTAGAAAGGGCACCACGTGCCCCAGCTCTGGTTCTCACACAGGACAGGCTTCCTGAACTTGGGGACATCTGAACCTCCTTGTTTGGCTCCCCCAAAGAGCTGCTGCCTTGGCCTGTAATGGCACTCCTGCGTCCATTTCACCCTCAGCCTTGTCATCAGTAAACTCACGCCACGGATGGGCACAGCTATCTGCAGGTCCAGTCCCTTCCTCATGAAGGAAGAACAACCCTTCACGTGGCTTCAGAGGAGAACATGTCTCGGAAACTGCTCTGTCGCCAGGAGTTCTGTTTTCTGCTTTTTCTACTTGTTTTGCCATCTCTTTGGCAAAACCCTCTTCCTTTTTTTTTTTTTTTTTTTTTGTAGTTTTTATAAAGTTTATTTAGCTTTGAGAGAGAGTTTGTGCACATGGGGCAGAGAGAGAGGGAGACAGAAAATCCCAAGCAACACGCTGCCAGCACAGAGCCCCACACAGGGCTTGACCTCAAAAACTGTGAGATCATGACCTGAACCACAATCAAGAGTGGGGTGCCCAATCGACTGAGCCACCCAGGTGCCCCCTGTGATGCCTTGTTTAATGTAAATTTTTCATTGTAGAACAACATACTGTCTCAAAGTGCACAAATTACAGGTGTACTACCACTCAGTTAATTTTCGCTGATTGTCTACACCCATGTAACGAGAACTCAGGTCAAGAAGTAGCACCTTTCTGGCACCCAGAGGTCCCTTTCGTGTCTCCTCTCGGTTACGACCCCTCTCCCTCTCCCCAGAGTAGCCGCTGTCCTGACTTCTCACACCATAGGGTCGTTTTACCTGGTTTTGAACTTGATAGAAGTGGAACCACACAACTTGTACTCCTCCGAAGGGTGGCTTCTTCTGACCCACTTTGTGTTTGTGACATTCTTCTGTGTTAGATGTGCAGTAGTTCGCATTTCTGGAGAGTATGCCACGACTCATTTACCCATTCTGCTACTGATGGGCACTTGGGTTATTTTCAGTCTGGTGGTGTTACGTGAACATATGGGTACATTTCTCGTAGTTAGATACATACCTAAGAACTGCTGGTTCAGAGCCCATACACGTTTAAGCTTTAGTAGATGTTTCTGAGGTGGCCGCATCAGTTACCGCTCAGCCGTGTATGAGAGCCTGGGTGGCCCGCCTCCTCACCGACACTTGGTCTGGTCGGTCTTCGCTGTTAGCCATTCTGGTAGGTGTGCGGTGGCCTCACCTGTGGTTTTAATCTGCGTTTCCCTGAAGACTAGTGAAGAACTTCTCATCACTAACTGGTCTTTTGGGTTTCCCCTTTTGCAATGAGCCTGTTTGAGTCCTTTCCCCATTGGGTTTTTGGTGCTTTTCTTATTGATTTGTAAAAGTTCTTTATATATTCTGGAGTCAAGTCTTTCTCAGTGTATACACTACGGTTGTCTTCCCCTGCTCCGTGGCATGCCTTTTGTTCTTTGAATAGCGTTTCATGAAAAATAGAAGTTTTTTAATGTCGTTCAGAGGGTCAGTTTTTCCTCACAGTTGGCATCTTTTTTGTTTTGTGGTGCTTTTTTAGGGGATTAGGAGCTCATAAAAACTAACCATGAAGCTGCCTGTTTCTGCTTGATGTTTGTTAAGCATTTCCAGTGAGCTGGAATAAAAGCCACCTAAAACCCAAGGTGTCATTTCTTAGCTCCGGACAGGGTCTTGGAGCCCACCTAGTCCAGCCTGCTTGTGTTTTGTCAAAACAAAGATTCCTGACCACCCTCCCTCCTGCCACCCAGCTGGATCCCAGGGGCTTCTGGCGCAGCCAGGCCAGCTGCAGCCCGGAGTCAGGAAGCACTCACCTAGCTCAGCGCCCTGAGGGGCAGGAGGCAGGAACCCAGGTCACAGGCACCAAAACGAGCAAGGGTGTGTATGACCAGACAGAGGCGGAGGGCAGCAAGGTCCAGGGACTCGGCGTTTCCCTGTGGTGCTGTCTCTTCGTCTCGGCCTTGTAGTCTTGGTCTCTTCAAGTGGTAGAGTCGTGGCCAGCATGTCCCTGCCGGTTATGCTTAGGGGAGGGAGTTCGCATGGGCTCACGCAGGGGCAGGAGCCCACCCTGCTGGGGCAGCGGTGGCAGGCACTGAGAGAGGGAAGGATTCGCTGCCCAGTGGCAACCACAGGGGCCAGCCACGCGTCTGCTCTCCTGAGCAGTTTTCTTACGTGGAAAATGAAGACGCAGATCATCGTCATCTGCTAATCCTCGGGAGGATTTAATGACGTACCAAGAAAGTGTCTAGAAGAGCGTCTAGGCCCCCAGTAGCTGTGCGGTAAGTGCCAGCAGCACCTGTGACGGTGACTGTGAGCAGTAGCATCTGCCCTCTCTCGGCGCGGTCAAGACACAAAACCCAAGACGTGAGTGGGGCGGTGGTCGCAGAGCCAGGCCTGGCACCCGTTCGCCCCCTTTCCAGCCCCTGGCTCCCTCTGATCCAGCATACTGCCACTCCATCCGTGTTCTGAGGTTGACCGTCACTTTCTCCTGTTTTCCAAGGAAGAGTAAGAGAGACAGCCGTTGAACAAACAAACACTGCACCCCAGACGTCCTCTCTTCCTCTGCCCCTGACCTGGACCTTGCCCCGTTCAGAGCTGCCCGGTCAGGACTTGACTGCGTGTGACAGAAAACCAGCTCTCGCTCTATATTGACAAACAGGAAGGTAGCAGTGTGCATTCAGGGACAAGGATTGGTTCATGTGTGACAAGAGCCCTCCCCGTCCTCAAGACTCATACCTTCTCACCTCCGTAGCTGGCTCTTCTTCCTCCTCTTTCCACCCATCCTGGGCAGGCCATCCAGCCTGTGGCAAGATGGCCACCAGCAGCTCTCGACTTACTCCTGTCCCTCGGTGCCCCAGCCTTTAGCCACAGTCCTAGGCTTGAGTCTCAAGGACCTGTCACTGTGGACAGAGAAGGCCTGTGCCCTGATTGTCCAGGACAGGATCGTGTGCCCACCCTCGGACTCAGGAGGAAGAGCAGTTGTTCATGGGAACCAGACCCCCAGACTGTGGATGAGGGAGGTGGACTCAACCGGTGTCCACCCTGTGGTCTAGGTCTAAATGTTGCCTGAAGGAGGATACGAAGCAGGGCCCGCCGTGAGGGGTGGCGCTGTGTAGTGACCAGCGACCCTCCCAGAGTCCACCACGGGGCAGGTGGAGAATGGAATTCAGCCTCCAGCTGATCCCTCCTCTGTGGCTTCCTTCCTTTTGCAACACTGCACCTAGAGGCTGTGTGCTGTGTTGCTGGGTGTAGACTTGGTGGTTAGACACAGGGTCACTTAGCGCGTCTCCCAGAATGAGAGCTCCGGGCTGTGATTGAAGAGAGACGAGGAGAGTCTCGGTCTGGATTTTAGACTCAATTCGGAGTGGCCAGAAGAGACCTTCAGGGTCAGCTGAATTCTTTCACACATAAGGAAGCTGAGGCTCTGATTTTTCCAGTAACTATTTACCACGTGCTGCCTTTGTGGCACAGCCTGGGCTGGGCAGACCCAAGCCCATCCACCACAGTCTGCAGACAGGGACTCAGGTGGAACAGAAGCATCGCAGGGGGGAAAGCGGGCTAGCCAGGTGGGGGCAGGCGTCAAAGATTCACTCTCCACCAGGTCCTTTCTGTGACTGTTCCTGGAGCACCTGCCGTGTGCCGGGCTCCATGCCAGCCCTGTGCACACGCGAGACTGAGAGCCCGTTCCTCCCTTCGCCAAGGGGGCAGTCTAGTGACACGGGCAGACAGGTGACGAGTGACCAAGAAATGCGTGCCCTGGTGTTGGGATTCAAGCTCTGGAAGAAACAGCGAGGTTGTGGGGGCTGGTCCTCAGGTTCAGGCTTGTGTTGAGGGGGGTACCCCACAGCTTCTGTGGAGCCAGGAAGCTGTGACCTGGATCCGATATTTTCTCGGAGCATAAAAGTGCCCTAGTTTTCCCTCTCCTCAGGCTCCGCTGAAGCTACGCCAAGAATTGGCTTTTAAAGGCTGCCTGAAATGTGGTTTGCAGCCAAAAATCTATAGAGCCGGTGCATTTGTGACCTTGTTGAAAATGCTTACCGAGGAAAATCAGGAGGGTAGGATTTGGGAATTTTTTTTTTCCTTTTTAAAATTAAAAAAAAAGAAAATCCATTTGGCCCTCCTCATCCTATCCCTTTCTCTCTTGGCACATGTTCTCCCCAGAATGCCCGAGTCCTCCAGCCGCACAGGGCTCATCCTTTCCATTTGTCCATACCTCCCCCACCTCCAATCCCTCTCCATCCCCCCACCCCCCATGCTTCAGGAATGAAAAATATCAAGTGGGTTAAAATAAGGAGCCTGGGTATAGCCCTGGAAATTAGGCCACAGCTGTCAGGCCAGGCAAGAGTCCTCTCTCTGAGAATGGAACTGCCTGGAGCAAGCGCCCGGCCCCTCCCCTGTGAGGTTGGATAAGAGTCTCTTCCCCAGCTCAGACCCCCCCCCCCCCCCAGTCCCCAGGGGGTGGCCAGGAAATGCCGTTTGTCATTGAGCGGACCAGTCTTAGTGCCCACTGGCGGGGATACCGCAGTGGGCAGAACTAGTCCCTGTCCTCCCAGGGATAGTCACAAACACAAGCAGTGGTGGTCTGTGGGAACAGCTGGGGTGGGGGTGGTGCCCAGCCCCGATGGAGGAGTCTGGGAAAGCTTCTGGAAAGAGGTGCTGTCTAACTGAGCCGTGGAAGATAAGTGAGGACTAGCTGGGGGTGGGGGTGGGGAGGAGAAGGTGTTTCTGATGTAGCAAGCAGTCTGCTCAGAAGCGCAGTGGCCAGTGCCCTGACATCCCAGGGAGTGTGTGGCTGTGACCAGGCCCCTGGCTGCCTCACGAGCAGGCCTGAGGTACCCACTGAGCCACTGAAGGGCCTGAGCAGGTTCAGAAAACTCTCTCCACCTGCTAGGAGTGTGCACAAGACCCTGAGAGGAGAAACCACTGATACGGGGCCACCCCTAGTCTTTGGGATGGCACTGAAGGTGGCTGGCCTCCAGAGCCCAGTGCCCTTCCAGTGAATGGAAGGGAAGTGGGGCCCAGGGCTCACAGGATGCAGGAGGATAGTGACGAATGTGCTATAGTTGTGACCTTACGGTCTCTCCCTGACCATTAGCCTCATAAAACACCAAAGGCTAGTTAAGGAGTGGCTCAGGAAGCTTGCTTGACAAGGGATCTGGCTGCTCCATCATTCTAGAAGACTCGGTGCTGCCAGGACCAGCAGTTTGAGCAGATAATCTGGACTAAACTTAAAACTTTGCAGGCACCCCAGACATCCCTGCCCCAACTTGTTTGACTCTTCAGGAGACACTACCTTCAGCCAGTTAATTCCAGGCGCCTGTGAATTGAGCCAACTTGCTTTGTCCGGTTATGTCTCTGGAGGAGAGTTAGCTCTTTCCTTCCTCCCACGTGAGCTGAGCCCCTCCTTTGAGCCGTTTCCTGAAGGAGACCCCCTGCCCACCTCTGTCAGTAGCCCCTGGCCCAAACAGTTGGCCGGTTCCTAGCATTACCTCACTTCCTTCCTGCCCTTGAAGCCTGAGCGGCCACCTGGGTCCAATTCTTTCTGCTTCTCCCAGCCCCCCAGTAGCATGTAATTGGTTTCTTAGATCTTCAGCTGTGCACCCCTTCTGTGAGTATTTCCCGGTCCCTTGACCCTCCGCAGGAAAACCCGTGATCTTACTGCCATGGGGACCCCGAGGTGAGGGGCCGTGAAGAACTGGCTGCTCTGTTATTTCCCCGTCCCTGCTGCCCCCCCTGCTGTCCCCCTGCTGTCCCTCTGCTCCCTCTCGTGCCAGTAGTGCCTGAGATAGCAGTGGTGCGTGCTGCCACTTTCTGCCCCCGGCCCCCCACTGCAGCCCAAGGTCACACTTTCCCCAGGATGGGGCTCTGGGACTGGTGTGACTGAGCAGCTGCCCGGTGAGATCTGCCCCCGGCTTGGCTTCTGTGATGAGTGCCTGTAATTACGGTTCTCAGAAGGTCGCAGCTTCCATTGCATTTCTGCGGTGTTTGGAGAAAATGTCAAGCCTCTCCACATGTTCCGTCTTCCCAAGCCAGCACAATGGCAGGGCAGAAGGGGAAGGGGGAGGCCCGGAGGAAGGAGGGCAAGACGGACAGACCCCGGCAAGGGCCCACGGTGCAGTCCCACAGCCGTGCCACTCCCCAAGGGCCGGGAGCCCTGCCAGGGAGGACACCTCCCTGAGAGGTCACCATCTGAGTCCTCCTGCTGCGACAGCCCCCCTGCTACTCCCAGTCCACCCTCGCCCTCAGCCTTGACTTGGTTCTGCCCGACTGCTCAGAAGGGGTATCTGGAAGGGCAGCCCCAGACCTTCTGTCCTTCTTCTGGAAGAGGTGGTTGTGTGAAGCCATAGCGACGCTGTCAGCAACAGCCCAGAGGGTGGCCTTGCTGTCCACAGCTGTGGGCCCATGTGGACTCAGGTCTCACCCTGTGCGGCTGCTCGCACCCACCACACCGGGCGCTGTGGGTGCGGGGCAGCCCTCCTGCTCTGATTGAAGGCAGGGGCTTCATCTCCATTGAGAAGACTTTCCTCTTCTCGTGATTCTCTTTCAGGAGAAGGCCTCCCCGTAGTAGGCACTCCTGCCTCAGAGCGGAGCCTGGCCGGTTCTCCTGCTCGTATTATGCTAATCACTCCTTGCAAACAGGCAGACTTTGTAGGAGGTTTGCCTGGTTTCAGATGAAACCTACGCCTTTGAAGCAAAGAGCCACAGTAGCTAAAAATACCATCTCCCGGCTGTTGATCCTCTCATTTGTAAAATGCATGTTTCCATTGTTAAATCTGCAAATCTGCAGCAGCCCCCACCCGGGAGAGAGACTCTGCCGTCTCCGCTGGAGGCCTGGGGCGTGAACACCCTCTGAGGAGGCGCCCTTCCTGGCACCCTTCTCCTTTTCTCTGCCCCTGAGACTGTCCATGATGGAGTCCAGACGATCCCCAAATGTATGGGATTCTAATGTCTTTTTTTTTATTTTTTTTATTTTTTTGTTTTTAATGTTTATTTATTTTTGAGACAGAGACAGAGCATGAACGGGGAAGGGTCAGAGAGAGAGGGAGACACAGAATCCAAAGCAGGCTCCAGGCTCTGAGCTGTCCGCACAGGGCCCGACGCGGGGCTCGAACCCACGGGCCATGAGATCATGACCTGAGCCAAAGTCAGACGCCCAACCGACTGAGCTGCCCAGGCGCCCCTAGGATTCTAATGTCTTTATCTATCATTTAAAAAAAAAAAAAAAAATCTAAGCCATACAAGATAACCAAAACGGTGCAGAAGATACAGCATAAAATGTAAAAGACCCTCCACCGCGTCCCCCTCCTCCTCCAGGAGTAGACTCTGTTTTAGTTTCAAGGATTTACTTCCAAAACTTTGTCTTTGCATTTGTACATACACAGCTCGGCTAAGTTTGGTTTTAGTCGTGGTCATGGCTTTCCAACAGTGGATTCGGGACTCAGGATCGCCCTGCAGCCTGCCTCGTTTTCACTCACGCAGGCATCATTCAGCAGAACGCACCTCCCTCAGGACCCTGAGCTCGCTTGCTCACTGCACTCTAAGCTCTAAGCCAAAGCAGAGTGGCTTGAGGTCACCCTCCCTTATTAAGGTCATCACGCCGCCGTGTTCAACTCCATCGTATAGTTCCCTGTGTGAGGTGGCCCGGTCTCTGCTCCGTGGCAGTGGTGGGTGCCAGGGGAGGGCAGGATGGCTGTTCCCTAGCAGGCCCCTTGCCTGGTCCAGCTCTGCCGAGGGGAACCTGGTCTGTGATCGGGCCCTGGGACTCCAGATGCCTGCAGGCACTTTCCCCAGAGGGACTTCCACGGACCACTCCCACCAGGGACCCTTTCTTGCTTTTGTGCATTTAATCTGGCACAGATTTCCTGGACTGGAAAGGAACACTGGGATGAAAAGCCCATTTCATGCATCTTAAAACTCCCTGAAAATGACTGATCACGAGAGGAATTTTTTCAGCCTCCTGGCAGGGGGTGGAGGAGCGTACGAATAAGAGACACCCCCCCCACTTGATCTGGCCACAAAGAACTGAAGGAGTCCGTCCTCGCCGTCTTTATCCGGTCACTTCTGCTGTGGCCCTTCCTTCCTCCCAGCCCTTTCACTCTGATCTTTTTACCATTTTCCAAGAGACCCAGCAGTCAGGCTGCTGTGATATTTGCTCTTTGTTACCAGCAGTGGGTATTAGTGTTTCACTTCCCGTTCTGTTTCTGACGTTTATCTCCGTGCCCTTTAAGTGAGTACTTGTAAAGAGCTACAGAGAGCAATCTCACTTTATAATATTTCATAAAATCCCCAAGACTAAAGATTTGAAGGCCAGAAAGGCACGTTTGGCATATGCCCAATGCAGCGGCTGGTGAGCTGAGTTTCCTCCCCCGGGCCATCCGAGGCTGGAGGGACACACCAGCGCGTGACTGCCATGGGACTGCAGCCTGAGGCGAGGGTGGCAGCACAGGTTTGGCCTGACAGTTGCCCTCCTTTTCCTTCCGTCGGACAGAGCACGCTGGGGCTGCGCACAGCTAGCGGGGCCCCTCAGGTGGAGACCAGCAGGGAAATAGCAGAAGGCCAGGCAGAAACTTCAGAAGGCCAGGACCGGGCTCTGGGGAGGTGAGGGTATGTCATGAGAAGGACAGCAGCCGGGGCCTTACACCCAAAGTTCCAAGGCTGCGCATCCTTTGGGGCTGCTAGTAAAATCTCCGCATTTCTCCCGGCCAGTGCCACCACCGAGCTTGTGGCAGTGGCTCTGGGGAAGCCGTTTGGGGGCCGGGGTTCTCAGTTCCTACTGTGAAGCCTGTTAAGAATACAGATCTCTACTCCCTGGGGAGGGCCTGAGCATGGTCTTAGTATCCCATATGGTCTTCAGGTGACTCCCAATATATAGCCAGGTTGATGGGTCTCTTGGTAGGATGCTGTTCCTTGCTTGGAGGGCCTTTCCAGTTCTGACCGGTAAATGTATGACCTTGTGGGTGGGCGAGGACACTGATGGGCCATGGGGTCGTGGCTTCCCCCTGAGAAGTGTGGAGCCCCAGGGCAGAGAAGTGAGGCTGCCGCCAGAAAGCAAGATGGTTGGAGCCATTCAGCCCTTAAAGTTACCACAGGAACGTGAGCTGGAGGTGGGTCACTGTGATTACCCCGGACCCACAACCACAAGGACAGCCAGCCCATTTGGATGAGGAATTTGGGGAGGGAGGCGTTCTGGCCTCAGTGCAGTGACCACGTGAACAGCCAGCTGCTGGGCTCGAGTCGGTTGCAGGGCTTTAAGGTTAGAAGGACAGAGTTGTAGGGAGGCCTCGATGTGTGGGCTCAGTGCCGGGCAAGGCGGAAGGGAGACCCCACCATCTGTAAATGTTTGCGGTCATACAAGTAGCAGTGGGGAGTGATCCGCTGGCCTGGAACAGAGGACTAGTTTGGGAATAGTGGGATGAAGTAATGGAAAATGTGGATGGAGCAACTTGCTAACAGGTAATGTTTGGAACAAGGGGAGTCCCCAAGCCATTCCCAAGTATGATGGGACAGTCCTGCCCGGGCTCCTCTGGCTCCTGGCGCTTCCGTTACTTGCTTGCCTTATTCCTCAGAAGGTCACACCAGTGATTTGAAGAGGGAAATGGCGGAGATGTGGGGGACCTTTCCCTCACCTGTCCTAAGACTCTCTGTGTCTCTGCTTGTCTATTCTACCTGGTGAATGTGTCCCAAGCTATCAGGTAAAGGGATGTCTTTGCGCCGGACATTGGAGTCATGAGGAATTAGAGCTCTCCATCAGGCGGAAAGAAGGGCTGGGCCAGGGAGGGGAGGCCTGTGTCCTGTAGGTGACACACGGACGGCATGGGAATGTTTGGCAGAAGAGAACATGAACTCCAGGTCAGGGGCTCTGCTCCACTACGGGCCTGGAAGCATGGCCTTGGACCAGTGCTTGGCTTCACTTGGTTCCTCTGTCGCATGAGCACGTGATCCCTGAGGACCTCCGTGCACCTGGCTGGAAGTTGGCAGGGGCCTGGATGGGCAGGCACATCTGGGGCCTGAAGCCCGTTTGCCAGGCTCTCTGCGTGTTGGCCTTAGGGCAGCGTGAGGCCACTTCACAGGCAGGGAGGCTGAGCATGTCCTTGGGAGGAAATCCTGCTTGGGAAGGGTAGGAGCTCAGAGGGCTTCAAAGGGCGAGAAAGTCTCTCTCCGTGGTTCTGTCACGGCCAACCCAGGGGCTCCCAGGCATGTGGGGCTCAGAGATGCTGTTTCCCTGGCAGCATAGGCCTGTGGTCAGAGCACCAGCACTCGTTGTAGTGACATTTCCCCTCCCCCTCAGACCTCAGGCAACAGCCGGCCTGGGACCCACACTCAGGAGCCACGGCTTCTAGCAGAGGTTTCTGGGAAGCTGCTGATGGAGTCACCCCCACCGCTGCCAACCAGATCTGAGCCTGGGTTCTGGTGGCAGAGCTGTGAGTGCAGTTCCTGACTCTGCCTCCCACCCACCCGTAGGAGAAAAGCCATCACCCCAGCAGGTCAGAACTAAGTGTGGGCACAGGTCAACACTGTCCTGGACAGATGTGACCAGTGTGGTCATTGCCTGCCATCCACAGAGGTAGCCCCAGGTTGAGGGTCTGGTAGAAGCAGCTGGTTGGCAGATAAACTTCCCCAAAGCCACAGGAAGGTTCTGGAGAAATTCAGGCCCCAGGCATCAGAGGGCCCAGTGATATCTGTAGCCAAGGTGCCCCCCAAACCATCTGTCATCCAGAAAACCTGTGCCTCAGCACCTGTGGCAGCCGGGCCCTGAGACCTACGGGCTGGGTATGTGGCCAGGCAGCAGCTAAGCGCATGGGGCTGGGCCACCACACGGGGCCTTGGCGGGGCTCTAATCCGTGCTCCGTTTTCATTCTCTGCTGAAATAACACCCGGCCCACGTTAATGGGATTCAGGGTACATGGCATGCCCCGTGTAGAGAAAGCGTTCACAAGCGTGTGCTGTGTGTGGCTGTTACTGGGCAGGAACCTCTGTGACAGGAGAAGGTGGGAGCGGGCCATTCTCGAGGGCTGGGTGTGTGTCAGTGTTTCTTGGAATTGACTGTTGTGGAGACAACAGGATTCCCTTTAGTGACCCTTCCCTTTGTTTTCATTTTTCCACTTGCTCAGGGTTCAAAATCGAAATGCTCCTGAACTGTGAGCTTCCCCCACCGAGGGTTGGAGGCCTGGAGGGGCGGCCTCCGGCTCATACCACCTCCCCCACCTCCCAAAAGCACCAACACAACTCAGCCGGGCCCCGAGGGTCTTCCCTGCTTGTGTTGTGGTGTCCCAAGAACCTCCAGCACAGGATCCCACCCCTGCCATCTGACCTGCTTCCAGCCATATTCTGGGGTATCTCCATGTGGGATAGAAGATGAAGCCTCTTTTCGGGGACACAAACTGAAGAGGCCCCTTCAGCTAGAACCAGACTCTTCACAGAACCCCCGATGCAGGGCTCAAAGCCCAGCCGGCTCCCTGGGCCCGAGCATGCAGTTCCTCATGCAAACCAGATTCCACAGCCGAAGTAATCCAAGCCACCTCTCTCCTCCTGGCAATTAATCTTCTATTCCGGAAGTGTCCGTCCCTGTTGCCCACAGGGACCCAGCCCTGGGCCAGTCCTCGTACGCTTTCAGGCACATTGTGCCTTGGGAAGCATAGGTTAAGGAGGAGACATTCAAGTGAGGAAGGAGATTGTGGAGAATTAGCAAGGGTGAGGCAGGAGAGGGGTAAAGGCCCTCTCAGGGGTCCTGGATGGGGACAGCTCAAACAAAGGCCTGAAGGGGTCTAGAGAGTTCTGTATGGATGAACAGTGGGAGATGGGCTTGGCCAGATTGATAAGAGCACAAGGAAAATGGGGCCCAGTCTGTCAGCTGGGCCATGTGTAGGAGATGGCTTCTGTCCTGAGGAATAGGTGGAGCCCCTCACATGGCAGCAAGGGCCACCTGACCACCCAGGCAGTGTAGGAGGGAGGAGTCACCTCTCCTGGTTCTGCCCCACTGTCATCTTGGTCCCTAGAGACAACCCCAAACCTGGAGAGGGGTTGGTTCAGAACAAGGTGGCTTCCAGGAGGCTGTGGTTTTCTTAGCCACTCCCATCCAGATGAGCCTTCCCTGGGGGGTCTCCGGATGAGCCCAGCCAGGTGTCTGTGGCCCCCAGGAGCCTGGCCACACTGCTCTTTAATAGAGGAACAGAGAACTGAGTAGAGAAAAGACCCTTTTCTTCCTCTTCCCCATCGTGCTCTGCCCCTCCCTCCATGCCTTTCCAGCAAGACCCAGAAAAACAAGTCCTTGTGCCTCCTCCCATCCCCACCACCACCCCCCCAAAGAAACTTTTAAACGTATCAGACACATTGACTGCACTAAACACGATGAATTTTTAAGGCATGAGTTGGCAGGGTTACCATGGCTGCCTCTGCCCTGAGGGGCACACTGTTGAGGATTGATTGAAATAAATAAAACAGATTTACAATTTTCATACTTGGGAAGCAGGGAGCTGGAAGGGAAGAGGAGTGTGGGGCGGGGAGAGGTGGGGGCAGTGACGCTCTGGAGCTTTCTGAACTTCAGAGGGGAGGCCACTGCTACCTCCCCACTCTAAGTTACCCTGACCTGAAAGCTGCTTTCCCTTTAAGTTCCTAAAGGATCCCAGCTGTCGGGCAGGGACGGGGACAGGGCGGGAGGGGCCTTTCCAGTGGGAATGGTGGTGATGGCTCTGGGCCCCTGTGTTTTTCTGTGCTTGACATGATGCTCTCCACTTCAGAGCTACAGCTATGAGACTCTAGGCATCTCCCAGGAAAGCCCATGTCCCCTTGGCCTTAGACCACTGAGGGGATGTGGACCCCAGCTAGCAGCCAGAGTAGAGAAGTGAGGGCCTGTCCCCCCATGCACAGTGTTGGCCTGGTCAGGACACAGGCGCTTGGAATGCAGATGAAGGAGGCCCAGCTGGAGGGAGAGGGGAAAACTGAGCAGAAATGGCTCCGCCCTGCTGCCAAGGACACCTGCACAAGAGGCATCTGGACTTGTTCCTCACCCGGGTGGGCCCGGCCCTGAGGCCACCCGGCAGAGGGCCGTGGGGCCCACCCCACCGTGAGCTCTCCTCAGAGGCAGCATCCAGTTTCGGCCTCAGCAAAGGAGCTAGGACAAGGCCTGCCTGCCCAGTCACCTTCCAGGCCCCAGCAGAGCGCGACCTCACAGCTGACCATCCCCTCCCCAGAGAGCCAAGCCTCAGTCCAGGGCCCACTCGGCCTGGTGCGGCTCGAGGCCCAGACCTGCCCGGGCCAGACCCGGGGGCCCCAGGTGGCCCCCTGATGCCATAGCACAGAAGTGGAGGTGAGGCCAGGTGACGTCCAGTGGGCCGTTGTAGGAGCCACAAGCAGACCTCCCTGTCTGTATCAGGGAAGCCACTTACTGGGCCTGGCCCAGCAGGAGGTGCCCGTGGAATTGACCACATCGCCCGCTTCCCCTGTGGCACTAATGGTTCCTCAGGGTCTGGAGGGTTCATCCCCTTGATCGCACAGGAGACGGGGCGGGGGGGCATTAAAGAGCTGGGACCCACCCTCTCGAGACTAATTCTGAGTTCTGTGTTCATCGCGGGGCAGTTGGCACCGAGAGGCAGGCAGGAGGGCTAACGCAGGAATGGCGCATGAGTAGCAACTGGGGGAGGTCGGGGGCAGGAGGTAGGTTCTCCAGCTCGTCTCTCGACATGGGCGTCTCTTTCCACTCAAGTGTGCTGTTGTCCAGACTCTCCCCACCAGCCCAGCTGTTCTGTGTCCCTGTACTGGCAGCCTTCTCATTCGTTTGGGACAGTCAAAAATGGGAAAGGCCCCCATCTCCCCTTAAACTTCTTTTGACTCTGTCTGGTGCCCTCACCCTGTCCGGTAGCCTTGGGCCGAGTCGCCATCGAGGCAGGCTGTGCCCACCAGCAGCATGACAGCCAACACGGTGGGGTCACCAGGCAAGGGGGGCGCTCCTGGGCCCTCTGGGCTGAGCGCTCACCCCAGGCATCCCCTCCGTGGGTCAGACACATCGTCTGCCTCTGCCTTTTGTCTCTCTTTAAAAAGCCAGGCTTGTGGAAGGAGAGGGGAGGGGAGGGGAGAGGAGGGCAGCAGCCCCCACCACCCCATGAGTGCAGATGAGCTCACTCTGCCTCCCTGGCCGGCCCTCAGCTCTGGGCTCCGTGTCAGAACGATTGGGGGCGGGGGTGTGGGGGGCATCAGCGTGCCCTTACTTGGGGACCGGAGCAGGAGGAGAGCCCCAGGAGGGAGCCAGCGTGCGCATCTTGCAAATGGGCGGGCACTGATCGGTTGACAGTGAAAGGGGCGACAGCTTCTGGCCGTGACAGTCTTGCTGGTCTTGTTTTCAGAGGGCGCAAGGAAGCGGGGTCATGGGAAGAAGTGTTACATCTTCCCCGAATCTACATGGCAGAGTTCAGATTCCCCAGAGCACAGCATGGCAGGGAGCCAGAGTGCTTCCTCCCCAGGAAGGGTACCCAGGCTGGGGACTCTGCCCTCCAGGACCCCCACCCTGCTACGGGCCCCTGCTCCGCACATGGGCCTGGCCCTGGGAAGAGCCCACACTCCAGCTACCCCCCTCCTTTGGCCCTGCCATGCGCCTCCCCAGGCCCTGGGGTGCATCTGTCCTCAAGGGAACTGCTCACCCCCCTTTCCCCTCTCCCACTACCAAAACAGGCCTCCTCAGCGCTTAACCCTGTGCCTCGTGCCCTGCCCAGCCCCACTGAATGAACCGTGTGACAGTGGGACCGGCCACTTGGAGAGAGGCATCTGGAGGCAGCAGCAGCCCCCACCTTGCACCCTCAGACAGCAGTGTTCCCCTCTTCTTTCCTGCTTTGCACTTGGCCCCGATGGGGGCAGGGTGGAGCTCAAAGCCACTGGGCAGGTCTTATCCTCCAAATCAAGTCTTGGCCTTCCCCGAGTTGGTGGCCTGAGCAAGTCCCTAGAGGAAAAGCAGCATGTGGCCCCTTTCCCGCTCCCAGGACAAGCTGAAGGACGAGCACCAGACTCCCTATTGGCCTAGTGGGCGCTGGCCTCTGCCTGTGCCTTTCTCCCATGAGGTGGGCAGCAGCTGTTGCCTCATGGGCGGGACTTCTGGCTGTTCTGGAGCTACCTGATACCTTCCTCCTCCTACCTGCTCTGGCCCACACATCCCCTCAAGCAGGGGCCGTGCGTGGGTGTCAGAGAGGGGGCTGGGGAGAGCATCTGCCACTGTGGCCGGTGTCCATTCAGGGCCAGAGTCTGGTGCACGTGGACACTTGGCCAATGTTAGTGGTTGACGGCAACACAAAGCTCACACCGGTCTGGCAAGTGTTGTGCAGCCATTTCCAGGCCAGCCCTGCACCAGAGTGCCCGCCCCTGGCCCTGCCGTAGGCCTTGGCCTTTCGAAGTCACCCCCAAAGAAGGCACCTCTCTGGGCAAGGCGGCGTCATTTCAATCCACTAGGGAAGGGAAAGTGAGGGTCCCTGTCTTGGATCAGGCCGGAAGCAAGCTGCTCCCCTGAGAGCTCCTGGTATATAACAGAGGGACCAAGAGAACTGTTCCCTCCCCGACACGAACCCAGAAGTAAGGGAACAGCTGCCCAGGCAGGCAGCAGGAGGCTGGAGGAGGGGGAGGCAGAGCCCATGTGCGGGGCTCTGGCTACGTACCCGCAGCCACCTCCAGGCAAACACGTGGGCCCCTGTCCTGAGGTGGGCCTCCAGGCTGCGCCCTCCCAGTCCCAAGTAGATTCCTCCTGCCTCACCTCTCTACCTTGTCCCCAAGCATTCTGCAAGCCATTGTCTCATGATGAATAGCACTTTAATGTGAGTATTAAAAGTACAGGCAAATGTTTAATGTTTGCAAGCTGTGTTCCATTATTGATGCTGTGCTGGAGAGCCAGGCAGGCAGCTCAGGCGGGGCTGGGACTCAACAGAGAGGCGATGGTTCAGCAGCCCTGTGAGGCGGCCATCTGCCAGGCCACCACGGGGCGTGGACGGGCACCAAGGAGGCAGAAGAGGAACAGGAGCTCAGGTTCTGGAAGTGGACTTTTCTGGGTCCGGATCCTCCGCTCCTTGTCCCCTGATCAGCTGTGTGCCTGGCAGCGTGGTGCTCTCCGTGTGGAGTGACGGGTGTACCCCCCTGCCCGGTGTGTGAGGACTCCTCGAGATGACACACGAGGACCCTAGGGCTGGGCCTCTGGAATCGGAGGCCACCTTTGCAGCCATGTCATGGAGTCGAGGTTGAAGTGAAAAGTGGGTGCCCACCCGACCTTCTTACTTAGGAAGAGGAATCAGCATCCTCTTCCTGTTCAGCTCTTCAGAACTCTCCAGGGTATGGCCCAGCTGACCTCCCCAGATTCACCTTCCCCTCCCCCAAAGATGCCCAGGACCCATTGAGCCTACGGCGACTGGAGCGGCTGTTCTTTCACATCACCCCTTGCCCGTCCCACTGGGGCTCCTGTAACACCCTCAGCACGGTGCCTGGCGTGCGGTTAAGAGCTTCTAGTGAGCTAGCTAATATTTCTTTGTTCCTGCCTTCTGGAGGCATCGTGTCCCAGCAGTCTTGGAATTGTTTTTCTTCTCCCCAATTTGGGGTGACCTTGGGATGGGATGGCAAAGGCTGGATAAGACAAGACAGCCCCTGCCTCTGCATACCTCCCTCTCTCCTGCCCCAGCCACAGTGGTAGGGGGCAGAACAGCCCTTCCTGGGGCAGAGGAGACAACCCCGCTGAAGCAAACATCCAGAGGCTTGAGGCTGGATGGGGTGTGTGCCCCCCACCGCTGCACCTCTCCGGGGTACGTCTTCCCAGCTTCCCTCCCTTCGCTGGGGGGGAGGGAGGTGATTTCATGAGTGGTGATTTCATGAGTGGAGCTTGGGGGAGGCTCCTTGGTGCTACGTATTGTTGCCGTGTCCTGACAGCACGGGTTCGGGGGTCTCCGCTGAACTAGCCTCCCACATTCCCTGGGCGGGGCAGCCAGGCCCTGGGTGATAAGGGGGGAAATGTAGCATCTGGGAGGCTGCTCTCTGCAGACAGGCCTGTGCACAGTATGCAGGGGCCTGCCCAGGATGAGCAGAGGGAGCGAGCTGGAGTGGTGCACCGGAGTATTGCTGGGCCTTGACACGTTCATACCCTAACGTTCAGCAGTGGTTATTGAGCAGCTACTCAGTGCCATGCCCTTGTCATGAGGTCACAGCAGGGCCCTGCCCTTTGTAGCTCACGTTCTAGAGTGAGAGACAGCTAGGACCCTGTAAACAGTGTGTCAGATGATCCAGGTAGTGAGAAATGCTCAGAAAAGACACAGGACTTTCCCTAGAAAGGGCTGGTGGGAGATGAGCCCTGGACAGAGGCCTCCCCTGGCCCGGAGTTAGAGCTGACAGCTCAACGACCAGAGGGGGCTGGCCACGCGCTGGTCCCTCGGCAGAGCTTTTCCAGGCCAGGGCGGAGGTCAGGAGCAGAAGGAAAGCACAAGGGGCCAGCATGCCAGGAGTGAAGGAGGAGTATTAAGAGCTGAAGTTGAAGAGAAGTGACCAGAAGGTGCGAGATCCTGGAGGCATGGCAAGGAGCCATGCCGTGTTTGTTTAGATCCAGTGGGAAGTCACTGGGGAGGGGCGTGCTCTGTTTAGCACTCTTTAAGGCTTGCCCCAATGGGCAGTCCACTGGGAGGGTGGACTGTAGGGGTGAGAGAAGCAGCAGGGAGACCCGTGAGGAGCCGGCTTGGAATTGACCAGAAGAGATACCCGGTCTGGCAGGCGCACTGGCAGAGAGGCCAGGGGATTGAGGACGACTCCTTCCTTGGTTTGGGAGGAGCAGCTAGGTGGCCGCAGCAGTGACACCGCTTCCTGAGATGGGGAAGGCTGGGGCGCAGGCCTGGGGGGACCCAAAGAGTTGTGCTGTGACCCTGCCAAGTTTGAAATGCCCGTTGGACAGCTGCTGATCTAGAGACAGCCTTGAAAATAGAGGAGCTGGCTCAGCCACCAAGAGATGCAGACGAGAGAGAGACACAGTGTGCGTGCACAGACCGGCACAACCCTAGAGGAGCAGCAGTTGCTGAAGAAGGGGAAGGCCAGGAGAGTGTGCTGTCACGGGTGGCAGGAGAAGAGCATTTCCAGAAAACTCTATCATCCCTCACCTTCTGTAGTGCATAGTGTCCCTGGCTTCTGAGGGACACCAGGAGGCCAGGGCGCCCACCTGTCCTTACCACCACCCCCTTTGCTTGCCCTCCTGCACCTCCCCGGCTGTCCTCTTGTGAGAGTGCCACCCCGGCCCTCTGGCTGCTACAGGTCCCTGAGCCCCGCGGTCCCTGGAGAACGCTGCCTGGCAGAGCCTCAGCTGTTGGCCTCTGTCATGGAGACGGCAGCAGCTGCAGCCGACGGGCATTTGTGACCATTTGTCAGAATGCTCCCCTTCCTCCCTGGCCTGCCCTCCTGGAACATTTCTATCCCACAGCCCTGGAGACGGGGCTTATCCGGGGGTGGGAGGCTCAGGAGGGGACGGAAAGTGCTGTCTGTGCTCTACAGAAAGGCCAGGCTTCCTCCTGTGAGCTGGCTGTCACCCCAGCTAGGGTCCAGTCACCGTATACCATGTACCCCCACATGAGCCATCCCTGGTCTCGGCAGCTCTCCTCTGAGTAGCCACCACTGTACAAGCAGGTATTACCCCCAATTAGGAGGTAAAGAAATTGTGGCCCAGAGACACTGGGGTCACCCAGCTGGTCAGGAGCCACCCAGGTGATGACAGAGCCCTTCCCACACCACCCTCCAGCCCCACCCCCCAACAGCCTTGTTTCCACTTCTCTGGTGGGTTCTTGCCCAAGGCTGCCGTTTCTAGCTGGGCCTGGGCTGGAGACGGCCTGCCCACTGTTTGCACTTCGTGGTTTGGCCTCTCCATTACCAAATGCTCTGGGATTTTTCTGGAGCCGGGGGTGGGGAAGAATCTTCTGCTGTCTGGCCCCAAGGCATGGCTGGTATTCAGAGGGAGGCAGGAAACCAGACCCTGATAAATGCAGAGTTTAGTGTGAGTTCAGTGACCTGGGATAGACATGTTTCAGGCATGTTGACTCCAAATGTGATTCACGTTTAGCACACGAGACCTTGAGGCCTCAGACCTTTGTCCCCACAGGCTGGAGTCCTAATCTGTATACTTCCAGAAGCAGAGACCAGGAGGCAGGCGGACAGACTGAACCCCAAATGGGAGGGGGTACCGTGCTGGTACAGTCAGGAGCTCAGTGGCCACACCCCTCCCCTCCAAGCCCCACCTGCCGGCTCCCTGGTTTGCCCTTCTGGATTTTCAGGAGCCTTGGGATCCCTGGACTCCCGACAGGAAGGCCCACTCGTACCCTCAAGGCCAGCCCTTCATGGGCACCATGGCACACTAGGGCGGTCACCAGGCTTCCTCCGAGTCTGTCCTTGAGACTTGCCTGTCACTGTTGACGTCATCTGGCCCAGGGACCCTGGAAAAATCTCCTTTTCTCCATTCTCTGGATTTCCTGTTTTCCTTTTAATAAAATGGAGACTCTTTTGCACAAAGCCCAAGTCTTATTCCCTGCAAGACTAGTACTAGAGAAGAGGTGGCAGGAAGGAAAAGAGGCCCTAGCAAGTCCCTAGCTTGGCCCCGTGGTCAAGTCACTTTGTCTCCCTGTACCAGCGTTTCATTATCCAGGCAGCAAAGAGAAAACTCGGGGTTGTCATAGGGTTCGTTCATCCCACAAGCACCCCCTGAGCCCCTGCTACCGGCAGGCACCGTGTACTCCAGGTGGGGGTGCAGCTGCGAACAAAACAAACAGGTTCCTGATGCCAACGGGGAGGGCAGAGGACACGAATGACCAGTACGTGTGTTCTTTGTCACATGAAGATAATCTCTATCCAAAAAGTAAAGGTGGGAAAGGGTAGGGAGTAGCTTGGCATGTGGGGGGCATTGCTCTGGTATGCGGGAAATCGGAAAGGTAAGTTGGCGCTTCTGTGGTGGTATCGGTAGGCAGAGTCCCACTGTTTTTCTCAGAATTCCATTTTGGGGCCTGGGGCAGGGAAGGGAGGTAAATCCAGCCTGTGGGGGCTCTGGAGTTGCTGAGCCAGGGTGAGTGGTGTTGGGAGGCACGGAGCCAGGCCCCGGTGACCCCCAGAGGCCTCAGAGCTGAGGTTCCAGGCCAAACCCAAGAGAGAGCAGGTTCCCTCAGGATGCCGCCAGAGGGGATTCCTAGGTTAAGCCCGGAGGTTTCCGTAACCTCTACTCTGCCTATTTTCCAGGCAGCTCTGCCTCCTGCTGAACGCAGAGAACATCTTTCACTCGATGGCGGACATCCTGCTCCGAGAGGAGGACCTCAAGTTCGCCTCGACCATGGTTCACACCCTCAACACCATCCTGCTCACCTCCACAGAGCTCTTCCAGCTGAGAAACCAGCTCAAGGACCTGAAGACCCTGGTACTCCGTGTCCATGGGCTCGGGCCCTGGGTTTAATCCCGCGTGCACTCGGGCACACAGCCGTGCTACCCCACCCCAAGGCCCCAGGAGGCTCACAGAGAGGAGACAGGATGAACTCAGATCTCCGGGTCAGGTGTAAACTACAGATTGCCCTGGGTTAGCTACGTGGAAGTGGCAACCGTGGCAGTAAATCCCAACTGGTTTCCTTAGCCACCCACTGTGGAGACCTTTGCCCACGAAAGGCTCTGGACTCTAGGGTCCACGTGCCCTCCGGATCCACCAAAGACAGTGTGTTTTCCACTCATTCATACCCCACCCCACTGTCTGAGGGGGTCACTGCCCCTTCGCAGAATGAGTGGATTGGATTCTGGGACCATGTTACGGGACCCGGCAGTTCATGCCACGCTGTCTGAGTCAGGTTTCTGGATGACAGCGTTGCCAGACATCAGGGGTTATTAGCCTCCACGCCCTCTTCCCTGGCCCTGGCCCCTCTTTCCAACAGTTAGACGTGTCTGTCTCACAAGGCATCCTGTCCTAAGTCAAGGTGTCACAGCACTGCCCGGCTCAGGCTCCGGATAAGGAACCACCAGGGCTGATCAGAGAGAGCCCGGAGGAGCTCACCATCCTGTCATCCTGCTCTGGGGGACACGGGTCAAGGGTCTCGCTCGGGTCAAGGGTCTCGCTCGGCCCAAGGGCAGGAGGCTGAACTGTCCTGGATGTGCCGGTGGCTCCAGGGCTTTCGTTCCCCGATGTGGGCTGTGGTCTCCACCCCACACCCTCCTTCCCAGTTCAGACGCTGCCTCTGCTCCCTCTCCGGGCGTCTCAAGGACCTCCAAGCCTGCATCGGGGCATCTGGGGCCAGGCAGCTCGGAATGATCCAGGCCACACCTCTGCCTTCTTCCTGTGGTTCTTTCCAGACATTCGCAGAGGACTTAAGAATTTTCCTCAGGGCAGGGGCTCCCTTCGGGGTGTGGGCTCAGCCTCTGAGCCGCTTCCTCAGTGCCAGGTGGGCTGCAGACGAGGGAGGAGATGGCATCTGAAAATGAGACGGGATGCCGCCAGGGAGAGCCCAGGCCCTGAGGAAGCTTCCCTGCCCACACCCAAGCCCTCCCCACAGCCCTCCAAGCCCCACAGGCTCCAGGACCACAGGGTTCTAGGAGGACAATTACCGTTCTTTGCCGAGGGCACAAATGCCAGCACAGAGGACGGGCTCACGCCTGACCAGGCCCTCACAGCCACCACCACGTGGCTCTGTGGGACTGGGAGTAATGACAGGGTCTGAGGAAGAGCTGTCAGCATTTCCTTTGTGACAACTCGTTCCCAGCTGGGCTGCCAAACACAGCCCTGGGTGCTGAGCTGTCTCCCCGGCGTTGGGCGAGGGCCCCTGGATCTCAGGCCCCGTGAGGACCCCGGGTGGGAAGAGTAGGGGCTCTGCCAGACGCTCACACCTCTTCCTCCTCAGGAGAGCCAGAACCTGTTCTGCTGCCTGTACCGCTCCTGGTGCCACAACCCAGTCACCACGGTGTCCCTGTGCTTCCTCACCCAGAACTACCGGCACGCCTATGACCTCATCCAGAAGTTGTATCCTTCGTTCTCACTGTCCTTCCCGTCCAGCCACTGAGGGACAGGCGGGGGCCAAGTGCTCCCTTTCCGCCACACTCCTACCCCGTCCCTGTGCTCTGCCTCCAGGCCTTGTGACATGGGGACCTCTGAGGGCGTGGCCAGGGGTGCGCGGGGGAGAGCACTGTTGGCAGCGGATGGGGTCATCTAGGTCTTGTGGAGGGGAGCTGGCCCTGGAGAAACCTTGTAAGCCAGGCATCGAGGCTGAGTGGGCCCAGCCTGGTGCTGACGGGTGCTGATGGAGCCACCTAGGTGAGAGGGCCCCGGGGCGGGGGGCGGTCGGGCTGACCTAAGCGAGGTCTGCGGGCTTGAGCTCTAGCGTCTGCAGCACTGCTGGTGAGGAGCTCAGGGACCTGGGCCACAGGGCCTCAGCAAGAGAGAAGACCCCCAGCATGCCTCAGGGCCTGTGAAAGGCATCCATGGGCAGACTGGTCACAGTTCTTAAAACAGTGCAGTAAAGCAGCTTACTGGATTGAAGAACTACTTAGGATGCACAATTGGCCTCCTTTCCTGACGGGCCATGAGTTGGGGGTAAGGAGAGAGGGTCCCTAAGGTGCCTCCATTAAGGGTCGGTGTGGCCTGGCCTCACTCCCTCAGGGTGCCTGCTCTCCTTCCACACCCTAGATTTGCTTTTCTCGGCCACTGGCGTGGCCCAGAAACCACAGGCCACACACTTGCCACAGCCCTGACCTTGGCCCTGCTGACAAGCGTCCACTCAGGCAGGAACCAAGACCTTTCCCGCTCAGCCTCCCCCTCCCCCCAACACAGGCTGCAGGGCTGAGATAAGAGCCTTTCAGAGCTGGGAGGGCGCAGAGGAGAGAGCCACAGAGCAGAGCCGGAGTGCCCCTGCAGGGGGGGGACAGCTGTGCCATTTCTCATTTATGGGGACAGAGAGACTGATGTCCTCCGTGTACCTTCGGGCTTAGGCAGAAACAGGCTCTACCTACAAAGCCAGGGCCCCAGAGCATGTGTTCCCAGCTCTCCGGTTGCCCCACCCAGCAGAGGCCCCTCGTAGAGATGGGCCATCCCAGCCAGTCTTTCCTTGACCCGCCCACCCAGCGGGGACCTGGAAGTCACGGTGGATTTCCTCACGGAGGTGGATAAGCTGGTGCAGCTGATCGAGTGCCCCATCTTCACATGTAAGAGCCTGGCCTCTGGAGCGCGACAGGGGTGGAGCCGACTCCGCTGTGCTCCCTCTGGGGAGGGAGGCAGGGAGGGCACTCACCCCAGGGTGTTTCTTAGAACGTCAGGAACGGAAGACCGGGGATGACAATCAGGGCTGGGGAGTCCAGTCCAATAGGACTGAGACATGGTGTCAGGACAAGCGCCTCAAGGTGACCAGCGCATGGCCGAACCCACCTGAAGGTCCATAACATCCCTGCGTGGGGGTGGTTCGGCCGACCAGAGTAGTGCTGCCAGGCCGCTGCTGAGGGAGCTGGCCCAGAGCTGTTCGCAGCCACCCCTCCCCACACCACGCCCTCCTCTCTCTACAAAGCAGAGTATTTGCCGGAGCGGCTGGGCAGGAGCTCCCTGATTGTAACATCCAGGCTGAATGTGCAAAAGTGGCAGCTGGTTGGGGAGAGCACGGCTCCTGGTGCCTCGGCGCACACACGGTGCTTGCCCCCCAGAGTAGGCGACTCTCAGGATAAAACTTGCATGCTTACTTAGGTCAGGCAGGCGAGCAGGGAGGTGGCCCTGCCGGTGGCCTCCTTCCTGCTGAGCCAGTTGGCTGAGCCCTTGCCCTCTGGCAGCACCTGTGACCTGCCCGAGCTTCTCCACTCGGCCAGGCCCCATGGTGATGGATGCCCAGGAGACACGAGAGCAGGAGGGAGACCCTGTTCCCAGCAGAGTTTAGCAAAGCCTGTCCCAAGTGGTTCCCTGGCCCAACATCTCACTTCCCCAAGGGCCTCGTGGGGCAGCCAGGCACACTCTCACCTGAGGCCAGGTCCAGCCTGACCCCAGAGAGACGACAGGCACCTTCTCGCCAGGCCCAGAGCTTTGTTGGAGCGACCACGGCAGCTTCACCCTGGTCCTGCCCAGCACCCATCCCAACCCTGCTTTGCCTGGCTCCCCCAGGGGTGACTGCCTTGACCCCACAGGCCCAGGGATGTCTACTTACGTCTCCATTGGTGGCTCCTGCTCCCTGGGGTAGGGAGAGGGTTGGTCAGGGCCTCACTGCTCTGGCTCCAGCATCAGCCCAGGCCCCCTACACGGCTGCTGCCAGGGTAACATGGCCTCTCCTGAAGTTTGTGGCTCGTTCTCCACAAAGGATGCCTGGGAGTGGGCCTTAGAGACACAAGAAAGCAGGAGCCAGTGATTCTCCCGGAGGGGCTCAGAGGAGGGAACCATGGGCCCGTTTAAATGGGATGGGTGCTGGGCAGGACCAGGGGCACCTCTCCTATCTGGTGGGGTACTGGCATGGCTGGTGTCTGAGGAGGCTTCCCAAAAGCACCTACCAAGACACTCCGGAGTTTGGTGTGTGTTCAGCGCCACACACGAGCGTTTTTCTACCCTGCCCTCCCTTAAAGCTGTCCTAATCCGGTCTTTCTCTCCCGCTCACCCTATTTATAGCTCTCTTGTGCTGGCACGTGCAGAGCAGACAGGGAATCTGTTACACTACAGGCCCCAGGCCCCCTCATCACCAGGCTGCAGTCAGTGTAGCGGCTCAGGGACGAGGACCGGCAGCTTGGGGGTCACCAGGCTGAGGCGACTCTCGGGACAGACGGCCGTGCGGGTGGGCAGGAAGAAAGAGCGGCGAGATCCGGGGGACGGCTGAGGTGCTGCTGGAGGAGGGAGCAGGCATGTCTGGCTGTAGAGGAGCCCCTGCCCCTCTCTGAGCCACAGCTACCTGGCTGGCCCTCTCCCGGGCAGGCCGAGGTGTGGCTCAGGGCAGTGCCTGACCCCTGACCTCTACCCTCTGCCCTGCCTCAGATCTGCGCCTGCAGCTGCTGGACGTGAAGAACAACCCGTACCTGATCAAGGCCCTCTATGGCCTGCTCATGCTGCTGCCGCAGAGCAGTGCCTTCCAGCTGCTCTCCCACCGGCTACAGTGCGTGCCCAACCCCGAGCTGCTGCAGACTGAGTGAGTGCCGGGCTGGGGGACCGCTGCCCTCCGCCTCCACGGGAGGCAGAGGCCTCCGCCACTGGGAGAGGCCAGACCAGAGGGACTCGGCACGAGAGGGGTCTCCCTTGCCTTGGCATCACGTTCCTCTGGCACTGCGGAGACTGGCCATCCCGTGGCCACTTACACTTAGGCCTCTTAAAGCACCAGGCTGGGGGCTTCTGCGAGTGTTTGCGAGGTGGTAGAGAGTAGCAGGATCTTCTCCCAGCCATCAGGGTTGAGTTAATCTAAAAAATGAAAGGGCCTGCCAGAATCACCCAGACGGAGGCCCCTGGAGGGAGACTGCAGGAGGAGGAGTTCATGTCCTGGGTCAGAGACGGTGTCCAGTCCTGCAGCAGTAGGCGTGAGAGCTGGGCCTCGGGCGGTCCTCCCCACCACCGCCCCCATCTACGGCAGAGGCTCCAACCTGGGCCACAGAGAGACCCCAGCCTCACTGGGACACGGAGGCACCGTGGCTACGCTGCTTGACCCTGCCCGTGGGAAGAACAGGACCTGGGCACACCTCCACCACGAGGCCAGCAAGGCGGACTCCGGGCAGGAGGGCTGCAGCCCTGCGGGGTAGGGGGCGTTCAGCCAGGCTCCTACCCCGAACCCGCTGCTGGCCCGGCCCCCAGAGCCTGTTGGGCCGTGTCTATATTTGGTAACCCTTGGAGGCTTTGCCTCATCCACAGGCATTTGGCATTCGAGATGGAAAATTTCACTTGTCAGGTCGCCATGGAAACAAGCAGAGCCACTGAGAAGATTTACGCTGAATGGAGCGCACCCAGCTTGCATCAGATGCCCTGTGTGTCTAGAATTCCCTCCCAGGCTGTTAGAGCCACTTGGCAGGCCTGGCACCTCGCTCTTGCGAAGGGCCTCGGCCTTGGGCCCTTGGGACTGATGCAGGCAGCCTTGAAATGGCCTGTCTCACACGCAGGGCCTCTGACCCCAGCCCCTGTCCCTCCATAGCACTGGGTTTAGACTCCCACCACCCCTCCCACCCAGCTTGGCCTCTCCAGAGGCTGGGTGTGGGCCACCTGACAGGCTGGCCACCCTAGGCTGGCTGGAGGGGCTTGAGCCCCGAGCAGGTGTGGCCCCCAGGCCAAGGCCCAGCTCTTGGCCTGTTCCACCCCTTTTTCCAGACAGCAGTGCTCTGGGATGACAGGGCTAGGCACTGTCTCAGCTGCTCTTAGTGACACCCAAGTAATCCCCAGGGGAGCAGGGAGGTGGGTTTTGCACTTGGAATCCCTTGGCCAGAATACTTCTAGCTCCTGGGACACAGAGGCCCTGAAGCCACACCATGCTTCACTGGCCTGGCCCCTGCACCAGCATTTCCGATGTCCAGTGGGTGTTAGGGTTACCCTGGCAGGCACTCAGGATTCCTCCTTTCTTGGTGCAGGGGTAGGGGAGAAGGAGACAGGAACAGCTGCTTCCCTGTGACCTTTGGTTCTTGTCTCCACCCCCACCCCCAGCCAGGCTGCCTTCCTGAAGGAGGTCCCTGGGCCAGGCCACAGACCCTGTGAGGCTAAGGGCCATTCTCCTGCACATGACATCTCCTTGTCTAGGGTGGGGAAGTAAAGCTCAGGGTGGTAGGAGCTCTCCTTGCGTGCTCCAGGCCAGGATACAAGTTTGCAGAGGGAAGCTGGGGAAAATGGCTTCTCTCAGAGCCCCCCCTTGGCCAGAGTCAGAGAAGTCCTGGGCCAAGGGGTTGAGGCCTCTTAGGTAGGAGATTTTGCAGGCCAGTGGACAGTTCAGAGGCTTGGACTAGGATCTGGTCCCAGCTCTGCTGAGGGTTTGCCCTGTGAACTTAGACAAGCCCCTCTCCTGGCTCTGGGTTTCTTCATTCGTAAATGAGCGTTTGGACCAAATGGATGCTTGAGGCTCTGCCCAGCCCTCAAGGCCCTGGGTTCCCAGCGGTTCTTTGCAAGAACCTAGGAAGAGCTGTGTCACAGATATAGGCAGGGAGATGTCGGGCAGGGAAGGGGCCTCCAGAACAGCTGGGGGAGGGGTCAGATTGCAACGCTGGGCACAGAGGGACGGCTCACACCCTGGAGAGGAGGAAGAGGACAGTCACAGCCCTGGGAGGGGCAGGCAGCTGGAAGACAGCTTTGGGTTGCCTGACAGTCCTGCAAGCCGGAAGCAGCTGGGTCGGTTGTGGGGAGGTGGTTCTGCACCCCTTGCCCATCCCTCATTCCATGTGCTCAAGGCACCAGCAGGCCTCGGAGACTCTGGCCCCCTCAGGTTTCCAGGCCACTCCCCAGAGATTATCTCAGTGAGGCAGGAGGGGACCTCTGAAGAAAATCTGGGGCCACTTGCCAGCATTAGCCTGGTGACAGGTGCATGGGTGGGGTGGCAGGAGACAGGGCTGGCTTTGGGTTCTGGAATCTCATCTCCACTGCTGGCGGGGTGTCCCCCCAGTCACTGATTGCCCGAGGAGCGTTGTAAACAGACCTCGAAGGGCCTGAGCAGCAGCCATGCCCACTGTGACAGGCAGGGAGAGGAGCCCTGGCCTACCCCCGTGGGACATGTTCCTCCCCACTTGCAAGATCTCAGGCCAGGAGGGATCCAGGAAGAGAGGCTGAGTCACGGAGGGCAGCGCTTGCCACCATGATCATCCAGAGAGTGCAGGGTATGGCCCACTCCTCCCCATCCCCGCGCCTCCCTGGCCACATCTGTGCACATCACCCAGGTTTGCTGCCCACTGCCAGCGTCTCCATGGAAACCCCTAATCTCAGTCCTGCCTCTGGACCAGACGCCTGTGCTTGTCAGTAGTGTTGAGGGGAATGGCACACAGACCCGCGAACGCCCAGCATCCAACAGCATACTCCAGTGTCCGCTCTGGCCTCACGTGTCCGGGCCTGCAGATCTCTCCCGCATCTCACCTACTCGGCTGGGGCAGCACCTGGTCACTGCCTGGGGCTAGAGCTGTAAGCTGCAGGGTGTCCCTCGGCCTCCCCAGAAGCCCAGGCGGTGACACCTGATAGTGCCCTGTTCCCAGGGAAGTTGCATACGGCAGCCAGAGTCCAGAATGCTGCCCCTAGAGTGGGCCCCACCTAGCTTCTCTTGATGTTTGTTGAATTAATGTTGCCTGAGGCCCAGGAAAGCAGCAGCCAAGGCACCATCCAAGGTGTCTTCAGATGGCACATCTTCAACAGGAAGGGAACAACACTGAGTAGGGGTGCAGGAGGCCACCTCCAAGCTTCCAGATGGCATCCTGACCATGGGGAGGGCCCCCACTGCCCTTGGTCCTGCCCCAGCAGCCAGGTGAATGGTCAGAGATGTCTGTCAGGGGCCAAGTTCATTGGTAAGGGTTTCCTTTAGGTGAAGCGCCATCGTGTTTCCCCCAAAATGTACTGAGCCACTGATGTACCCCAGGCCTCAAGCTGCTCAACCCTGGCCAGCCTCACCTCAGGGGGGCATAGTGGTCATAGCCACAGTGGCTGCCCATGAAGTACCTAGGCTGGGGCTAGGCACCAGGCTAAGCTCTTATATGTTGAATATGAACCACCCTCACCCCCTCACCGTGGAGTGGCCCCTGTGGCAGTCCCCTTCTACGGATGAGCAAACTGAGTCACGTGCCCAAGGCCAAATAGCTACGAAGTGGTCGTATCCAGGCTTCTCTAGCTCCTGTGCCCAGCTGCTGCTTGGAGCCTGTGAACTGACAGGGCCCTGGGATTCCCGTGAACGGCCCACAGCCTTCATGAGACCCCCTTACCAGGGCCACTAGGTCTCAGGGGCTAGAAGCAAATACTTCCCCAGCCCATACACATCTGTTTCCCAAGCCAGTGAGGCTAAAATGAAAGAGGAACAGACTCTTTCATGAGACTTTGCCGAAGGGATGGTTATAATGGGAAGGGACCCAAGGGGACCTGGTCCCCAGGAACAAGCTGAACAGGACTACTACGCCGCACAACTCTAGGGAGCATCAGGTACACTGTGGCTGTGCGCTGCACAACTTGTGCAGCTGTACAGAGCAACCGGGGAGGGTGGTCGCAGCAGGAGTTGTAGGAGCCGTCAGCACGCCCAGTGGTGAGACCAGCTCTCCTTCTCCAGGGACAGGGAATGACTGCAGGCCTCTGGACCCCAACACTCAATAAGAGATGTCCTGCCAAGCTGAAGGCCCAGTAGAGACTCTTCAGCAGTAGACAATCCCTGTTGTCTGCAGGCCTAGTCCTGCCCCCAGAGAAAGGGCCAGGCTGCCTCCTCCCCCTCCTCCCTGGACCCTGTTCCAGGCCCCAGCTGGCTTCCTGGCTGGCTGCTAGCCCTGGCTTTCACCCCAAAGGGAGCCAGTCGTAAACAGGAAATGCTTCCCGATGCGATGCCTGCTCTGGGCCCCGTCGTCAGCCCACAGACTGAAGGCCATATCCAAGCAGCAGTGTTGACTGGTCCCAGCAGCTGAGGGGGAGGGGATGCTCATGAGGCTCCCCTACATTGGGGCTGTTGGGCAAGGGTTACCGGGCCTGAGGCAGACAGACTCGCCAAGGTTGAGCTCCATCAGCCTGTGACCCTGCCCTGACCCTCGCCCTCCTATGCCCAGCGCTGCCTGCCCCCAGCTCCCTGCCATGTATGCTGAGACTGATACTGAGCCCTTCTCCTTCTTCCCAGAGACAGTCCGCAGGCAGCTCCCAAGTCGCAGAAAGCGGATTCCCCCAGCATTGACTATGCAGAGTTGCTGCAGCACTTTGAGAAGGTCCAGAAGAAACACCTGGAAGTGAGGCACCAGCGGAGCGGGCGTGGGGACCACCTGGACCGGAGGGTTGTCCTCTGATGCCTGACTGGAGAAGGGCCCAAGGAGTGGCCCCACAGAGCATTTGGGGTCTTCGGGCTCCCTGAGGAGCTCGGAGACCTGCCTCAAGGGCAGGGCTGGGCCTGGCCACCAGCGCGGGGTTGGGGGGACGGAGGCTGTCCATCCAAGCTCCTCTCATAGCCCAGCCCCCTGGGCCCCCAGTGCTGTCAGCTGTACCCTGGCATTCAGACAGAGCTGGCTTCCCACCCGGGTGGGGCCAAAGCCTCAGACACCACCCATTCTCTGGAACTGGTCTCTTTCTAATATCCTCTTGTAAAAGAGCTTGACCTCTCCAGCCCACCAGAGCCCTGGCCTTGAGTGATGTGTGTACTTAGGAGTATGCATACCTGTCTGCAACTAGAGGCCAGCACAGAAGTCCATATGAATGACACACCCCCTGCCCCAATAAAGAAGTGACAGAAAACCTTCAGCCTGCACCAGCTTGCTCCTTCCCACGGGCACCTGCTCCCTGCCTGATACTGCAGATGCTCCAGGACCTTCTTGCCCGCCCTGGAGTGCTGGACTCATGGTGGCCCCAGGGCATGCTGGCTGCACCTGGGAAGGCTGGTCACTGCACAGTCCCTGATGGGTGTGTCCTTGGGTCCCAGCTCTCACCTCTAGGATGCACCCCTTCCTGGAGACCACCAAGCACTGGCCTGGCCTGGAACCCTGAACCCTACCTTCCCAGGCACCTACTCTGACTTTTCCATCCAGATTCCCCCATAGTGATTGATGCCCCATGTCTACATTGAACAAAACCAAATCTTGAGTTTCGGAATGAAAGGGCGCTCACTACACGCTGCGCATCAGAGGAAATGGAAGGGAAGGCCCAGCCAGGCCAGTGCAGGGAGGGAAGAGGCCTTCCAGGTGCCCACCCCCTTGATTTGGCTAAATAAGCTTCAATACACACCATCAGGCCAGAGCACCTGACTCCAGGCTTTGGGAAGCGTCTAATTGGCCTAATGAGCCCCCAGGTGGCTCTAGGGGTGGTCCCTGGAGTTTGGGAGAATGAGCTCTGCGAGCTTTTCCCCTCTGGGCCCCCAGCCCCTTGCGAGGCGAGGGTGGGTTTCCCTGCCTGGAGTCTCCAGGACGACAGGCCGTACTGGACCCGTCGTCCACGTGAACACGCGTGCGTCCCCACGCACGTGTACCCGGGCGTCGGGGACTGGGGACGGCAGCCCACCTCTGCTCAGCTGGTCCAACACCCGCCCCCACTGCCGAGTAAGCAGGTTGCCTGACCAGGTAACGACTACCCTAAAAGCTCAGCCTGGAGACCCTCGTGCGAGCGGCTTCGGCACCGCCTGAAAGAGCGGCCAAAGAGCTTTTGGAGGAGCGTCCGAACTCGCCAGTGCCCGGGACGAAATGTCCCAGGGCGGGCTGACGCCCGTGCGGCCCCCGCTGTGTGTCGTGTATCGCGCCCGCGGGATGCACCCGGAGGAGCCCAGCCCTCCGCGCGTCCGCCAAAAGCGCGGGAAGACCCCGGCCCGAGGCCACGGGCTGGAAGGTGGTGCCGAGCCCCTTCCCGGGAGGCAGGCACCCAACCGCCGGTCCTCTCCCGTCAGGCAGCCGGGCGGGCCCCGCCCCAGCGCCGCCCCCGGCCCGTGGTGGCGCCCGCGCCCGCCGGCCCCGCTCGCCCGGCCACTCTGGCTGCGCCCGGGCTCGAGTTTCAAAGCCGGGCTCCGGCGCTGAATGGGCCTGCGCCCGGCCGGCCTTTCCCACAGCCCTCGCCCGCCGCCGCCCCCCCAACCCCCCCCCCCCCCGCCGCGGTCCTCCCTCCGCCGCACCCACGTGACGCCCGAGCCGCGGCGGCTCGGATTACCGCCGCCGCTCCAGTCCCCGCGCCGAGGCCGCGCCGCCAGCTGCCCGCGCCGCGCCCCCCGCGCCGCCCGCCCGCCCCGCCGCGCCATGGCCCGCGCCGCCCCGCCGCGGCCCGCCACCCCGGAGCGCCGCGCGGCCGGCCGCTGAGCGCCGCCCGGAGGCGGAGGCCCGGCCCGGCCTCGGAGCGAGCGCCCGCCGCGCCCGGCTCCCTTGGCTGCCGGCGCCCTGCTCCCCTGTCCGCGCCCGCCGTCGCCGCTGCCGCCCGGCCCGGCCCGAGCATGGAGACGGCGGAGAAGGAGTGCGGCGCCCTGGGCGGGCTCTTTCAGGCCATCGTCAACGACATGAAGGTAACGGGGTACGGCGGAGCTGGCCGCCCTGCGGGCGCGCGGGTGCGGATGTGGGTCCCCTCTGGGGACGAGTGACGGCGGGCATTCGGGCATCGCGCCGCGATGTGTGTGTGTCCTTGTCTGAACGTGTCCGGCCTGCGTCTGCTGTGCGCCTGGGTCTTGGGGCGCCCGTCTGAAGGGGTGTGGGTGTTTGTGTGTCAGGGTGCCCGTGCGGCGCCCCCGGTCTGTACCCGAGGTCGCCCGGGTCGTAGCGCCCCCGTGGGGTCCCAACCAGAGCCTGCGCACACGCGGGCTCTCTGCGCCCCCAACCCCCAAATCATGAATGGGCTTTCGCTCCGGGGTCGACTCTAAGGCCTTAAATTTAATGGGTCCGGGGTCTCGCCGGCCTCCGCCCCCTCCCCAGCCCCCCCACCCCCACACCCGCCCCAACGGCCCTGGAGCCCAGACAATGCTGTCACCGCCAAAGCAGGGAAAAATAATAAAGCGGAGAACCATTAACTCCTTCTCCGCCGGCCTCGGTCTCCGCGCTCGACCCTGTGACTGCCACCACACCCCCACACCCCCACTCCCACCCCCCAGATCTCCTGCAACAGGCCCTAGGAAGCTGCAGGACTCCAAGGTCTCCAAGCTGACTGTCTCTGCATCCCTAGGCCTCTGTCCTCACCTTGGGGGGGAGAAAGGAAGAAGGTTCGGGTTTCTGGAGCAACCCCAAGGGGGAGCCTACTACCATCCCAGACCTTCAGCACCAGTCCCCACCCCCCAGCCTTTGATTGGCCAATACCAGACAGGAGCCAGCCACCAACTCTTGGCCCACCGTTAGCTCGCTAGGTGGGGAAACTGAGGCCTGGGAATGGCTCAAGGTCATTAAGGAGACTGTCCGACTCTCCCTGACCTCACCCCTCTCTGTTGATCCGAGGAGCAAGAGAGATCCTTTGCCTAGAGAGGCCAGGGTTTAGCAGGCCTGGCCCAGACTGACTAGGCAGAGAGGGGTTCCAGCTCCAGTGACAGGATGGCGGGGGGGGGGGGGGGGGGGGGGGGGGGGCGGGGTGTCAGGTAGAGGAACAACGCTAGTACGCTTCTCCTCTGAGGCAGGATTGTGGGGCGGGGGAGAGCACTGGGCCCTTCACGTGAACTCCTCAGAGCCCCCACCTGAGAGCCCCCACCTTTGAAGCCTATCGCACACTCCCAAGTACACAACATAGAATCCCACGGTGACATCACAGGCCCAGGAGGCCATACCACACACCGGTGCAGCTAGCCCCACAGTGCCCAGGCAGGCCCTTCCACCAGAGGCTCCCAGTTCTGCCAGGGGAGCAGCCCCAGCCCTCAGAAGAGTCCTGAGGCCATCCTCACCTTGGACTACAGGGCTGGCAGCATATAGGCATCCCCCACCCCCCACCATAGGGTGCTCCCCTGAGACCTCCATCCTTTGCAACTCTACCTGTGAGCCCCTCTGCCAGCCCTCAGAAGTTCTGGCCTCACTGCCCTCGGCAGGCCCTCATATGCTATGGACGTCACAGGCCTGGCACTGGGATCCCTTCCTGGGACCAGGCAGCCCAGACCACCCTCCCCCCAGCTACTCCCAGGGCTGGCAGAGAATGGGACCTTCCCACACCCTCCTCCCACTGGCAGCCTCCCCGTAACACTGCAGAGAGCAGCAGCTTCTCTGCTCAGAGAAGAGGGGCAGGACTCTCCCTCCCTTTCCAGGCAATTTGCAAGGGACTTTGGGATCAGACTATAGCAGATTGCAGGCAGGATTCTCTGACTTGTGGAGGCGAACTGGGAAAGGTTTCACCTGGGGTGATGTCAAGTACTGATACTCACCTATGACACGTGCATGTGTTCAGGCCAGGGACAGAGCAGGGGACTGGGCCACCTGGAGGTCCATCCCCTGGATTGCATGGGGCGGGAGGAGGGGGGGGTTACAATTTCTGGCCATTTCCCTCAGTGATCTGAGCCACAGAAGCAGCAGGGCTTCCATAGAGGAAGGCGGCTGACTTGAGGAGATTGAGCTTGCCCCCGAGGCCTGTCCACAGCATGTCCACGAGCCCCAGGACAGCCCCTTGTAAGCACAGGCTCTGGCTGGGGGTGGCAGCATAGCGGGGAGTGAAGCCTCCTCAAGCTGCACCTGGAGCCTGAGGGCCGGGAGGAGGGCACCAGCTGAGGGTTGGAGAGGGGCCCTCGGGAGCTTCCCCTGCCTTCTGTGCCTCATTTAACCACTCTGATGCCTGTTGGGTGCCATGCCGCCCACCAAAGCCCAGAGAGGGGCAGGGACTTGCCCAAGATGGCAGGACTGGGCGGGTGAAACACCTTCCACACGAGTGAAGGTGGCCTCCACTCAGCACTGACCCATCCAGAAAGTGGGGCCATAAACTAGGCCTGTCCTCTTAAGAGTGGGGAGTGTGTCCTGGACGTCAGCCCCGCTGGGTGGGAGGGGCTTCTCTCAGAGAGGCAGGGGTCATGCATCCCGTTTTTTAGCCAGCATTAACTGAGCGCTTACTGTATACTGGGCGCTGTGCTGTGCGTTTCCTTTTCCCTGCCTCAAGTCTCCACACTGACCCAGTGATGTAGGTGTGGTTCCCCTCCTGATTTGACAGGTGAGGAAACTGAGGCCCAGAGAGGGGCCCTAGCCCGGGGTCACCCAAAAAGCCCTCTCTCAGGGATCACAGCATGGGTCGCTCACCCAGACAGCCCGTGTCGGGACTAAAACCACCACCAGGTCAGAGACAGAGTCTCCGAGGGCCGGGAGTCCTGCGGCCTCTGCGTCAGTCTTGTCCGGTCCACTTGAGCACCTCCAGTGGTGAGCATGTGACCTCTCCCCTCCAGCACAGCCCACTGCACTGGGGACAGAAAGGGCATTTCTCCCGTCCCTGCAGTTCCCATCGCCTCCCACCCTTGCTGCCCGGATGTTCATCTCTCTGTACCCCTGGAAGTCGGTGGAGTGACTCGTCAGACGTGGGATCGGATCTTGCCCCTCCCACTTGGTGGCCTTTAGCAAGTCAGTTCATCTTTCTGAGTCTCAGCTTCCCGAACGATAGAGTGGGGGCCACAGTCGGATTTATTTCACAGGACTGCCCTGTGAAATATCCGATCCGACGCGACCACACAATGAAAAGGGCTTCGCAGGGGGTGCGCGGCCTACCACAGCCACTTGAGCAGTGGCAGTCACTGTCACTAGTGGTAGTGACCCAGAGTCTTAGAGCCCGACAGCCACGGCACGGCCAAGGTGAGGGCAGGGGCCCAGGTGAAGACTGAGGACCCTCCCCAGGGACACTGGCTGCTTCAGTCCTCAGAGACCAAGGTGCTCAGGTCCCTCTGCTGAGGAGGAGCTGGGCCCGGCCTCCCCCAAGTCCTGTCTTGCCCCCGCTGCCCTGGGAGAGCTGCGGGTGTGACGGTCTGGGATGCAGTGAGCCTGACCGGCTAGAGGCTGGGGTGACGGGCCCCAGCCTAAGGACTTGAATGGGGTAGGAACTTGTCTGTCCCCAGCTTCTCCCAGTCCCTTGTGCTCCAAGGCTGCTGAGGAGCTGAGAAGGTTTCCTGGAGGTCAGGACGACTGTTTCTGGATCCCTGTCCCCTCAGCATTGTCTCCTCTCCCTGGAGGTCTTAGCAAGGCTTCGGGGCTGGGGTGCCGAGGTGGTGTGAGGCTGCCACCCTTCAGAAGACTCCTGAGGGTGCCAAGGGGAGGGTCAGCTCCTCGGGATTTCCAGGGGCAACCTACCGGGCTCCTTTACCCTGAACTGCGCCCACGTTCCTCTCCAGCCTGTGTGAACTTCTCAAATATTTGCTTTCCCTGGGCACTGGCGGGGCTGGGCTGGGCAGGGAGGGAATTTCTAAGGTTGTCAGAAGCTGCCGTGTTTCCTTTCCACCCCTGCAGGCTGTCCTCAGCTAGAGAAGCTGTCTCGAACCTGCCCCTGGGTTCCAGTCTGGCAGAGCCTCCTTCTGAAGCCTTGAGGGTTGGGGTCTCTGCCTTCCTTATTTCCCCAGCACCTCATCCTACATGGAAGGGAGGGTTAGAGGCCCTTGGGGGCTGGTGCTTTGCTAGCCTTGGGCTCCCCTTCAAGCATCAGGACCTCCACAAGGCCATCAGGCCACGGCTGAGGTTTCTCCAGGACCCGACAGCCATGGGAAGGCCCATTAGCCAGAAAAGCCCCTTGATCAGACTGGACAACTTGGTCGCCAGGAGTCCAGCCTCCCTACTGGGAAACCCCCTCCCAACTCAGAGCTTTGGGCCAGGCTGGGATAAAGGCCACACTGTGTCCCCAGGAGGGGAGGGGAGCCGGGGGTGGAGAAAGGTGGCTCTGTTGGCCACACAAGGCCCCATTCAGCCTGGGGCCTGGCTGTCCCGGGCGGGCTGGCTGGGCCCTGCAGCAATCACAGCCTCCCCGGACCTGGGAATCACTGCTGCTAGCCTGGGATGGATGGGTGGCCTGGCCGGTAGCAGCTTCCGGAGCACAGGGTGGGGGCCCCCATTGAGACCTGGCATGCCTGAGCCCTGCCCTTGTGTCATGTGGACTACGTCACCTGTGTCCAGAGGGACACAGTGCCCCTCATGCTGCTTAGCCCAGAATCCCTGCCAGAACCCAGGGGAGCCCAGAGGGTACAGGACCTGCCATTTCTGTTTCCGTCTCCCCTGAGGGAGGATGTGGGCCAAAACGGTGGCCGCTGTAGACATTAGGCCAGACTTCCTGACAGGGAGGGAGGAATGACCAAAAACACCTGTTCCCAGAGCTAGGCCTTCCTCATGTCCCATGGCTCTGACCTTAGTCTTCTGTCATCCCAGAGGGGCCAGCAGCCTCCCTCTCCATGGGGCGGGGGCCACTCTCTCAGAAACTGCCAAGAGTCTGGATGGAGGCATGTGGGGAGCCTATCCATGGTGTCTGATTTCCTCTCCCATCTCCCCGGCAGAGCTCCTATCCCATCTGGGAAGACTTCAACTCCAAGGCCACCAAGCTGCATTCCCAGCTGAGGTGAGGCTGCTGAGGGTGCCCCAGCTGGGGAGGGGATAGGCAGAGGAGAGGACACCTCACCCACAGAACATCCCACTCTCTGTCTCCCCAGGACCACTGTGCTGGCTGCTGTGGCCTTCTTGGATGCCTTTCAGAAAGTGGCCGACATGGCCACCAACACCCGAGGTGGGGAGGGGGTGTGGCTGGAGGTTGGGTTTGCCCCAGGTTGGGAAAGGCTGAGTGGAGGATGAGTGAGGGAGAGGACACCCAGCCCAGAGTTGGGACCTTAAATTCCATTCCCTAATGAAATGGGCTGGTTGTGTAGAGAGTGAGCCTCTTATCACTAGCGGCATACAAGCAAGAGTAGGAGAACGGTGACAGGGATGTTACGGGGGCGGGCAGGGGGGCTTCTGTTCTTGCTATGGGCCACCAGCTCGACCACAGTTGTCCAGCCTTCTGTAACAGTGAGGCTGATTATGGCGTCTCACCCCCTCATCTGCCTGTCTTAGAGCACACGGGGGCAGGCAAGCACTCCCCGTTGGCTTTGGCGTCTCTTCTGCCTTCTAGTTCAAGTAGTTCTCACTTTCAGGTGGTGAGAAATAAGGTCGCGCGGGTCCTTGCACTCTCACGCCTGCCTCTGGCACCTGGAGGGGATTCCGGTAGGGCTGGAGGGGATTTGGGCTGGCCCTTCGCACAGCCTCGAGCGCTGGCCTGACCACCAGAACACCCGCAGCTGCAGCAGGCGGGCACCGCCGGGAAGGGCAGGGCCTTGGTCCCGCAGAGAGGAGAGTCGCGGCAAAGACTGAGGACCGCTCAAATCCCCACCCTCACGGATCCTTCCATCGCGGGACCAAGCGGTGCTGGGGGCGGGGCGCGGGGTTGCGAGCGCGGCCTTCGTGGGCCGGCGCGCCACCTCGTGGCCGAGGCTGGGACTGCAGAAGCCCCTGCGGGCCCCTTCCCACGCTGCGCGCTTGCCTCGCCAGGGGCCACACGGGACATTGGCTCAGCGCTCACGCGCATGTGCATGCGCCACCGCAGCATCGAGACCAAGCTGCGGCAATTCACCAAGTGAGTGGGCGCCGCGGGTGGGCGGGAGTGGGTACGCAGTGAGACCGTCCCCTGGTGGCCCTGACCCTCACACCCCACCCACAGCGCGCTGCTGGAGAGCCTCATCAACCCGCTGCAGGAGCGCATCGAGGACTGGAAGAAGTCAGCCAACCAGCTGGACAAGGACCACGCGAAAGGTGGGCCCGGGGCTGGGGCTGGGGCCTCCTGTCCCCATCGTGCGGAGCCCCACATGACAGTATTCCTTTCTCATCCCCTGCACAGAATACAAACGAGCCCGGCACGAGATCAAGAAGAAGTCTTCAGACACGCTGAAGCTGCAGAAAAAAGCGCGCAAAGGTAGAGCCCACGGCTGCCCATGGAAGCATAGCCCCACGGGGCCCCGCTTGGTATACCCCCACACGCTTTGGGGTACCCCAGGGAGTCATACTGGCCGGAGGGGCCCTATCCTGGACACAGGATCCTCCAACCTGCTGGGTGGGACTGAGGGAGCCTCCCTGCACCCCAGACCTGGTCCAGGCCTTCCTCTCTCAGGGAGGCAGCAGGAGGCCCAATAGGCCCAGGCACCCCACACCCCTGCCCCAGGAGCGGCTCTATCCATCCGGCTGTCTTTCACACATTCTTTCTTTCTCTGTCTCTCCTCCTCTCCTCCTCCCACATCCTTCCTGTAGAGCTACTTGGTAAGTCAAATGTCCCTCCCTCCAGCCGCTCCTCCCGTCCTTGTCCCATTTGTCTGTCTCCCCCAGCTCAGGGCCATTGGAAGGAGTCTCTCCAGGCCAAGGAGGAGCGAGGAAAGCGGTTGGTCCATGGAGGGAGGGGCCTGGGGCATAGTCCCCCTGGGGCCCTGGGGGCCGCTGGCCAGGGATGAGTCCCAGGCCACTGTTGGGTCAGTCTGCCAGGCCAAGAGGGGTTGGGCCGGGCGGGGTGGGTGGCACAGGCCCTGGCTGCCCCACTTCCCCCAGGCCCGCCCGGTCACCTGTTGCCTTCTCAGTTCCTGACTCACCATCTCTACATCATCCTCTTGCCTCTCTCTGTCTTTCTCGCTGCTTCTTTGTGTTGCCGTTGTTGTCCTTGTGCATCGCTCCCTGAGCTGAGTGGGAGCGCACACTGAAATGACCCCCTTCCCTTCCCCCGGGGCCCAGCCCCTAGCTCTCCTTACCCCCCCACCCCTACCCCACCCCACCCCCACACACCCTTCAGTGGCCTGGCCTACAGCTGAGTCCCCGGGCTCTACTTTGTCCTGCTTCTACCCTCTTCCGGTGAGGTGAGGTGGTGCCGGCCCAAGGGCAGTGAGGCTGTCCAACCAAGGGGTTGGAAGTCTCAGCTGTGGAGGCCTCCGCTGGGCTCACCTGAGCTCTGCCCGCTCCAGGTCCTGGGTGGCTTTGCAGCTTTGGTGTCTTTGCTGTGTCCGTCTGTCCACTCTGCCTGCTCTGGGACCAACCCCTGCACAAGCCCTAGAGTCCTGGCTGCCCTCCCTGGTCCCCTGGCCCCCGTGGCAGGGCCCAGCCCCACGCCGGGGACAGCACCACGGGGCCTGAGCCATGCACACAGCGAGCTGGGCCGGCGTCCCCAGCGCGGCCTCTCCTCCCAACCCCTCCAGGGAAAGGAGATCTGCAGCCCCAGCTGGACAGTGCCCTGCAGGACGTCAACGACATGTACCTGCTGCTGGAAGAGACAGAGAAGCAGGCGGTGCGCCGGGCTCTGATCGAGGAACGCGGCCGTTTCTGTACCTTCATCACTTTCCTGCAGCCTGTGGTGGTGGGTCCCTCAGAGAGGTGTCTGAGCATCCCCACAATGGGGCTAGCTGAAGAGTTTCCAGGAATCTCAGGAAATCCCAAGAAGCAAGATGTGGGAGCCATTGGTGGGAGTCCTTAGGGGTGACTCGGAGGCCCCAGCAGGTTGGGCCATGCCTGTGGTTGACCACTTGACCCCTGAGAAAAGCCAGTTCTCAGTGATGCCTGGCTGGGTACCCTCAGAGCCACATGCTCGTAGCCCAAAGACACAGCTCGTAGCTCGTGTTGCACTAATTTGGTCTGGATGTACGGTCACACCAACCCCTGGGTGTCCAGCCCGGGCTGCCTCAGACCCAAGCAGCACTGGATGAGAGAGGAGAGGCCAGAGGGGGCTCATTCCTCCAGGGTGGGGGGCAGGGGCAGGGCCAGAGGGTCTGACCCGCTGCTTCCTCAGAATGGCGAGCTGACCATGCTGGGAGAGATCACCCACCTGCAGGGCATCATTGACGACCTGGTGGTGCTGACTGCGGAGCCCCACAAGCTGCCCCCCGCCAGTGAGCAGGTTCGGCCAGCCATGGGACTGGGGGGCAGGGGAGGGGATGGCCTGCCATTAGTTGGAGACAGTAGAGGAAAAGAGGGGACAGAGAACCAGACAGGTCCCAACGTGCATGGTGGGACATCCGGGAGCACCTGTCCAGGCGAGGGATGGTGTGCCCAGGACCCAGTGGAGGCATCAGTCTGAGAGCAGACGGGTGGAAGTCCCGTGGGGCCTGGCCCTGTGTCTGCCCACAGGCTCCACCTGAGCAGGCCAGACCTGGTGACTCCTACCTCCGTCCACACCCAGGACCCGGTACCTTCCCAGGCACACAAACAGGCACACCTGCCCATGCGGGCCACCCTGCTCAGCTCCCCACAGTGCTCCCCCTGCACTAGGATTAGTCCCATCTGACAGGCCTGTGGTGTTGCTCACTGGGCGCTGTGTGCCCGGCACTTTCCCCGGCCATCTCGTTGAATCACCCCAGTGCGCTGCAAGACAAGAACCGTTGGGGGCACCTCACAGGAGGAAACAGGCTCAGTGAGGTTCCAGGAACTTGCCCAAGGGGCACGGCAGAGCCAGGACTTAAACCCCATGGTGTCCCTCATGGTCACTCTCTTGGCTCCTCTGCCAGTGAGTTCTGGGGACACCTGGTTCTCCCATGCCCCCTGCCTGGGGACAGCATCCCTGGGAAGCAGAGAGGGCAGTCTCCCTTGATGTCCCCCCCACTCCGCCATCTGGCAGTCCTGCTTTCAGACTCCCCTGGGGGTCTCCTGCTGGGGCTTGGCTCTCAATAGGGAGGACGGGGGGGTGGGGAGGGGGGCCTCTGGCCCCACCAGCCCTGCGAGGGTCCTCCAGAAAACAGGCTGAGCTGCCTCCAGTGACCTGCATCCATGTCCCTGTCCAGGTGATCAAAGACCTGAAGGGCTCTGACTATAGCTGGTCGTACCAGACCCCCCCATCATCGCCCAGCGGCTCCGGCTCTCGCAAGTCCAGCATGTGCAGGTCAGTGCGGGACTGACGGGTACAGAGGGGCAGGGACACCCCAAGAGGGAATGGGTAAGCTCTCAGCAAATCAGGAATCGCTTCAGGGCCTCAGAATTCACCCAACTGCGTCACCAAGGAATTTGTGAGCGTAGAGGACAAATGGACCCGTATCTCGAGACTGCTGCCAGTACAGGCATGTGCTAGCAGGAAGCAGGGGGCAAGAGCGGTTTCGTTTACAGAGCAATAACTGTGCCGGTTGCCATGCTAAATGCTTTATGCATTTTCTTCATTGAATCCTAACACCACCGTATCAGGTGTGGTGTTGTCTCCGTTTCACAGAAGGGGAAACTGAGGCACAGAGTCCCATAATTTCACTACTAGGCTCTGCCCGGCCCAGCAGAGTCAGTGGGGGTGGGAGGATAGTAGTAAGAACCTAAGACCAGGGAGGGGCACAGAGTCTTCTGGCAAGGTGTGCTGAGGCCACAAGGTAAGGGACACTCTAACCTGGCTGCTTCCTGGATGCAACCTGTCCCCGTGCTGGCCCCTGAAGTCTCGCTCAGTCACCATGCAGGCTCAGGATCAGGGACGCCTCCAGGGCTGGCCCCAGGGCAGGATTTGGAGGAGGCATTTAAGATTCAAGGTTCTACAGGTGTGAGGGTAGTGAGCACACAGTGAGTTATTGGTGAGGGGAGGCCCCTCTGCGCCAGGCTCCCTTTCCCCAGAACCACCTCTGGCTGAGCACCTGGGCATGAAAAGTAAGCCAAGCACAGCTATCGGCAGCTCCTGTATAGGGAGGAGGGTCTGGGTTTGCTGGACCCCAGGTGGGTGGCGTCACAGCAGGGAGGGTTGATTGCAGAGGACACCCATGACCAAGGGTACGAGCTGAGGAGCTTCAGGGTCAGGCTCAGAAAGAAGGCAACCTTCAACTGCCAGGAACATTACCCGAGAGTGAAATGGTTGCACAGGGGATATGAGCTGCACAGGGCTGGACACCCTCCAGGGGGCAAAGGGAGTGAGGACAATGGTGGGTCCAGAATCCACACGGATCATCACCACATGCTAGACATCCAGTTAGGATTGGATGGCAAATACCAGACTTTGACGAGGCAGTCCGGAAATGATCAGACTTGTGTCAGGTTCCAGCCCAACTGGGACGAGGTTGATGTTTAGTGACTCAGTTTCTCCATCACCAACCCAAAGTCTGCTGTTCTTAAAGGCAGAGTAGGAGGCAAAGAGACTGCTCGGCCCTGGGCACGCCCTGGAGCATTGGGGTGCTCTGGGGGCCGGCACTGGGCCAGCTCTGGTGTGCCATCCCCTGCCCAGGCCCTGCCCTGTCCCAGAATCCAGCTCTTCTGTGGCACCTGGGTCTAAGGAGTTGTAGTCTGACATTGTCTTTTCCTTCCTTTGCCCCTCACCTCTCTCCTCCACCCTCGTTTGTCACCCTCCCCTCCACACACACCTTTGTCTCCCCGTCTGGCTGCTGTACCCTTCCCTCACTCCCCCAGCGCCCCCAACAGCAGTAGCAGTGCCAAGGGTGGCGGAGCCCCATGGCCTGGGGGTGCCCAAACATACTCACCCAGTTCCACCTGTCGCTACCGCAGCCTGGCACAGCCAGCCGCCACCACCGCCCGACTCTCCAGCGTCTCCTCCCACGACTCTGGCTTCGTCTCCCAGGATGCCACCTACTCCAAGCCCCCCTCACCCATGCCTTCAGACATCACCAGCCAGGTGAGAGGGTGTCTGCAGGGCCTACAGCTCTTGAGACTGGCCGGGAGGTCCCCAGGACCACCTCACTGGGGACCAACCTGGCTAAGGAGAGGTGGGGAAGGTCTTAGAGCAGTCAGCATCTGCCACAGCCATGTCAGCAAGGGGCTTTGTGGCCCCACTACCTCCTCATTTCCTGATTCCTTACCTACCGCCTTCTTCCAGCCACGGGACCCCAAGGGGGCAGCTTAGCAGCTCTGATCACTTGTGACCCTGCCCCCTGCATTAGGCTTATTGTGACAAGGTGGCTGGTCCTAGGAGGCATCCCCAGGAGCCCCAGGACATCCTCCTGCTTCTGCACACTTGGGCCAACTCACTCTGAACCCAGAGATTGGTCCACGAATCTCCTCAGATGAAGGCTCAGATCCTTACAGCCTCAGTGATATGGGCAAACACAGGGGCCACAGTAGAAAACAGAGGGAGGTCAGGCCACCTGCCCAGGGGGCTATCCTCAGGGTATCAGGAGTGACTGCATTTGGATACAGTCTCCTATTCCTCCCCCATCAAGGCTAGTGCCTCCATTTGGACTGAGCATTTTATGTTTTGCTGGTTTTTTTGCTCAAAGATGTCCCTATTATACTTCCAGTCTCTCTCCCCTGCGGGCTCATTCCCGTCAGTACACAAAAGAACTCCAGTATCACGCATTTTAAATTTTTTTAATGTTTTATTTATTTTTGAGAGAGAGGCAGAGTACAAGCGGGGAAGGGCAGAGAGAGAGAGGGAGGCACAGAATCCAAAGCAGGCTGTAGGCTCTGAGCTGTCAGCACAGAGCCCGATGGAGGGTTCGAACTCGTGAACCCCAAGATCATGACCTGAGCTGAATGAAGTCAGACGTTTAACCGACTGAACCACCCAGGCACTCTTAGTATCACGCATCTTAAAAGCCCTCCCTTCCTTCCATGTTATCCTCCAGTCACCTAGCTTCCTCACAAGGAAATTTCAGAGTTGTCTGCACTGACCAATTCTACCTATTTCTCATTCACTCCTATCAGCTTCACCTATTTATAACTGAAAAATTTTAGATTTGTTAATTTCTCCCATATAGTTCCATCCATGTTTGCTATACATATTTTGAGACTGTTTTATTAGGTGCAGACAAGTTTAAGATATTAAGTCTTCATAGTGAATTCAATCTTCTAACATGACGGTCCTCTGTTCCTTACAATGCTTTCTAAAAGCCTGTTTCGTCTGATATTACTATAGCTATCTCAGCTTTATCCTGTTCAAGATTTATATTACCATTTCCCATCTGTTTTATTTTTTTAATGTTTGTTTATTTCGCAAGAGAGAGAGAAAGAGAGCAGGGGAGGGGCAGAGAGAGAGAGACGGAGAGAGAGAATCCCAAGTAGGCTCCATGCTGTCAGTGCAGAGCCCCGTGTGGGGCTGGATCCCAGGAACTGTGAGATCAGGACCCAAGTTGAAATCAAGAGTTGGAGGCTTGGGGCACCTGGGTGACTCAGTTGGTTGAGCGTCCGACTTCGGGTCAGGTCACGATCTCACAGTTGATGGGTTCGAGCCCCAAGTCGGGCTCTGTGCTGACAGCTCAGAGCCTGCAGCTCGTTTCCGATTCTGTGTCTCCCTCTCTCTCTGCCCCTCCCCCACTCATGCTCTGTCTTTCTTTGTTTCTCAAAAATGAATACATGTTAAAAGAAATTAAAAAAAAAAAGAGTTGGAGGCTTAACCAACTGAGCCACCGAGGCACCCCTCCCATCTCTTTACTTTTAAACTCACTATATCCTTATGTTTTAGATGAGTCTCTTATAAACAACAGATGCCTAGATTCTCTTTTATCCAGTCTGACAATCTCTATCTTTTGATTTGGCATTTTTAGTCTACTTCTCTTTATTGTGATTATTGACATATTTGGACTCCTGTCTTTTTATACATTCTACTTTTTCTGTGCCTCTTATGTCTCTTCCCTTGTCCTTTACTTTTTTTTCCTTCTCTCATTTGTTTCCCTCTACTAAAATGTAAGTTATATTGTATTTCTTTTATAGGATATCTTGAAATTTTACCATGCATTCTTAGGCCCAACTCCTGAATAATTCAAAGACTTCAATAAATATTTTAACTTCAGTCACCAGTGGGTTCTCCCAACTTATAAGCTAATATATATTATTCTCTACTTTTTTATAACACAGATGACATTTTTCTTCTCCTCCTCCTCCCCCTCCTCCTCTACCTCCTCCTCCTTCTTTTTCCTTTTTAAAGATTTTATTTTTAAGTAATCTGTACACCCATTGTGGGGCTCAAACTTAAAACCCTGAGATCAAGAGTCTCACGCTCCAACTAGGCCAGCCAGGCACCACATGACATTTATTTTCTTAACTTTACTATTATTTTGTGCATACAGTATTTGTCTAGATTTACCCATATGTTTACACATTTCTTTGTTCATCATTTGTTCTTATACCTTAACTCTTCTTCTTTCTGAAGTATACAGCACATCCTTTAGAAGTTCTTTTAGAAGAGATCTGTAGTGGTAAATTCTCGGGGTTTTTTTAAATCTGTAAACATGCTTCCTTTTGTCGTTTGTCTTGAAAGTGTTGCCAGGGACACAATTCTGATGTGACAGTTATTCTCTCTCCACCACTTGGAAGGTATTTTTCCACTGTGTCCTGGCTTCCATTGTCGATTGAGAGGTCTGCCATCAGTCAGATTGTTGGGCCTTTGCGTCCCTGGTCACTTGTAACATCTTTGCTCTTCAGTTTGTGCTTAGTTGCAGATTTGTTTTTATTTAGTCTCATTTGATGGGTTTGTATTCCTGTATCTTCATATTCATGTCTTTCACGTGTTCTGGAAATTTTCAGCCATGATTTCTCTATTCCTACTTTGGCTCTGTTCTCTCCTTCTGAGATTCCAATTCAGTGTGTTGCTGGACCTTCTCATTTATCCTTCTGTGTATGGTTCTCTCAGTTATCACATTTTCCTTCTCCCCACCTCTCAGTATGATGTTCTGGATCATTTAGTCAGGTCTGTCTTCCAATTTACTTTTCAACTCTAGGTTACAGCTTTTTAACCTTTCCATTAAGGCTTTTTTTCTAAACTGTTATTTTGAAATAATTTCAGTCTTGTAGAAAAGTTGCAAAAAGAGTACAGAGTTCCCACGTGCTCCTCCCAAGCCCCCCTAATGTTAACCTGTTATGTAGCTACCAAACCAGGAACGAACACTGGCACAATACTATTAACTAACCTATGGTCTTTTTCCAAATGTTGCCCGTTTTCTCACTCAGATCCCTTTTCTGGTCCAGGAGTCCAGGATCCAGCCCAGGACCCTGTGTCGCATCTAATTGTTGTATCTTTTGGGGCTTCTCCAGTCTGTAGCACCTCTACAGCCCTTCTTCTTTCATGTCTTTGATGCTCTTGAAGAATACCAGTCAGGTATTTTATAGAACATCTCTCAGTTTGGGTGTGTCCTGTGTCTTCACATAATTAGATGGAGGTCATACATTTCTGGCAAGAATACCATAGCAATGGTTTATTGCTGTTCTTCATCCTCACCAGCCCTTGGTATTTTGCATCTTTTTCATTTAAACCCTTCTGGGGGGTGTATGGTGGTAGCGCCTGTGTTTGAAATTTGTCCTTCCCTAATGAGGAATGAGATTGAACACCATTTCCTACTTCTGAAGGCCACTTGGCTGTCCTCTTTTATGAAGGACCTATTCAGGATTTTGCCCATTTTTCTACTAAGTTTTTTTTTTTTTTCTTATTGATCCTAGAACTCCTTATGTATTATGGATACAACACCACTCCTTCATCTGGGGTTTTCTCTGAGCCTTTACTCTTAATTGGGTCTTTTAATGACCTAAAATTCTTAATTTTATCTTTTTTAATATAATTTATTGTCAAATTGGTTTCCATACAACACCCAGTGCTCATCCCACTAAGTGTCCTCCTCAGTGTCCATCACCCACTTTCCGCTGTCCCCCAGCGCCCATCAACTCTCAGTTTGTTCCCTGTATTTAAGAGTTTCTTATGAAAAAAAAAAAGTTTCTTATGGTTTGCCTCCCTCCCTCTCTACAACTTTTTTTCCCCCTTCCCCTCCCTCATGGTCTTCTGTTAAGTTTCTCCAGATCCACATATGAGTGAAAGCATACGGTATGTGTTTTTTCTCTGACTTATTTCACTTAGCATAATATGCTCCAGTTCCATCCACGTTGCTGCAAATGGCCAGATTTCATGCTTTCTCATTGCCAAGTAGTATTCCATTGTATATATAAAGCACATCTTTATCCATTCATCAGTTGATGGACATTTAGGCTCTTTTCATTTGGCTATTGTTGAAAGTGCTGCTATAAACATTGGGGTACATGTGCCCCTATGCATCAGCACTCCTGTATCCCTTGGGTAAATTCCTAGCAGTGCTATTGCTGGGCCACGGGGTAGATCTATTTTTAATTTTTTGAGGAACCTCCACACTGTTTTCCAGAGCATCTACACCCGTTTGCATTCCTACCAACAGTGCAAAAGGGTTCCCCTTTCTCCACATCCTTGCCAGCATCCATAGTTATCCTGATTTGTTCATTTTAGCCACTCTGACTGGCGTGAGGTGGTATCTCAGTGTGGCTTTGATTTGTATTTCCCTGATAAGGAGTGACGTTGAGCATTGTTTCATGTGTCTGTTGGCCATCTGGATGCCTTCTTTAGAAAAGTGTCTGTTCATGCCTTCTGTCCATTTCTTCACTGGATTGTTCTTCAGGTGTGGAATTTGGTAACTTCTTTATAGATTTTGGATACTAACCATTTATCCGATATGTCATTTGCAAATATCTTTTCCCATTCCGTTGGTTGCCTTTTATTTTTGTTGATTATTTCCTTTGCAGTACAGAAGCTTTTCATCTTGATGAGGTCCCAATACTTCATTTTTGCTTTTAATTCCCTTGCCTTTGGAGATGTGATAGTAAGAAATTGCTGCAGCAGAGGTCAAAGGGGTTGTTTCCTCCTTTCTCCTTTAGGGTTTTGATGGTTTTCGTGTCTCACATTCAGGTCTTTCATCCATTTTGAGTTTTTTTGTGTGTATGGTGTAAGAACGTGGTCTGGTTTCTTCCTTCTGCATGTGGGTGTCCAGTTCTCCCAGCACCATTTGGTAAAGAGACTGTCTTTTTTCCATTGGATACTCTTTCCTGCTTTGTCAAAGATTAGTTGGCCATATATTTGTGGGTCCAATTCTGGGTTCTCTATTCTATTCCATTGGTCTGTGTGTCCGTTTTTGTGCCAATACCATACTGTCTTGATGATTACAACTTTGTAGTAGAGGCTAAAGTCTGGGATTGTGATGCTTTGATTTTCTTCAATATTGTTTTGGCTATTCGGGGCCTTTTGTGGTTCCATACAAATTTTAGGATTGCTTGTTCTAGCTTTAAGAAGAATGCTGGTGCAATTTTGATTGGGGTTGCATTGAATGTGTAGATTGCTTTGGGTAGTATTGACATTTTAACAATATTTATTCTTCCAATCCATGAGCATGGAATGTTTTTCCATTTCTTTGTGTCTTCTTCAATTTCCTTCATAAGCTTTCTATGGTTTTCAGCAAACAGATCTTTAACATCTTTGTAAAACTGTTAATTTTAATGGATGTCCAGTGTATTCATTTTTTAAAATTTCCAATGCTTTTTGTATCTTGAGATATGTTTGTGTACTCTAAGGTCACAAAGACATTTTCTTCTGAAAGCCTTTTTCTTTTACCTTTTTCATTTAGATCTGCAGCTCATCAGGAATTGATGGGGGGGGCAGGGGGGTGTATGAGATGGGGGTCCTTTTTTCCATACAGATATCTAATTAGCAATTTATTGAAAAGGCCACCTTTTCCCCCCTGCACTGCAGTGTTACCTGTATACCTGTAGCTGTTTTGGAAGTCTGTGTTCTTTTTATTTTTTTTAATGTTTGTTTATTTTTGAAAGTGGGGAGGGGAGGGACACAGGATCGGAAGCTGGCTCTTTGCTGACAGCAGCGAGCCTGATGTGGGGTTCGAACTCACAAACTGTGAGATCATGACCTGAGCCAAAGTTGGACACTTAACCAACTGAGTCACCCAGGCACCCAAGGAAGTTTATGTTCTGTTCTCCTGGTTGAATTGTGATCTTTTACAATACCATACTAGTCTTCATTATTGTAACTTTATAAACATTTTTGATATCTGGTAACAGAAGTCTTCCAGCTTTGTTATTCTTCAGTATCACCTTGGCCTTTGTAATTCCTTATATTCCTTAATACCAGCTTGTCAGTTTCCATCAGAAAAACAGTAACAACACCTCCTGGGGTTTTGGCTGGGATTGCATAAATCTGTCCATTTATTTTGGCTTTTCCTTTTCTCAGTAAGGTTTTGCAGTTTGCATGTAAAGATCTTGCACGTCTTTCACTGGATTTTTTTTCTTGGGTAGTTGATGTTTATTGATGCTATTTTAAATTATATTGACTTTGTCGGATTTTTTTTGTTGGCTGCTGATATTTAGAAACTTTTTTTTTTTTTGGTAAATTGATCTTATTAAGTTATATTAAAATCACTTAGGTCTGATAATTATAGATTCTTTTGAATATTCTACCTATACAACAATCATGTCTTTTATAAATAATGACCACTGTTTTCTTCCTTTCCAATCCTTTTGCTTTTTACTGCTTTTTCTTGCCTTACTGCCTGCTAGGACTTCCAATGTTGAACAGAAATGGTGATGGTAGCCATCTTTTTTTTTTTTTTTTAAGTTTGTTTATTTTTGAGAGAGATGTATTGCGAGTAGGGGAGGGGCAAAGAGAGAGGGAGGGAGAGAACCTCAAGCAGTCTCTGCACCATCACAGTTTCTCACGAAACTGAGATAGTGACCTGACCTAAAATCAAGAGTCGGATGCTTAACCGACTTAGCCACCCAGGCATCCTGATCCTGGGCATCCTTATCTTTTTCCCATCCTCAGAGGGAAAGGTATTGATATTTTTGAAGATCCCCTTTATCAGATAAGGAAGCTCTCGTCTAGCCCTGTTTAAGTGTTTGTTCATGAACTAGCCCTAAATTTTTCCACTGACTGTTCCAAGCGCTTTTTCCATTGGTTTTTGCTTTAACAATTACATTGATAAACATCCAAATTTGTTGCTTGCTTCATCTGAATCCTCACCTGTGATGCTTTGTTTCCTTTTGTTTTGGTGATCTTGGTTCATCACAAACTGAAATATCCCAGTATCTAAATTAAGGATGATTTGGAGAATTTGACAGGGCAGAGGTGCTGTAATAATGGACCCCATCACAGGGTGAGCTCTCCACCTAGCCCCTTGTCCAGTCTCCCAACCACTGTGCTGCACTCCACATGTGCCCCCAGGAGCCCTCGTGGTCCTGTGCCCACCCTGGCTGCTTTTATCTTCATTCTTTTTTTTTTTTTTTTTTTTTTTTTTTTGTTTTGAGAGAGGGAGAGAGAATCCCAAGCAGGCTCTGCACTATTAGCACAGAGCCTGACACGGGGCTCAAACCCACAAACCACAAGATCATGACCTGAACCGAAGTCAGACACTTAACTAACTGAGCCTCCCAGGTGCCCCTTCATTCTTTTGTTTTCTTTGCAGTTGGGGGTTTCCCATGGCACCTACTCCCCACAACCGGCCAAAGCAGGAGTCTCCCCTGTACACTCGATCCGCTCAAAAGTGGACTTGCACCCCCGCCCCCAGTCTATGAAATAGTCCTTGAGGTGTCCACGATGCCTCTGTGCCCTCTGATGGACCCCCAGCAGCTTCAGCACTGCTGACCATCCTTCTCCTCACGGGCAGGTCCTTCTGAGTTCTGTGACATCGTCTGCTTATGGTTTTCTAACCACCTCTCTGGCAGTTCCTTGTTACTCTCCTTCACCAGACCCTCCTCTTCTTGCCAGCCACTAAATGTGGGTGCGCCTGAGGTCCTTGAACCTTTTCTCTAACTGTCCTCACTGCCAAGGTGACCTTCCTCTGTCTCAAGGCTGTTGGATTTGTGACTACAACCTTGACTTCTCCCTAAACTCCAGACTTGTAAATGCAGTTGCCGACATTGTATCTGTCCGTAGATACCTAACAGGCAGCTCAGCTCTGCATGTGCAGGATGGAACTCTAGACTCCCTACTTCCCCCACGCCTGCCCTTCTGAGACAACAGGGACACCATCAACCCTGCTGTCCTTCCTAGCGTCCCTCCTTCCCTTGCCCACCACATCCAGGCCATCAGCAGCCGCAAGTCCTGTCGTTCATTCTCAAAACCTATGGTTCTTGGGTTGGGCCACGGGGTTGGTCAGTGCCCACAGTGTGCGCTCGGCCTGCAGACGCTCGCAGGGGCAGCGGGGTGTGGTGCTGAACTCAAATGTCCTGCTGCATGCCGGTGCTGTGACCAGGTATCTTCTCTCCTTGCCTCCCTGCCCCGTCCGCCCACCTGCTCTCCTCTGCATGGCAGAAGTCCTCCAGCTCTGCGTCCTCGGAGGCCTCGGAAACCTGCCAGTCTGTTAGCGAGTGCAGCTCCCCCACCTCGGTCAGTGTTCCCCGCCTGCAGTGGGACTCAGGGAGGGTCCGGGGCCTACCAGAGTGGGGAGCAGAGTGCCTGCTCCCTGCAGGAAAAGCCGCCTGGGCACACCTGCAGCCACTCCCAACACCTCACATCTTTCCTTCCTGAGTCATGCCATCCTACCCCTGGGACTGGCAGGAACCAGGGGTCATGGCACCCTCCATGCTCTGCCCTTGACGGTGATCTTGAGCCTGAGGCCCCACACGGGCCTGAAAACCCTGTATCTCAACTGTAGTGAGAGGACCCTCAGCCGTGGACGGCAGGGCCAAGGGTCCCCTGACCCATCTGCCATGCCCTGCAGGACTGGGCCAAAGCAGGTCCCCATGAGCAGCCCTCAGGCACCAGCCTGCAGAGGAGGAAGGACCGACTGGAACACCCCCGGGACACAGAGCCAGGCCTGGCCAGCGGGGGCACCCTGGGCCCCAGCGGAGAGGAGGCACCAAGACCACGCATGTCCCCTGCCACCATCGCAGCCAAGGTAGGCATCAGCTCCCCTGGCAGCCCAGCCAGTGCCCCCTTCACTCCCAGGTCAGTGCCAGGAGACCCGGCAGGTGGTCTCGGGGCCAGCTCCATCCACCTGGTGGGAGCTACCTGGAGTCCGAGCCGAGGGGGGTAGCGGGGAGCCAGGCCTCAGCCTGCAGTCTTACCACCCCCAGCATGGTGAAGAGGTGTCCCCGGCGGCCAGTGACCTGGCCATGGTGCTGACCCGCGGCCTGAGCCTGGAGCACCAGAAGAGCAGCCGGGACTCTCTGCAGTACTCCAGTGGCTACAGCACGCAGACCACCACGCCATCCTGCTCCGAGGACACCATCCCCTCCCAAGGTAGGCCCTGGGGCTGGGGCTGGGGCACCGGGCCTTCACATGCCCCAGGCCCCAGCCCACGGCATCCCGTGCCCCCAGGCTCCGACTACGACTGCTACTCGGTGAATGGGGACGCAGATGGCGAGGGCCCGGCCGAGTTCGACAAGTCCTCCACCATCCCCCGCAACAGCAACATCGCCCAGAATTACCGCCGCCTGATCCAGACCAAGCGCCCCGCCTCCACCGCGGGGCTGCCCAGCGCCTCGGGCGCTCCCCCCGGCGTGGCCACCATCCGCCGCACGCCCTCGACCAAGCCCGCCGTGCGCCGCGCGCTCTCCAGCGCTGGCCCCATCCCCATCCGGCCGCCCATCGTCCCCGTGAAGACGCCCACAGTGCCCGACTCCCCTGGCTATGCAGGGCCCACACGCGCGGGCAGCGAGGAGTGCGTCTTCTACAGCGACGAAGCCGCCTCGCCCCTGGCACCAGACCTGGCCAAGGCCTCACCGAAGAGGCTGAGCCTGCCCAACACGGCCTGGGCCAGCCCTGCCCCAGAGGCACCCAGCTACCCAGGGCTGGCGGACGACGACGAGCAGCAGCAGCTGGCCGCCAACCGGCACAGCCTGGTGGAGAAGCTCGGGGAGCTGGTGGCGGGCGCCCACGCGCTGGGTGAGGGCCAGTTCCCCTTCCCTACAGCCCTGACCGCCACCCCCGCAGAGGAGACGCCCAGTCCACCCCCGGCAGCCTCCGGCGACCCCCCGGCCGAAGACATGCTGGTGGCCATCCGGCGCGGGGTTCGTCTCCGCAGGACCGTCACCAACGACAGGTCGGCGCCCCGCATCTTGTGATGGCACTGCCCTCCCGCCCTCTGGCCCCGCGAGAGGCAGGTGGCCTTGCTGGTGAACAGTGGCCACTCAGAGCGAAGGCAACAACAAGGGAAGAGCGGAGCCAGGCAAGCTTTTGGTTTTTCGTTTAAGTCACGTGAGGAAAAGCCACTTGATGGAAAGAGACACTCACCTTGGATTTCCACATTTAAACAGGAAGTGACTTCTTTAACAGAGCTCGCCAACTCCGAGCCTGCAGGCCTTGAACTGGATGTGGAGCCTGTTTTATACGTTTCTCACCTGCTCTGCCCCTCCTCTTCCTCTTCCACAGGCCCTGCCTTTTCCACATCTGGCCTGGGCCCGCAGTGCCACAGCTTAGCTGACCTGACCCCACTTCTCCCCTCGGTTGGCGGTGCCTGGGGCTTCTCCTGAATGCTGGCCCCCACAGCCCTCCACCAGGCCCCTCTCCTTCCTTCTCTGCACCTGTCCCAAGCTGTCTGTGGAGGGGCCAGGCACCCAATCGGCTAAGGTGTCAGATTTGACTGAAAAGCTCCACAGAGTGGCAGTTGGGGGGCAGACTGAAGTTGGGAGGCCCAGCCTCCTGTGGAGGAAGGAGGCCCAAGGGCCACAGGCCCCAAGTTGAGTCTTGGGAACCCACACAGAAGAGGCTGTGGACCCCGAGGTGGATCCCATCCTGGCTTGCCCTCCTCTGGGAGGTACAGCCAGGGTTGAGGGGCAGGGCAGCAGGGAAGAAGTCCAGAGGCCTGAGGGTCAGATGTATGGTCCTCATCTGGGCATGTTGAGACTTTAACTCTCGTGGCACTTTGGTCATGGTTTTGGCCACCTGTGGGGGTAGGGGCTGGAACTGCACAGGGTGTGGGGGGTTATTTTATGAATATAATAAAATAGAGCTGACTGGACAAGGACTGTGTGTGGGGACAGGGTGGACGGTACAGGGTGTCCGAGAGTGCCTGAGGGACAGGGGTCCTCGCAGTGGCCTGGCGGGCCCACGGCAGGAGAAGGAGGGCCTAATTGGCTTCCCCAAAGCCAGGGGGCAGCTGTTTTTTTTTTTCTCCAGATTCTGGAGCAAAGCCAAAATAAGGTTGGAGAGGGCCAGGGTGGGGCCTCTAGTACGTCTGCTTAGATGGGAGCAGGGGCGGTCCAGGGAGATTGGCTTTGACTCTCTGTTGCCAGAGGAGATGCCATCCCGGTGCAGTACCCCCCACCCTGGAGTCCAGTCCGCGCTAGGTGCGGGGTGGGGGTGCCCTCCCCTCCACGTACCGAGGCATGCCAGCTCTAAGCAGGTAGAAGCAGGTGCATCTGGGGCGAGCAGAGGGCTTCCTGTTGTCCCGCAGGGCAGCAGAGAGAGCAGCCAAGCTCACAGGGCAGCGGGACCACAAGGCAGGGGCCTCCCAGGGTCAGGAGAGCAGGCTTTTCCTGGTTGGGGTGGGATGGGGTTGGGTCTGAGTCTCAGCGCCAGGCTGGAGCTCCTGGCAGTTCTGCAGGGAACTGGGGTCCAAGCAAGGCAGCCAGGCAGCTCTGAGGAACCAAGGATGCCCCCAAGTGGATGGAGCCCCCCAGGCTCCCCAAGGGGAGATGGAGAATGGTATCTGTAAGTCGCTAGGTCTGAGAACAGCCTCGCTGAATGCTCAGGCCAACCCGAGAGCCCAAGTGTGGGCACCTGGAGAGAGTCCAGGCAAGGGAGGGCCCGAAGAGGCCGGGAGAGCAGGTGGCCAGTTTGGGAAGCCCCGGGGAGGGGTGTACCCAAGTGGGCTGAGGGAGTGAGATGCAGGATGTGTGATGTGAGCAGGGTAAGGAGTGGTGGGGTGGGGGGTGGCTTGGGAGGCCCAAGGAGGGGGTGGGCATAGCACAGCCACCCTCCCAGACTCGTGCCCCCTCTCCTCCAAGCCACCCCAGGGCTGTACATAACTCCCCCATCCCCCTGACCACCTCTCTCCCATTTAGTGACCACCTCTTAGGCCCACCCCCCTGGGATCCGAGCCAGCCATCCCACATCACAAACTTCGGTTTGGGGGACTTCTTTACGTTCATTTTTTTTTTCATTTTGTACAGAGAAATATTCTTTTCAAAAGCGTCTTTTGACTGAAGTAACTTTTCTGGTGCTGTTGTTAACTTGTTCCTTTTTTTAATTTATTTCCCCACCCAAGTCTCCCCTCCTGGTTCCTACTCACCCTTTCTTCCCTCCACCTCTCCCCACCCCACCCCCATCCCATCTGAACCATTTTGTTTCTTTTCTTTCTGTCCGTTTCTGGATAAATTATCCTCTCCTCCCTGCCCCCTGCCCCCTTCCCCCCCCCCCCCCCCGATTTAAATAGTCACTGCTACAAGTAACAAATGCACTGTGAAGATTCCAGTATTAATAAAGTTGTACTGTAATTAACACCCCTGCCTCCGCCTGGCTTCCTCCACCCTGTTCACCTGCCCCTGCGCAGCGCTGGCACCCTGCCCTTTCCCATCCCAGATCCCGGCTGAGGGGCAGGAGTGGCCAGGTCCTGTATCAGGACCTATGCTTTTGAATACCTCCACTCTGTCTCTGCAGGTGGCTGTCTTGGGACAGCCCAATGAAGCCAGCGAGGGTGGCCAGGAGACACTGAGAAGGATCAGCCTGACACCCTCTGCCCCACCGGTCTCATGGAGACTCAGGCAGGTCTGGAAGAAACTCCCTCCCTCAAACACCATTTCCAGGCCCCCAGGCTAAGGCTTCATCCATCCCAAATCCAAATCTCCAGACCCAGGCCCCAGGACCACACAAGCCTACCTCTCTCCTGCCTCCTGCACTTGGGGTTCACCTTTGCAGATGCAAACTAAACCAAACCCAAACAAAACAAGCAAGTGTTTAATAGAAAATATAAGAGGGACTGGAAGAGCATCCACTGTGGCAAGATGTGGTGTCTGGCTCTGCCCCTTCCCCATGCCCGCCCACCCCCCAGCCTGGAACAGGTCTAGCCTCTGCAGGCCTCAGGACACGCCGGGCACCACCTTCAGGCAAGCGAGGCAGCCCAGGTGGTACAGGGAGGGGACAAGCTCTGTCCACCTTCAGGGGACTCTGGACCCCGGCTGCTCCAGGTGAGACTGTGAGGTACAGAATGCAGGAAGCTGAGCCCTTTTCAGGCACAGAATCTCCCTCAAGGGAAAAACACTGTCTTGGGGGTTCCCCACCCCCCCCAGACAAGTCTCAGACTCCACCAAACTCCTGCGGGAGCACCTCCAGCTGTCCCACACAGGTCACCACACAGGCCAGGTGGGGCACGAGGCCTCTGCCCTGTGCCCTCAGCTGCCTCACTGAGCCGGGGGTCCAGTCTTGGGTCCTGGGGAGCGGGGCAGGGAGATGGGGGGCTGCTGGGGCAGAGGGTACAGCGGGGCAGCTACACACTGCGATGAGGGCTCCGGGCTGTGGGGCTGAGGGCTCGGCACCTCACAGTCCTGCCAATTTAGGACGGAACTTTGTTTACCTGCAGGAGGCAGGGGAAAAAAAAAAAAAAAAGACCACAGGAGTGGTCAACACCTACCTCGTCTCCAGACCAAGCCTCATTGTTCTTGGCCCCAGGGCCCATCCTGGCTTTCAGAAATGACCTACAGCCCTGGGGAGTGGAAGGCGTGCTCGGGAGGGTCCTGGCTCTGCTCCACGACCTGGGCTTGGAACCCGGCGTCCTGCCCCCAACCCCCTCCACTCAGAGCTCCTTACAGCAAGAGCAGTAGAGCAGTTCCATGACCCGGAAGCAGTTGTCCAGCAGGGCTTTGGGTCGTACCAGCTTCAGGCTCAACCTGGGGGTGCTCAGGAGCGACACCACTGCTTCCACCTTGGGGCTGACCTCCACATCCTGGAAGGGAGGAGACCATGGAGACGGTCAGGACCACAGGCACCACCACCCCTCAACACCAGTGAAGAGGGAGGGCCATGTCCCAGGAGAACCCTGGAGGCTGCCCTGCCTGGAGCTGCACAAACCGCGAGAGAAAGGGACTTCCTGTGACAGGAGGCTTATGGGTAATTTCTCTGCCTCTTCCTGCAGGCGCCAGGTTTCCTGGGAGAGTCCCCTTCAAGGCCCCTCACCCAAGCCTGACACAGAGGCTCCTGTTTTCCATCTTTGGGAAAATGACTGCAGGGGGCAGGCCAGGACAGGGGAGAGGTGGGGGCATCCTTGCTGTTCTCACCCAGGCCCGGCCACCACCACACAAGGCAGCCTGGGCTGGGGAGACTGTCCTTCGGGATTCAGAGACCTCTACTGCCCACAAAGAATGAGACAAAGGACCCTCACGAAGATCGTATTATGAGGAGGCCTGGGTGCACGGCACACGGGCCGGGCGGGTCTTTGGCTCCAAACTCGGGGTGTTTCTCTGACAGTACTTAACAACCGGGAGCACGGTGTGGGTGGCAGGAGGGCACAGTGAGGGGACAGGGCAGGGGGCCAGGGCTGTTGCAGAAGACATCGCATAGAAAAGAAATGTAGAGCCTGAGCTGGGGAAGGACCTTCTTAAAGGTGGTTAATTGGGTTGAATTGTATCGGGTTGTGACCTGCCAATCCCCCCATCCCCGAAAAAGCCATGTCCAAGCCCTAACGCCTGGCACCTGTGAATGTGACCCTATTTGTAAACAGGATCTTTGCAGGTGTAATTAAGGATCTCCAGGTGAGGTCATTTTAAATTTAGGGTGGGCCCTAAATCCAATGGCTGGCGTCCTTGTGAGAGAAAGGACGCAAGGCACAGAGGGAAAGGCCATGTAAGGGCCGAGGCAGAGGCTGGAGTGATGTGGCCACAAGCCAACGGCAGTAGCAGCCAGCAGAAGCTGGAGGAGGCAGGAAGGGTCCTATTTCCCTAGATCCTTCAGAGAGAGCTTGGCCTTGCAGATACCCTCCCTGAGTGTGGGGTTCCCGTCCGCAGGCCTGTGGCAGAAGAATTTCTGTTGTTTGGTGGTAATTTGTCACAGAAACCTTACAAAGCTAATCTACAAGGACTTGGAAAGAGAAGCAAGGGTGACAGAAGGAGAAGGGGCATGTCCCCCTGGCCCACTCCCCATCAGGGAGAGCCCACTGCCCACCAGATGCTGGGCATATTTGGAGCAGGTCACAGACCATTAACTCTGTGAGAAAGAAGACAGACTTAAAAGCTGGTTTAAACCTGGGGCACCTGAGTGGCTCAGTCAGTTAAACGTCCAACCTCAGCTCAGGTCATAATCTCACAGTTCATGGGTTCACACCCCACATCAGGCTCGCTGCTGTCAGCACAGAGCCTGCCTCAGATTCTCTGCCCACCACCCCCCAACACACACACACACACATACACTCTCGCTCTCTCATTATCTCTCTCAAACAAAAACACTTAATGGCAATCAAAAGGAATGAAATCTTGCCATTTGCAACTACGTGGATGGAACTGGAGGGTATTACGCTAAGTGAAATTAGTCAGAGAAAGACAAATACCATATGACTTCACTCATATGAGGACTTTAAGAGACAAAACAGATGAACATAAATGAAGGGAAACAAAAATAATATACAAACAGGGAGGGGTACCAAACAGAAGAGACTCATAAATATGGAGAACAAACAGGGTTACTGGAGGGGTTGTGGGGGGGATGGGCTAAATGGGTGAGGGGCACTAAGGAATCTCCTCCTGAAATCATTGTTGCACTTTATGCTAATTTGGATGTAAATTAAAAAAAATTAAATTAAAAAAAAATAACACGCATATGTTAAAAAAAAAACATTTAAAAATAATTTTTTTAAAGCTGGCTAACTCTGAACTCAACAACCTGGGTGGACAGGTCTCAACCCACCCACAGCCTCCTCTGCAGCTCCCAAGAGCTCAGAGTCAGGCTCTCGAAGAAAGGCAAGGATGCAAAACTGTCTGTTCAGGTCAGCTCCAACTCACACTGCCCAAGGGCATGAAAGAGCCACCGAGGAGACCTCTGGGCCTCCAATCCCCTGCCAAAACCAGAGCCTCCCCAGAACTCCTAGCAGCTGCGGGCTCCTAAGACCTGGTGTCACCCGCAGCTCACAGCTCCAGCTGGGCAGCAGGTGGGGCTCCCCGGGGCAAGTGTGCCCCAGGCCCCTGAGGACACCATGCGCTGGGGAGTAGGGCAAAATGGTGTGGGCAGGGGGTCCCACAGCACACATGTGGCCTGTATGGGCTCACGGTGACCCCGTGACCTTACTCCACAGGCTCTTTACAGGATGCATCCCTGAGGCCTCAGATCAACCCTGCTGAGCAGGCAGTTAGCAGGAACCTTATCATTGTTATTATTACTGCAAGTCTATATTTTACATTAGGGTTCACTCTCTGTGTTGTCCGTGCTGTGGGCTTGGATGAACGCATGATGTCATGTGTCCATCATTACAGTGTCATACAGAAGAACTGCATAGCCCTAAAAACCTCCTGTTTTCATTGCTCCACCCATTCATCCTTCCTTCCCTGTCTCCCCCAAAAGGAACCTCTAGAAACAAAGCCAGAGGGTTCAATGACTTGCCCAGGATCACAGAACAAGACAGACAGACCCTAGAACATCTCCTGTCCCCAGCCCAGGCCACCCACGGGGCACTGCTGGCCTTCTCTTCCTCTCTCCCATTTCTCCCATACCTTTCAGGACATGCTGGAACTCTCCATGTCTTCCCATCCTCCCTCAACATTCCTTGGCCACCACACACACACACCTCCGTGGAGCTCACCGTGAGGCCTTGCTGAACATCCAGCAGCAGCGTATGTACCTCCTCCAGGAACTTCCAGGATGGGTGGCCCTCAAGCAGCACTTCCTGCACCGACTCAGTAGCACTGAGGCTCACCCAGACCCACAGATACCGCAGCTCCTGCTGGCTGACCTGGGCCCTCTGCTGTGGGGACAGGAGAAATTGTTGAAGTCCCAAGACTTGAGCCTCTGGGCCCTCCCCACCACTACTCTGACCACCTGCCACCCAACTTGTGCCCACAAAGAGAGCAGACCATGGGCATCCACTGTGGACAGGGAGAAATCTTAGCGCGAGCCAAGGGCAGGCTTGCTTACGGGGCTGGGAAAGGCCCCTGGCAACATGACCTGCCAAGATCAATGTGCCTCTCAGGCTGGGCCCATGGGGTGTCCCACAAGGCAAGGGTCTCCCAGCCCAGGATGGGATTCTCACCAGTCTGGTGATGTTGGCCATTCTGAGCACCCCCTCATAAGGCACGCTCACCCTGTAGTTGATGGGGAAGTAGTGTTTCTGGGGAAACACAAGAACAAACCATGAGGTCACAGTCAGAAACGGCTCAAACAGCCTCCCCCAACTCCCAACTTGATACAGGAGGAGAGGACCAAGAACCAGCCCTTTGATGGCAGAGGTGGCCTTCTATGAAGAATATGCACTTGCGGGGGAGGGGTGCCTGGGTGGCTCAGTCAGTTGAGCCTCTGATTTCTGCTCAGGTCATGATCTGGTGGTTCTTGAGTTCAAGTCCCACATTGGGCTCTGTGCTGACAGCTCAGACCCTGGAACCTACTTTAGATTCTGTCTCCTCTCTCTCTGCCTCTCCCCCACTCATACTCTGTCTCTGTCTCTCAGAAATAAACATTAAAAAAAAAAAAAAACAGATTGCTCTAAACTTATGGTACTGGTTGCACAGCTCTGCCAATGTACTAAAAACCACTGAGCAGTGCACTTAAACAGGTGAATAGTATGGTATGTGAGTTATAGCTCAGGAAGGCTGTCAAAAAAAGAAAAGTCTTGCATTGCCACGGTGCCACATGAGCTTCTCTGCCTTACACAAAGGGAGCCACCCATTCCAACTTCTAAGACCTTATGTGCTGAGCTAATGTGCTGACCTTATGTGCTGAGGTCCCCAGGGAAGGCTGGCAGGGGAGAGGACTGTAAGTGTGGACCAGGTACACTGCTGGACGTGGTGGAGAAAGGCGGAGAAAGGGGCCACGATCAGCTCAGGGCTGAGGCCCCGAACGTCCTACACGCTGTGAGGCCAGGAGCTTGGGAAGGGGAATGCAGTTGGGGGGTTCACAGTTACCATGTACTGAAGGCGGTTCCTGTACTGAAGCTTGTCCCGAAGAAAGCCAGTTACTGCACACTCCTCACTCTGGGTCAAAGGCCACATCTCCAAACCCTCGTTCCCCAAGGCCATGGCAAGGAAGATCCCGAGATCTGTGGACAGTGACCAACAGGAACACATGAGTACACTGCCCGCCTGTGCAAAGCTGTGCACATCTGCCCTCCCTTTTCCAGGTCATGGGAGGGACAGGGCCATAGAGCCCCAAGGAGGCCTTTCCACCACAGGGGATGTTTTCCCTGGGGCCCAGGCTCAGACAGCAAGGCCAGGCAAGCATGGGCAGTCTGGCTGGTGTACCCCTACCCTTAGCCAGCAAAGCCCCCCAGCTGTCACACCCTGAGGTTGGTGTCCAGTCTCCTCCCCACTGCTGCCCCTTGGGGAAGGCACAACCTCCTCTCCAGGGAAACCTCAGCTCATACCCCATTTAGGGCTGACGTGTCCTCAAAGCCTACGTCTTGCATTTCCATCTGGGGATCCAGGAGATGAGGACTTTCTAGTTCCAACTTTACAAATGACTTTTGTGTGAGCAGAACCATTTCCTCCCTGCTCTAACTGACCCTGGCATTCCTCTCAGATGTACAAATAACTACAGGCCTTCCAGTTTGTCCATTCTGGGGAGCAAGCAAATCAGGCTGCTGCTTCTCCCTCCCAGCAAACGAGTTGCTGTCTCGTGAACATTACCAGCCTTTACCACTAGGTGTCACTGTGACCTCAAAAACAGCTTTTGTGATTCCCAGAATTAATAACACTTACAAAAAAATCTGAGAGGGGTGCCTGGGTAGCTCAGTCAGTTAAACTTCTGACTCTTGGTTTCTGTTCCCATCATGACCTCATGGTTCATGAGTTTAAGCCCAGCGTCGGGCTCTGCACTGATGGTGCAGGGTCTGCTTGGGATTCTCTTTCCCTCTCTCTCTCTTTCACAATTAATAAACAAACAAGCAAGCAAACAAACAAAAACCTGAGAATTTGCAAAAAATCTGAACAAGGGTCAAATTGATCAGAGCAGAAAGGAAACAGAGGTACAGGAGATGTATCCAAAAAATCAAACACACCAATAAAGGTAAAGAAATACATACTAAAACAATCAGGTGTCATATTTCACCTATCAAAATGGAAAGTGGGTTTTTTAATTTTTTTTTTCAATGTTTATTTATTTTTGGGACAGAGAGAGACAGAGCATGAACGGGAGAGGGGCAGAGAGAGAGGGAGACACAGAATCGGAAACAGGCTCCAGGCTCTGAGCCATCAGCCCAGAGTCTGACGCGGGGCTCGAACTCACGGACCGCGAGATCGTGACCTGGCTGAAGTCGGACACTTAACCAACTGTGCCACCCAGGCGCCCCGGAAAGTGGGTTTTTTAAATTTCATTTTAATAACAGTGCTGGCAAAGCAGTAAGGCAGGTGCTCTTATCTTGGAAAGCAATTTTGCAGTTTTATTATTAGTTAACTTAGTAATGTCCACACCCTTTGACCCATTAAACTCACTTCTAGGGATAAACATGAAGGAAAACAAAAAAAAGGAAGCCATCACCAAAAAATTTGTGGACAAAGACTCCACTGCAGTATTCTCTTATAATAGTGAAAATCTGTAAATGGCCCACATGTTCATTAATGAATGGAGCAAATAAAGACCACATTGTCAGGGCACCTGGGTGGCTCAGTCAGTTGAGTGTCTGACTCTTGGTTTCGGCTCAGGTCATGATCCCAGTGTCATGGGATTGAGCCCCTAGTCAGGCTCCATGCTCAGCCTGCAGCCTACTTGGAATTCTCTCTGTCTCCCTCTGCCCTTCTCCCCCATGCACACTATCTTTCTCTAAAATAAATAAGATGAAAAATCCACATTGTCAAAGAATGTTTATGATATGCTTGTGTGATAGGAAATATACTCATGATATGCTTAGTAAAGTCTTAAAAAAGCATGACTCAGCACACCTCCTCTGGGTCTACACAGCATGATGTGAATTACATTAATTACATGCAAATGTGTATGCATAGGAAATGCAGTGGAAGTGCAGTGGAAGGAAATGTATCAAATCTCTATGGGAAATTTTTATGTTCTTTATATTTTGTAGGACATATTTTATATCCTACAATCAATATATTGTTATAGTCAAAAGCAATAATTTCTTTTCTTTTCTTTTTTTCCCCCCAATATAGCCAGGCTTGACACACTCCTGGTCATGAGTAGGAATTACTGATTGCATTTTCCCCACCCACCTCCCTGGAACTTAGGGAGACTTTTTTTTTTTTTTTAATTTACATCCAAATTAGCCTATAGTGCAACAATGATTTCAGGAGTAGATTCCTTGGTGCCCTTTACCCATTTAGCCCATTCCCCCTCCCACAACCCCTCCAGTAACCTTCAGTTTGTTCTCCATATTTATGAGTCTCTTCTGTATTGTCCCCTTCCCTGTTTTTATATTATTTTTGTTTCCCTTCATTTATGTTCATCTGTTTTGTCTCTTAAAGTCCTCATATGAGTGAATTCATATGATTTTTGTCTTTCTCTGACTCATTAATTTCACTTAGCATAATACCCTCCAGTTCCATCCATGTAGTTGGAAATGGCAAGATTTCATTCTTTTTTATTGTCAAGTAATACTCCATTGTATATATATACCACATCTTTATCCATTCATCCATCAATGGACATTTGGGCTCTTTCCGTACTTTGACTACTGTAGATAGTGCTGCTATAAACATGGGGGTGCACATGCCCCTTCGAAACAGCACACCTGTATCCCGTGGATAAATGCCTAGTAGTGCAACTGCTGGGTCGTAGGGTACTTCTATTTTCAGTTTTTTGAGGAACCTCCATACTGTTTTCCAGAGTGGCTGCACCAGCTTGCATTCCCAGGGAGACTTTTTTTTTTAAGTTATTTATTGAGAGAGAGAGAGTGTGCACACGCACACATGCAGGGGAGGGCAGAGAGAGGGGGGAGAGAGAATCCCAAGCAGGCTCCACAATGTCAGCAAGGAACCCAATGCGGGACTCTAAGTCACATACTGTGAGATCATGACCTGAGCAGAAATCAAGAGTTGGACCCTTAACCAACTGAGCCACCAAGGTGCCCAGGGAGACTTTTGTTCTTGATTCCTCACTGGGCTGGGCCTGCTTCTTGTCACTCTCTCCCCTTCTCAGCCGTGCTTCAAATGCCTTTGCTCTGGCTGGGCCCTCACTAGGAACGTTCTGGACTCAAACCCCATGCCCAAGATGGCTACAGCACACCAGTCCCTCCTCTCACAGAAATGTGCCAACCACATTTTCTCAGGGTTGCAAATTTGCAATACATCTTGCATTTGCTCTCTCTGTCTCTTTCCAAGTGCTTGATCTGACATTTGGACAAAGGAACAGTTAAACACAAACTGAATGAGTGTTTCTGCATGCTTTCTGTCTCGTCTCTAAACCATTAAGCCCCTGAGCCGGGCACCCCCTGCACATCAAGATCATTCCTGGTTCGCAGATTTTGCTCACACTTTGCCCCTGCCCTGGGTACCCTCTCACAAGGCAGACCTCTTTCAAGGTCTCATCATGACTCCTTCCCTTCCCAGGCTCTCCCCTGCCTGCACCAGCCCCCCGCAATCTCTGTGTCTTGCACCATCTGTCCAATTCACTCATTGTCTTGACCAGACAGCTTGGCCCCTAGTATGTGAACACATAATGCAGTTAACCACAACATGATCTCATTTACTGAGCACTTTGGGGGTTGACCTTGAGCGAGGAATCAGGAACATGCACCTGAATTCTCTGGAGAGCTGGTTAGGGTCCAGAGTGTCTGATTCAGTAGGTCTGGGGTGGGCCCAATGAATTTGTATTTCCAACAAGTTCCCAGGTACTACTGCTGCCAGTCTGGGGACTGCACTTTGAGGACCGCTGACCTCCAGAGACAGTAGCAAACTGGTGTCCCAAGGGCCATATCTGGTTCACAGAGATTTCATATACAAATCTGAATTTGCATCTTGTCTTTAAAAATCAGTATCTGTCCACACTTGGTCCTCTTTCTCATGTGGCAGTCACCCACGGCTGCCCACTCCACACTTGAAGTCCTACCCTAGCTGCCCTTACCTGTGTCCGGGTTTTAGGTCTCTGGTGCCTGGCAACTGTGGGCTCCGAGGCAGCACTGAGTCCTAGAAAGCTACCATGTGCCAGCCTGGCATGTATGGGCTGCACCAGGAACCCTGTCCTTGGATGATGTGCCTTCCCCCCAGAACCAGACTTCCTTTAGATCTTCAGACTGACCACCATTTCCAAATTTAAGCCTCTTTTTTGCTGCTTCCACCCTGAGAAACAGGCAAGCAAACCGGTGACCACACAGGGACAGCAGGGCCATAATAGCCTCACTGCTGCTCTGCACCCCCGAGGGCCCCACAGCCAATGCAACCCTGTCCCTGCAAGGGCATTAGTCTTGCCCCCGCAAGACAGAAGAGGAGGCTGAAGAAGAGCAAGTGAGGAAGGAGCTACCTTCCTGGGTCCCTGGCTGGGAGGGGGAAGGGCTGCACCTCTCCTGGGGACAGCCCCTTGTACAGGGACAAATGGGAACTGTCCACCACCAGCACCCCCAGCGACCAAATCTGAACCTGTGGAGGGACTTGAATAGCATCCCCCCCCCCCAAATTCTTGTTCACTCAGAACTTCAGATGTGACCTTATTTGGAAATGGGGTCTTTACAGATAAAATGAAGGCCTACCCTGAATGCAATGGCTGACGTCCTTATAAGAGGACACAGATATACGTAGAGGGAAAGGCCATGAGAAGACAGGCACAGATTGGGGTGATACAACCACAAACTGTGGAATGCCAGGAGCCACCAGAAGCAGGAAGAGGCAGAAAGGAGATTTGGAAGAGGCGTCACCCTGCCCACACCTTAATTTTAGACTTCCGGCCTCCAGACCTGGGACAGAATCAATTTCTGTTTTAAGATACTAAACTATAGCAGCCCATCCTTCTCCAGCACCCTCCAGCATCCTTCTATCTACAAGCCTCTGACCTGCACCCCTTCTTGCCTCCCACCACACAGCCAATACTTGCCAAGGCCATGACTTCTATTTCCATGGCCATCTCACAAACAAGACTGTCATCACTTCCTGCCCAGAAGGTTGCGACAGCAGCCACAGACTGATCTTCCGAAAGCAGAGCAATTCCCAGTGACAACCCCAAGTCCCTAGATCTTGAACCTTCCAGGGCTCCATGCTGCCTCGTTTTCAAGGCCTCCATCATCTGGGCCCAAACTGGCTTTCCAGCCCAGCCACTCACAGTCCCACCTGCTGATCCTTTGCTCGAGCTGTTTCCTCTACCCGGACCCTGTCTTCACCTTCTCACATCTACCAGTGTGAACACTGCCCACCTCTGAAACGATTTTAAGTGGCACCTCACCCATGCTGCTCCTCTTGCTCCTCACGACCTGGAAACTTCCAGAACATGGGATCTAGGTCCTTCTGCCTGTTCTGAATGCCTCGACCTTTTGCAGTATCCCTCCACAAGGACCAGGCTGGATCCCTTGCAGGATCAAATCCTGGACCTCATGAGGGAATTCCTAGCACCTAACTCCCTGCCAGGCATTAGAGAGAGGGGTGTGAGCCAGCCTGGGTCCTTGTTGCCATGACAGTAACTCTCCAGTGGGCATGTGGGAGGCACCAGAAAAATGTGTTGAATTTGAGTCAATTCAATTGAATCTTGGAGTCTGAAGGGATCTTGGTCTGGCCTCCCACCAGCAGGCTTGAGAGGCTTTCTAGACGCTTTCTGTCCTCATTTCAACTTATTTTTCTTTTTACCAACAACACTGTTCTCTTTCTGCCTTTTAATTTTGTTCTATTATGGAGGGAGGGGCAGAGGGAATAGGCTGCCTTCTCCAGCACCTGGCAGCACTTCTCCCACGTGTTTTGGGGCCCAGACACTTTCACAAGCTTCCACCCCCGGCTGGCCACACCCAGGGAGGCCAGAAATCCTCTCTGCCACCACTGCCCCCACCCCCCATACACAGTAGCACTAATAAGCCTAAGAAGGTAACACTGCCACTTGCCCCCAGTGCCTGCCCCATCCCCTTAACCACCCACTGACCATACCCACCCAACCTAGGACTTGTACCCACCATGACGGTCTGAGCTCGGGTCAGCTAGAGACAGGGCAGAGGGCGGCCACGGGAGTCCCGAGGCTGTTCGGCTGGGAAGCATCTCAACTTCCCACCAGCAAGAATGGCCCAGTTGCCATGGTTACAGCAGAGCCCGGCTCTGGGCCAAGGCCTCCCGGGGCAGCCTCCAAGGACCCCCCCAGTACTCACAGTGCAGCCAGGCGAATCCCCGGGGCATGGTGGTACGCTGTGTCCCCCAGAGAGCAGAGGCGGTGTCCCCAGCAGTGTGTGTATCCACAAAGGCCCAGGTGGGGCCTACATGGCCTCGAGTCAGCAAAGGTGGCCCAAAGCTGGGGGAGGGTTGACCACAGAGGAGTGGCCCGGCAGGGGGCGGCAGGTGCTCCTGGGGCAGCGCCTGCCCTTATCTGCCTGGCAGTGTGGAGGGCAGCTGGGGGGCAGTAGCTGCGAGTCCCATGGCAGCCAGGATCTGGCCTGAGACAGTGGCCTCGGGGTCTTTCCCTTTCGAGCAGAAGGAGAGAGTCCCCAGCAGGCCCCTTGGAATCTGGGGCTGGGTTGTGCTTTCTCTGATTTCTCCGTCTGCAGCTGCTCAATGTGAAATCTGGCTCTGGAAAGAGAAAGGAGGAGAGAAACGGATTATGTAAGAGCAGTGCTGCCACTCAGCCATCAGCTGCAGGCACCAAGAGTCTATGTGTGCGCTGTACCCACCACCTGGCAGGGACCCCCGGGAATGACTGCAGGCTCACAGCCCAGCCCTGGAGGCTGGCTACTCTGGGAAACAGGCTCACATACAAGAAATGACTTCAGAACATCCCAAGGGCAGCACTGGCCAGGGAGTGAATCACGATGACACCAGCTGGCAGCCACAGGCCTAAACAAAAGCAGGACCAGGGAATGAAAGGCCAAGTGGGTTAAATCAAGGGAGCTTCCTGAAGGAGGTGATATTACATGCAAGTAAAGTACCTCAGGCTACTCAGGTGGCCATGAGGTTAAAACAGCAGAGTATTAATCCCTCTTTTTACCTTCAGGCTTAGTCCCAATCTCCTATTCCCCAAATCCTTGACTCCCTCTTAATAGGGTTGCTAGATGAAACACCAGGTGCTCAGTTAAACTTGAATTTCATACCAACAACACATATTTTTTTAGTATAATTATGTCATGAATACTTATTAGTATAAGTATGTCCCAAATATTGCATGGCACATATACTTTAAAAAAAATCGTTATTTAATGATTTAATGATTCAATGTTATTTAATTAAACAATGAATTATTTAATTCCAAATTAATCAGAAGTCCTATATATATATTTTTAGTTTATTTATTTTGAGAGAGAAAATGTGTTTGCATGTGTACCCAAGTGGGGGGCGGTCAGAGAGAGGAGAGAATCCCAAACAGGCTCTGTGCTGTCAGTGCAGAGCCCAACATGGGTCTCGATCCCATGACCCTGAGATCATGATCTGAGATGAAATCAAGAGTCAGATGCTTAACTGACTGAGCCACCTAGGCACCCCACAAGTCCTGTATTTTTATTTGCTAAATTTAGCAACCCTGTGATGATAACAGGATTGCTCTTCCTGAGTGGTCGCTATGAATAGCTAGGCCCAGGGCTTGGGCTTTTGTATTCAATGAATCTTCATGATAATCTTGCCAGGTCATAAAAATCTCATTTTTATCGATGAAGAAATCAAGGTACAGAAAGGGTAAGACTTGTCCAAGGTCACACAGCTTGTAAGCAGTGGGACAAGAATTCAAACACTGGTAGCCACTCCCACCAGTTGACATCCATCCACACATCCACTCGTTAGGACACCCTTACCACCTGGGGCTCTCACATAGTCATCTCTATCACTCACTGGATTCTGTGAGATAAGGCTCTCGTCTCCATTTTGCAGATGAGGAAACAGGTTCTGAGAGACTGAGTTGGCCAGTGACAGAGCCAGCTCTGAAATTCAAAGAAATTCTTAAATTCTCTGACTCTGTTCTGTTCCATGCCCTTGCCCTCCCTGTTTGCTCTGGAGAAATGGTCACACGTTAATGGCAGGAGGGAGAAGCAGGTATAATGTGGGGGTATTGTCCATGGTGGCATCCATCTCCACAGAACGTACCAGAAGTGCTGGCCCTTACCCTCAGAGGTTCCCAGCAGGCAGGCTGGGCCTCACACAAAGAACACAAGTGTTCCCAGTCGCCATGAACACTAACCTAACTGAAACCTTTTGTTGTTGTTAGTTTTGTTTTTTTTTTAAGGTTTGTGGAGGTATAACGTATATACAGTAAAATTCACTTTTTCAGTGTACAATTTTATGACAAATAAAATTGACAAATTCAGAGTTGTATAATTGCTTCAATGATCCAGACGTAAAACATTTCCAACTATGCAGAAAATCCCCTCCTGCTACTTTGAAGACAATCCTTCCTCCCAGCCCTAGCCCCATCCAACAGCTCATCCATGTTCTATCCCACAGTATTGCCTTTTCCAGAATGCCAGATAGACACCATGTGCCCTTTTGTGCCGGGGTCCTTTCACTGAGCCGACTGCATTTGGGATTCAGCCAGGTTGTTGTGTGTGTTAGCAGGCTGCTCCTTTTCCTTGCTGAGTAGTATTCTGTTGTACAGACACCAGTTGAAGGGCATCTGAATTGTTTCCAGTTTTTGATGATAACAAATAAAGCTACTACCAGCCTCTGCATACAGATGGTTTTGTTTTTTAAGTTTATTTATTTGAGAGAGAGCAGGTCAGGGGCAGAGAGAGAGGGAGAAAGAGAATCCCAAGCAGGCTCTGTGTGGGGCTCGAACCCATGAACCGTGAGATCATGAACTGAGCCGAAGTCTGATCAGCTCAACTCACGGAGCCCCTGCATACAGGTTTTGGTGTGGACAGAAGTTTCCATTTGTCCTGGGCCTTGTCTGTAACTTGCAGGTCCCAGTCACCTTCACACCACACCAAACAGTCCTGATCCTGGGCACCTTCTCTGGCCCCACCCTTTGAGCCCCACCTAAATGGAGGAATTTTGGGAAAGCCAAAGAGGACACACAGTTACCTGATGACACACAGGAGCTACAGTGGGGATTGTGGCCCAGGGGAAACCAGGCTGCCCACAGAGGCCTGGAAACAGGGCAAACAAGGCCAGGCCAGTGGCCTGACAGCAGTCTGCCTAAGAGTGGCCTTTCCCACACCTGAGAGGGCCCAGGGCGCCTCTCTCTTCCTGTCCCTCTCCCTCTCTCTTTTCCTGTCTCATGGGGGAGAGTGAAGAGTTTGAGAATGTGCCTCTCGCAAAACACTCACAGTCTACCCCACAGCTTACAGCAGTCATTACAAAGCTCACAAGAGGCAAAGTTGTGCAAGAAAATAAAATTGGAGTATTCTGCATAGTTCAGTTGTGAATATTAGATTTTTAAAAATATAATCACATTACTATTATTCACATTCCCAAACAAATAATCCCTTATATCATCTAATACAGAATCCATGTTCAACTTTCCCTGGTTGTTTTTTAAAAAAAACTTTTTAAGTTGCTCTGCTTGAATCGAGAGCCTAACAAAGTGATCCGTTGATTGATGTGTCCCTACATCTTTTTTCCTTATTTTTTTTTTTTAGTATTAAGATATAATCCACATGCCGTAAAATTTGCCATTTTACAGTCTATAATTCAGAAGGAATTTGAGAGAGAGCAGGACAGGGGCAGAGAGAGAGGGAGAGAGAGGGAGAGAGAGGGAGAAAGAGAGAGAGAGAGAGAGAGAGAGAGAGAGAGAGAGAGAGAGAGAGAGAGAATCCCAAGCAGGTTCTGTGTGGGGCTCAAACCCATAGTTTTGATTCCAAAACCAGACAAGGACCCCACTAAAAAGAACTATAGACAAATTTCCCTGATGAACATGGATGCAAAAATCCTCAACAAGATTATTAGCCAACCAGATTCAATAATACATTAAATTATTCACCACGACCAAGTGGGATTTATACCTGGGATGCAGGGCTGGTTCAATATCCACAAAACAATCAATGTGATTCATCACATCAATAAAAGAAAGGACAAGAACCATATGATCCTCTCAATCGATGCAGAGAAAGCATCTGACAAAATACAACAACCTTTCTTGCTAAAAACCCTCAAGAAAGTAGGGATAGAAGGACCATACCTCAAGATCACAAAAGCCATATACAAAAGACTCAACGCTAATATCAGCCTCAATGGGGAAACACTGAGAGCTTTCCCCCTAAGGTCAGGAACAAGACAAGGATGTCCACTCTCGCCACTGTTATTCAACATAGTATTGGAAGTCTTAGCCTCAGCAATCAGACAACACAAAGAAATAAAAGGCATCCAAATCGGCCAGGAGGAGATTAAACTTTCACTCTTCACAGATGACATGATACTCTATATGGAAAACCCTAAAGATTCCACAAAAAAACTGTGTGAACTGATTCACGAATTCAGCAAAGTGGCAGGATATAAAATCAACGCACAGAAATCGGTTGCATTCCTATACACCAACAATGAAGCAACAGAAAGAGAAATCAAGGAATCGATCCCATTTATAGTTGCACCAAAACCCATAAAATACCCAGGAATAAATATAACCAAAAATGTGAAAAAATCCATACACTGAAAACTACAGAAAACTTATGAAAGAAATTGAAGAAGACACAAAAAAATGGAAAAAGATTCCATGCTCCTGGATAGGAAGAACAAATATTGTTAAAATGTAGATACTACCAAAAGCAATCTACATATTCAATGCAAACCCTACCAAACTAACACCAGCATTCTTCACAGAGCTAAAACAAATAATCCTAAAATTTGTATGGAACCAGAAAAGACCCCGAATAGCCAGAAAAAGAAAACCAAAGCAGGAGGCATCACAATCCTGGACTTCAAGCTATACCACAAAAGCTGTAATCATCAAGACAGTATGGTACTGGCACAAGAACAGACACTCAGATCAATGGAACAGAATAGAGAACCCAGAAATGGACCCATAAATATGTGGCCAACTAATCTGTGACAAAGCAGGAAAGAATATCCTATGGAAAAAAGACAGTCTCTTCAGCAAGTGGTGCTGGGAAAACTAGACAGCGACATGCAGAAGAATGAACCTGGACCACTTTCTTACACGACACACAAAAATAAACTCAAAATGGATGAAAGACCTCAATGTAAGACAGGGAGCCATCAAACTCCTCGAGGAGAAAGCAGGCAAAAACCTCTTTGATCTTGGCCACAGCAACTTCTTACTCAACACGTCTCTGGAGGCAAGGGAAATGAAAGCAAAAATGAACTACTGGGACCTCATCAAAATAAAAAGCTTTTGCACAGTGAAGGAAACAATCAGCAAAACTAAAAGGCAACCGACAGAATGGGAGAAGATATTTGCAAACGACATATCAGATAAAGGGATAGTATCCAAAATCTATCAAGAACTTGTCAAACTCAACAGCCAAAAAACAAATAATCCAGTGAAGAAATGGACAAAAGACATGAAGAGATACTTCTCCAAAGAAGACATCCAGTTGGCCAACCGACAGATGAAAAATGCTCAACATCACTCATCATCATGGAAATACAAATCAAAACCACAATGAGATACCACGTCACACCTGTCAGAATGGCTAACATTTACAACTCAGGCAACAACAGATGTTGGTGAGGATGCAAAGAAAGAGGATCTCTTTTGCACTGCTGGTGGAAATGCAAACCGGTGCAGCCACTCTGGAAAACAGGATGGAGGTTCCTCAAAAAACTAAAAATAGAACTACCCTACAACCCAGCAATTGCAGAACTAGGCATTTATCCAAGGGATACAGGCGTTTCAAAGGGACATGTTTCAAAGGGACACACGTACCCCCATGTTTATAGCAGCACTATCAACAATAGCCAAAGTATGGAAAGAGCCCAAATGTCCATCGATGGATGGATGAAGAAGATGTGGTATGTGTGTGTGTGTGTGTGTGTGTGTGTGTGTGTGTGTACACACATACAATGGAGTTTTACTTGGCAATCAAAAAGAATGAAATCTTGCCATTTGCAACTGCGTGGATAGAAGTAGAGGGTATTATGCTAGGCAAAATTAGAGTAAGACAAATATCATAAGATTCATTCATATGAGGACTTTAAGACACAAAACAGATTAACATAAGTGAAGGGAAACAAAAATATAAAAACAGGGAGGGGGACAAAACAGAAGAGACTCATAAATATGGAGAACAAACAGAGAGTTACTGGAGGGGTTGTGGGAGGGGGGATGGGCTAAATGCGTAAGGGGCACTAAGGAATCTACTTCTGAAACATTGTTGTACTATATACTAACTAACTTGGATGTAAATTTTAAAAAAATTTAAGTGTATAATTCAGTGGGATTCTTTTTTTAGTAGATTCACAAAGTTGTGCAACAATCGCCCACAATCTAATTCCAGAACATTTTCATTACCCCAAAAATAAACTGTATTCATTAGCAGTCACTGTGTATTTCCTGCCCTCCCCCCCCCCACCAGTCCCTGGGAACCACTTATCTGCTTTTTGTCTCTATGGATTTGCTTCCTCTAGACATTTTGTATTAATGGAGTCATATGCTATGTGGCCCTTTATGACTGGCTTCTTTCACTTGGTGTAATGTTTTCAGGGTTCATTCATCTTGTACCATGTGATAAACTGCATGTTGTCTCCCTAAATTCATATGTTGAAGCCCTAGCCCCGAGTGTGATGGTATTTGAGATGGGACTTCTGGGAGGTAATTAGGGTAACTGGGAGGTAGATCAGGGTTAGATGAGGTCACGAGGGTGGGGCCTCATGATGGGATTTGTACCTTTGTAAGAAGAGACACAGGGGGGACTTCAGCTCAGGTCATGAGCTTGGGCCCTGCATCGGGCTCTCTGCTGTCAGCCCAGAGCCTGCTTCAGATATTCTGTCCCCCTCTCTCTTTCTGCCCCTCCTCCACTCATTCTCTTTTCTCTCTCTCTCTGTCCCAAAATAAATAAACTTAAAAAAAAAGAGAGAGACACCAGAGAGTTTGCTAGCGGTTTCTGCGTGCCCCCACAGAGAAGAGATCATGTGAGCACAAAACGAGAAGGCAACCACCTGCAACAAGGGGAGAGGCCACACCAGAAACCTCCATTCTTGGGGCACCTGGGTGGCTCATTCAGTTAAGTGTCCAACTTTGGCTCGGGTCATGATCTCATGATTCATGAGTTTGAGCCCCTAGTCAGGCTCTGTGCTGACAGTGCTGAGCCTGGAGCCTGCTTGGGATTCTGTGTCTCCTCTCTCTGCCCCTCTCCTGTTCCCACTCCGTGTGTGTCTCTCTCTCAAAAATAGATAAACATTTAAAAAAATTTTTGTAAAGAAATGAAGAAACCAACCATTCCAGCACACTGATCTCAGACTTCCAGAACCATGAGCAAGTACATTTCTGTTCTTTAAGCCACCCTAACTATGGCATTTTATTATGGCAGCTCAAGCAAACTAAGACATGAGATTTATCAGTACTTCATTGCTTTTTAAAAAAAATTTTTAAGGTTTTATTTTTAAGCAATCTCTACACCCAACCTGGGGCTTGAACTCACAACCTCAAGATCAAGAGTTGCACATTCCACCAACTGAGCCAACAAGGTGCCCCTCCCTTTTATTTTTCTTTTTTAAGGGCCAAAACATTTTAACCCCTTAGCTGTTTTTTCCTTTTTTGAAGAGTATTTTAATTTTATTTTATATTTTTTAATGTTTATTTATTTAGAGAGAGAGAGAGAAAGTGCAAGTGGGGGAAGGGCATCGAGGGGAGTGGGGAGAGAGAATCCCAAACAGGCTCCGCGCTTTAAGTGCAGAGCCCAACTCAGGGCTTGAGCTCACGAACCATAGCATGACCTGAGCCAAAAATCCAGAGTCAGACGTTTACCCAATTGAGCCATCCAGGTGCCCGAAGAGGATTTTATTTTATTATTTATTTTTTTCAAGTAGGTTTCACACCGTGTGGGGCTCGAACTCACAACCCTGAGATCAAGAATCGTAATCTCTACCAACTGAGCCAGCCAGGTGCCACCCCCCCATTTTTTTGCCTTTTTAAATAAAGTTAAACAGCCGAACAAAAATTCACAAACTGCTTCCCTGTCCAAGTCGTTCCTCCCTCCCACACCCTTTCCTTCACCTTATTCACACAGACCCAGGGTATCCACATGAGAAGAAGAAACTGTTCCAAGAACATGGAAAAGTGAAGAAGAAAGGAGGTGAATTTTGTCCACATTCAAGGTCATGCTGAGCAAGTCTGCACTCTCTGGATTTTGGATGGTTTTCTCTTGCTAGCCAAATTGAAAAAGGAAATTCCCTGGACCAGATGCTTCAAAGCTGAAGGCCCAGCACCACCAAAGAATGCCAAAGAAAATACAGTTGGCATCAAACTCACCCATATTCATGCCCTTCTCACCCAGGTCCTGTCCAATGTCACAGTGACTCTTCTTGGGACCAGTGGGGACAGTAAAAGCTTCTCTGACTTCCTTTAACTTTTTCTCCTCCTCATTCTAAGCTTCAGCACTAGCTTCCCTGTGCCCATCTGCATGATGCTCCAAGGCTCATTTTTGATAAGTTTTCTTGATCTTGTCCTCAGAGGCATTCGTGTCCACTCCCAGAATCTTGTAATAATCTTTCCTTTTCTTCACTCCAACTGTGCATTTTTTAGGAGCTGTATTTGTTCTTATGTTTTCTCCGTCTGCTGCACTTTTCCACAGTCCTGCACTGCCTCTTCATATTTTTCTGTGCCCATGTTACACTGAGCTCTTCCCATGGAGTATTTTAAGTGAGTGGCATCGAGCTTCACTGCATTTGTGCTGTCTTCTATTGCACCATCTCCTTTCCTAAGCTTGGAATGATCTGTACCCCAATTATAGTAGAGTTCAGCATTTGTTTTTATATTGTTGGGGTCTGTTCCCCAAGGCTTCTGTGTACAGTTCACATGCCAGCTTGTAATTTCCTTCTTTAAATGCTTTATTCCCATCCTCTTTGCTTTAAGTGCTTTAGCATTTCTGCAAGCCAGGTAGTCATTTTGATGATCAGGAGCCATCTTGGGAGCCTGTACAAAAAACTGAAGTGCCTTCTCAATACAGTCTTCATAATATAGGCAAAGACCTCATTCCTACACAGCATGCACATTGGTGGAATGTCACTGGCCACAAACTGTGCTTCTGGATAATGACCCAGCATTGCTAAATAGTATGCTTTGGTGATTTTGAAGCAATGGCAGGCAGGGAACACTCTATGCAGAAAACCACTTTCCGAAAATCCGACTTCTCAAAATCTGTTTCTGTTATTTTCTCATATTCTACGAGCATTCTTGAACTCCTGTTGTGCCTGAGAATTTTTTGATCCAGTTTCAGGACTCTCTGGAAACTGTGACATGCTGCCATGGCATTCCCTAGAGATAGGGGGCATTTGCCTTCCCATAGATGTCCCCAGGGGAAACTGTCATTCAACTTCACTGCTGTGCATCTCCAAAAGTTTCCTGGAACCCTCTGAGCATCATGAAAGTGGCTGCTCAATTCTCACTACAGCTAGAATTTTTAGGACACATATCTTTGTCCTTTGTATAATGGTTACAAGCTTCATTGTAATCTTTCCTGGTATGGTTCGCATTTCCTTTTTCCTTGAAAGACTCTGACTCCCTCCTTACTTCATTGTGGAGCAGCTCTGGTTCTGTCACCACCATTAACACATGGCACTCCGCAGCAACACTGTCTTACCACTGAGACCATACTTCATTCCTTTTTATCGTCAAATAATATTCCATTGTATGGATACACATTTTCTCTAGTCCTTCACCAGCTGAGGGACATTTGGGTTGTTTTCATTAGGGGGCTATTATGAATAGTCCTGCTATGAACATTTGTGTGGACATGTTTTCTCTTGGGTATATTCCCAGGAATGGGGTTGCCAGGTCATATGGTCACTCTGTGTTTGACTTTTTGAGGGAACCATTCAGTCTGTTTTCCAAAGGAGTTTTCCAAAGTGTATATCCCATCAGCAGTGAATGAGGCTCTGATTTCTCCACAGCCTTGTCAACATTTGTTACTCTTTTTTATTATACACATCAGTGGGTGCAAAATGTGGTTTCTACTTGTATTTTCCTGATGACTACAGAGCATCTTTTCATGTGCTTACTGGCCATTTATCTTCTTTAGAAAAAAGTCTATTTAAGTCCTTTGCCTGTTTTTAAAATAGATTATCTTTTTATTTTTTATTTTTTAAGAATTCATTTTTAAGTAATATCCACACCTAACATGGGGCTCGGATTCAAGATGCCAAGATCAAGAGTCAGGCATCCCTACCTTTTTATTGTTGAGTTGTAAAAGCTCTTTATACATTCTAGGTTCTAGACTCTCATCAGATACATGATTTGTAACTATGCTCTCCCATTTTGTGGGTTGTCTTTTCACTTTCTTGATAGTGTCCCAGCATGCACAAAAGTTTTTAAATTTGATGAAGTGCAGTTTATCTTTTTTTTTTCTTTTTTGGTTGTCTTTGCTTTTGGTGTCCCATCTAAGAAACTGTAGCCTAATCCAAGGTCACAAAGATTTATATATGTTTCATTCTAAGAGGTTTATAGTTGTAGCTTTTACATTTAAGTCTGTGATAGATCTGGAGTTAATTTTTGTATATGATGTGAGCTAAGAGCCCAACTTCATTCTTTTTCATGTGGCCAGCTGTCCGAGCACCATTTTTTTTTAATATATGAAATTTATTGTCAAATTGGTTTCCATACAACACCCAGTGCTCATCCCAAAAGATGCCCTCTTCAATACCCATCACCCACCCTCCCCTCCCTCCCACCCCCCATCAGCCCTCAGTTTGTTCTCAGTTTTTAAGAGTCTCTTATGCTTTGGCTCTCTCCCACTCTAACCTCTCTCTTTTTTTTTTTCCTTCCCCTCCCCCATGGGTTCCTATTAAGTTTCTCAGGGTCCACATAAGAGTGAAACCATATGGTACCTGTCTATCTCTCTATGGCTTATTTCACTTAGCATCACACTCTCCAGTTCCATCCACGTTGCTACAAAAGGCCCTATTTCATTCTTTCTCATTGCCACGTAGTACTCCATTGTGTATATAAACCACAATTTCTTTATCCATTCATCAGTTGATGGACATTTAGGCTCTTTCCATAATTTGGCTATTGTTCAGAGTGCTGCTATAAACATTGGGGTCCAAGTGCCCCTATGCATCAGTACTCCTGCATCCCTTGGGTAAATTCCTAGCAGTGCTATTGCTGGGTCATAGGGTAGGTCTATTTTTAATTTTCTGAGGAAACTCCACACTGTTCTCCAGAGTGACTCCACCAGTTTGCATTCCCACCAACAGTGCAAGAGGGCTCCTGTTTCTCCACATCCTCTCCAGCATCTATAGTCTCCTGATTTGTTCATTTTGGCCACTCTGACTGGCGTGAGGTGATATCTGAGTGTGGTTTTGATTTGTATTTCCCTGATGAGGAGCGACGTTGAGCATCTTTTCATGTGCCTGTTGGCCATCCGGATATCTTCTTTAGAGAAGTGTCTATTCATGTTTTTTGCCCATTTCTTCACTGGATTATTTGTTTTTCGGGTGTGAAGTTTGGTGAGCTCTTTACAGATTTTGGATACTAGCCCTTTGTCCGATATGTCATTTGCAAATATCTTTTCCCATTCCGTGGGTTGCCTTTTAGTTTTGTTGATTGTTTCTTTTGCTGTGCAGAAGCTTTTTATCTTCATGAGGTCCCAAGAGTTCATTTTGCTTTTAATTCCCTTGACTCTGGGGATGTGTCAAGTAAGAAATTGCTATGGCTGAGGTCAGAGAGGTCTTTTCCTGCTTTCTCCTCTAGGATTTTGATGGTTTCCTGTCTCACGTTCAGGTCCTTTATCCATTTTGAGTTTATTTTTGTGAATGGTGTGAGAAAGTGGTCTAGTTTCAACCTTCTGCATGTTACTGTCCAGTTCTCCCAGCACCATTTGTTAAAGAGGCTGTCTTTTTTCCATTGGATGTTCTTTCCTGCTTTGTCAAAGATTAGTTGGCCATACATTTGTGGGTCTAGTTCTGGGGTTTCTGTTCTATTCCATTGGTCTATGTGTCTGTTTTTGTGCCAATACCATGCTGTCTTGATGATTACAGCTTTGCAGTAGAGGCTAAAGTCTGGGAGTGTGATGCCTCCTGCTTTGGTCTCCTTCTTCAAAATTACTTTGGCTATTCAGGGCCTTTTGTGGTTCCATATGAATTTTAGGATTGCTTGTTCTAGCTTCGAGAAGAATGCTGGTGCAATTTTGATTGGGATTGCATTGAATGTGTAGATAGCTTTGGGTAGTATTGACATTTTGACAATATTTATTCTTCCAACCCATGAGCACGGAATGTTTTTCCATTTCTTTGTATCTTCTTCAATTTCCTTCCTAAGCTTTCTATAGTTTTCAGCATACAGATCTTGTACATCTTTGGTTAGATTTATTCCTAGGTATTTTATGCTTCTTGGTGCAATTGTGAATGGGATCAGTTTCTTTATTTGTCTTTCTGTGGCTTCATTATTAGTGTATAAGAATGCAACTGATTTCTGTACATTGATTTTGTATCCTGCAACTTTGCTGAATTCATGTATCAGTTCTAGCAGACTTTTGGTGGAGTCTATCGGATTTTCCACATATAATATCATGTCATCTGCAAAAAGTGAAAGCTTAACTTCATCTTTGCCAATTTTGATGCCTTTGATTTCCTTTTGTTGTCTGATTGCTGATGTTAGCACTTCCAACACTATGTTAAACAACAGCGGTGAGAGTGGACATCCCTGTCGTGTTCCTGATCTCAGGGAAAAAGCTCTCACTTTTTCCCCGTTGAGGATGATTTTAGCTGTGGGCTTTTCATAAATGGCTTTTATGATGTTTAAGTATGTTCCTTCTATCCCGACTTTCTCGAGGCTTTTTATTAAGAAGGGATGCTGAATTTTGTCAAATGCTTTTTCTGCATCAATTGACAGGATCATATGGTTCTTACCTTTTCTTTTATTAATGTGATGTATCACGTTGATTGATTTGCAAATGTTGAACCAGCCCTGCATCCCAGGAATGAGTCCCACTTGATCATGGTGAACAATTCTTTTTATATGCTGTTGAATTCGATTTGCTAGTATCTTATTGAGAATTTTTGCATCCATATTAATCAGGGATATTGGCCTGTAGTTCTCTTTTTTTATTGGGTCTCTGTCTGGTTTAGGAATAAAAGTAATACTGGCTTCATAGAATGAGTCTGGAAGTTTCCCTTCCCTGTCTATTTTCTGGAATAGCTTGAGAAGGATAGGTATTATCTCTGCTTTAAACGTCTGGTAGAACTCCCCTGGGAAGCCATCTGGTCCTGGACTCTTATTTGTTGGGAGATTGATAACTGATTCAATTTCTTCACTGGTTATGGGTCTGTTCATGCTTTCTAGCTCCTCCTGATTGAGTTTTGGAAGTGTGTGGGTGTTTAGGAATTTGTCCATTTCTTCCAGGTTGTCCAGTTTGTTGGCATATAGTTTTTCATAGTATTCCCTGATAATTGCTTGTATCTCTGAGGGATTGCTTGTAATAATTCCATTTTCATTCATGATTTTATCTATTTGGGTCATCTCCCTTTTCTTTTTGAGAAGCCTGGCTAGAGGTTTATCAATTTTGTTTATTTTTTCAAAAAAGCAACTCTTGGTTTCATTTATCTGCTCTACAGTTTTTTTAGACTCTATATTGTGTATTTCTGCTCTGATCTTTTTATTTCTCTTCTTCTGCTGGGTTTGGGGTGTCTTTGCTGTTCTGCTTCTATTTCCTTTAGGTGTTCTATTAGATTTTGTATTTGGGATTTTTCTTGTTTCTTGAAATAGTCCTGGATTGCAATGTATTTTCCTCTCAGGACTGCCTTTGCTGCATCCCAAAGCATTTGGATTGTTGTATTTTCATTTTTGATTGTTTCCATATATTTTTTAATTTCTTCTCTAATTGCCTGGTTGACCCATTCATTCTTTACTAGGGTGTTCTTTAACCTCCATGCTTTTGGAGGTTTTCCAGACTTTTTCCTGTGGTTGATTTCAAGCTTCATAGCAATGTGGTCTGAAAGTATGCATGGTATGATCTCAATTCTTGTATACTTATGAAGGGCTGTTTTGTGACCCAGTATGTGATCTATCTTGGAGAATGTTCCATGTGCACTCAAGAACAAAGTATATTCTGTTGCTTTGGGATGCAGAGTTCTAAATATATCTGTTAAGTCCATCTGATCCAATATATCATTCAGGGCCCTTGTTTCTTTATTGACTGTGTGTCTAGATGATCTATCCATTGTTGTAAGTGGGGTGTTAAAGTCCCCTGCAATTATCACATAGTTATCAATAAGGTTGCTTATGTTTGTGAGTAATTGTTTTATATATTTGGGGGCTCCCGTATTCGGCACATAGACATTTATAATTGTTATCTCTTCCTGATGGATAGGCCCTGTAATTATTATATAATTCCCTTCTTCACCTCACAGCCTTTAATTTAAAGTCTAGTTTGTCTGATATAAGTATGGCTACTCCAGCTCTCTTTTGACTTCCAGTAGCATGGTAAATAGTTCTCCATCCCCTCACTTTCAATCTGAGGGTGTCCTCATGTCTAAAACAAGTCTCTTGTAGACAGAAAATAGATGGGTCTTGTTTTTTTTATCCATTCTGATGCCCTATGTCTTTTGGTTGGCACATTTAGTCCATTTACATTCAGTGTTATTATAGAAAGATATGAGTTTAGAGTCATTGTGATGTCTGTAGGTTTCATGCTTGTAGCAATGTCTCTGGTACTTTGTCTCACAGGATCCCCCTTAGGATCTCTTGTAGGGCTGGTTTAGTGGTGATGAATTCCTTCAGTTTTTGTTTGTTTGGGAAGACCTTTATCTCTCCTTCTATTCTAAATGACAGATTTGCTGAATAAAGTATTCTCAGCTGCATATTTTTGCTGTTCATCACATTGAAGATTTCCTACCATTCCTTTCTGGCCTGCCAAGTTTCAGTAGAGAGATCCGTCACGAGTCTTACCAGTCTCCCTTTATACGTTAGAGCACGTTTATCCCTAGCTGCTTTCAGAATTTTCTCTTTATCCTTGTATTTTGCCAGTTTCACTATGATATGTCGTGCAGAAGATTCATTCAAGTTACGTCTGAAGGGAATTCTCTGTGCCTCTTGGATTTCAATGCCTTTTTCCTTCCCCAGATCAGGGAAGTTCTCAGCTATTATTTCTTCAAGTACACCTTCAGCACCTTTCCCTCTCTCTTCCTCCTCTGGAATACCAATTACACGTAGATTATTTCTCTTTAGTGCATCACTTAGTTCTCTAATTCTCCCCTCATACTCCTGGATTTTTTTTCTCTTTTTCTCAGCTTCCTCTTTTTCCATAATTTTATCTTCTAATTCACCTATTCTCTCCTCTGCCTCTTCAGTCCGAGCTGTGGTTGTCTCCATTTTATTTTGCAGCTCATTTATAGCATTTTTTTTGCTCCTCCTGGTTGTTCCTTAGTCCCTTGATCTCTGTAGCAATATATTCTCTGCTGTCCTCTATACTGTTTTCAAGCCCAGCGATTAATTTTATGACTACTATTCTAAATTCACTTTCTGTTATATTGTTTAAATCCAGTTCATTAGCTGCCGTTATTTCCTGGAGATTCTTTTGAGAGGAATTCTTCCATTTCGTCATTTTGGATAGTCCCTGGAGTGGTGCGGAACTGTAGGGCACTTCCCCTGTGCTGTCTTGAATAACTTGCGTTGGTGGGCGAGGACCATTTTTTTTTTTAAATGACCATTCTTCCTTCACTGGCTGGCATCCTCAGCAAAACTCAGTTGACCATAGATCTAGATGTCCATCTACCTCTATGTCAGTACCACGCTAGCTTGATTTCTGTAGATCTGTAGCAAGTTCTGAACTCTTAAGATTTTTAATCTCTAAAAGTTTACTTTCCCTTTTTGTTGTTGCTGAAGCAATGGGGTCAATGTCCTATAGACTTACCACATTCTGGATCTGGCTGATTGCACCCTTGGAATGCCATTCAACATATTTATCTCTGCATACCTCAATATTCAAAAAGCTTTATTGGGTTTGAGTATAATTTTCACAGGACATATTGCCTTCCAGCAGTAGGCACAAAATGTTTTCTCATCTCAGTGAGCTAATGTTGTGTTCTTTCTCCATGATTCATCTATTACAAAGTTCTCTATCAGCCTTTTACCTTTCATCAAACAGTGAAGATTCTAGCTCTCATCAGTGTTCCATTAGTCAATCCAGGTGGTGCCTTGATGCTTGTATCTTTCCTTCTACGTTTATATTAACGTGATCCTCCTAGAATGGAGAACTTTCCCTCCCCATCTATTTTCTTATCTCAAAGTTTGGTCTGTATGGAAAAATCAGGATAAAAGTCTGATTCTTTCCTTTGACTTACCTACCAGTTTTCAGAATGAGTTCTTTCCTAGAATCCTCCAAAGGTAATTAATGATGATTTTTCAGTATCATTTTAAATTTATTAATTTTTTATTTACATATTTCAACCCATTAAAGTTACTTTTAAGTCAGGTTTATTGAGGAATAACTGACACACACTAAAGTTCATCCTCTTTAAGTGTACAGTTGGATGAGTTTTAATAACTATATACACCAACACATTATTTTAAGATCTGGAACATTTCTATCACCCCAAAAACTTCCCTTGTATCCCTTTGCAGCCAATCCCCTGCCCCACCCTACACCTCTGGCAATCATTTATCCACATGCTGTCCCTAGTAAGGTTTCTCCCAAAAAATATTATATAAACAGAATTATATAGTATGGTGCCATTTCTGTTGTGTTGTCTTTCATTTAGTAAATGTGTTGGGGATTCAACACATTGCTGAGTGTAGCAGCGGTCTGTTCCTTTTATTACTGAGTAGTAATCCTATTTATTCCACAGTTTGTTTATCCATTTCTGAGTTGACAGACATTTGTGTTGTTTCCAGGTTTTTGCAAGTATGAATAAAGCTATATACATTGGCATCCAGATGGTCCTTCAGTGGACATATATTTTTATTTTTGTTAGGGAAATACCTAGGAGTGAGTCACTAGGTCATATGATAGCTGGAGATTAAACAATAAGAAATTGTCAAGCTGTTCTCCAAAGTGGCTTTTGTTATTCTTCTTGATGTTCAAATTATTTCATCATTAGGCTAGTGGGAGCTCCTTCCAGTAAGGTCCTGTCCTACTGACAGGGCTCCAGGAATCTTCAATAACTTCCTTGCTTTCAAGTATGACTGAGATTCCGGCCTCATCTTGGACATTTCTGCCTTAGACTAGAAATCAGCTACTTTTCCAAGGAACTCTTTTAGCGGGGACTGGTACTTAGAAACCACACCCTGAACACCAGGAGTGCTTATGACTACCTGATTCACTGTCTATAGGCTTTTCAGGTGGACAGACCTAGGCAGTTAAAGTTTTTAAGAAACAGAAAAATAAATCATTAACTCATAGATAAGTCATTAGAATTATAAGGGTTTTTTTTTAACTTCTTCTTTGAATTATTTGCATTTCTTTTGTCTTGTGCTGAAAATCTTGTTTCTTAATGAGACTTAAGATGATTACTTGTTTTATCCTTCTATATGGATAGTAGTTTCAAAATGGTAATACTGATATTATAATTTTTAAGTGTTTATTTTGGTTTTTTAACACTTTTTAAATATTTATTTATTTTTGAGATAGAGCACAAATGGGGAAGGGACAGAAAGAGAGGAGGGCATAGAATCTGAGGCAGGCTCCAGGCTCTGAGCTGTCAACACAGAGCCCAACACAGGGCTCAAACTCATGAGCTATGAGATCATGACCTGAGCTGAAGTCGGGTGCTTAATCGACTGAGCCACCCAGGCACCCTAAATGTTTATTTACTTTTGAAAGAGAGAGACGGAGTGCGAGCAGGGGAAGGGCAGAGAGAGAGGGAGACACAGAATCTGAAGCAGGCTTCAGGCTCTGAGCTATCAGCACAGAGCCTGATGCAGGGCTCAAACCCACGAACCATGAGATCATGGATGACCTGAGCCTAAGTCAGACGCTTAACCCACTAAGCCACCCAGGTGCCCCTAACACTGATATTGTAACTTAATAAGACAAGTCCATGCTACCTTGAGATCATAAAAGCCATATATGAATGACCCAAAACTAGTATCATCCTCAATGGGGAAACACTGAGAGCTTTCCCCCTAAGGTCAGGAACAAGACAGGGATGTCCACTCTTGCTACTGTTATTCAACATATTGGAAGTCTTAGCCTCTGCAATCAGACAACACAAAGAAATAAAAGGCATCCAAATCGACCAGGAGGAGGTCAAACTTTCACTCTTCGCAGATGACATGATACTCTATATGGAAAACCCTAAAGATTCCACCAAAAAACTGCTAGAATTGATTCATGAATTCAGCAAAGTGGCAGGATATAAAATCAACGCACAGAAATCAGTTGCATTCCTATACACCAACAATGAAGCAACACAAAGAGAAATCAAGGAAACGATCCCATTTATAGTTGCACCAAAAACCGTAAAATACCTAGGAATAAATATAACCAAAGAGGTGAAAAATCTATACACTGAAAACTACAGAAAACTTATGAAAGAAATTGAAGAAGACACAAAAAAACAGAAAAAGATTCCATGCTCCTGGATAGGAAGAACAAATATTGTTAAAATGTAGATACTACCAAAAGCAATCTACATATTCAGTGCAATCCCTATCAAACTAACACCAGCATTCTTCACAGAGCTAGAACTAACAATCCTAAAGTTTGTATGGAACCAGAAAAGACCCCGAATAGCCAGAAAAAGAAAACCAAAGCAGGAGGCATCACAATCCTGGACTTCAAGCTATACCACAAAAGCTGTAATCATCAAGACAGTATGGTACTGGCACAAGAACAGACACTCAGATCAATGGAACAGAATAGAGAACCCAGAAATGGACCCACAAATATGTGGCCAACTAATCTGTGACAAAGCAGGAAAGAATATCCTATGGAAAAAAGACAGTCTCTTCAGCAAGTGGTGCTGGGAAAACTAGACAGTGACATGCAGAAGAATGAACCTGGACCACTTTCTTACACGACACACAAAAATAAACTCAAAATGGATGAAAGACCTCAGTGTAAGACAGGGAGCCATCAAACTCCTCGAGGAGAAAGCAGGCAAAAACCTCTTTGATCTTGGCCACAGCAACTTCGTACTCAACACGTCTCTGGAGGCAAGGGAAATGAAAGCAAAAATGAACTACTGGGACCTCATCAAAATAAAAAGCTTCTGCACAGTGAAGGAAACAATCAGCAAAACTAAAAGGCAACCGACAGAATGGGAGAAGATATTTGCAAACGACATATCAGATAAAGAGTTTGTATCCAACATCTATGAAGAACTTACCAAACTCAACAGCCAAAAAACAAATAATCCAGTGAAGAAATGGGCAAAAAACATGAAGAGTCACTTCTCCAAAGAAGACATCCGGATGGCCAACCGACAGATGAAAATGCTCAACATCACTCATCATCATGGAAATACAAACCAAAACCACAATGAGATACCACGTCACACCTGTCAGAATGGCTAACGTTAACAACTCAGGCAACAACAGATGTTGGCGAGGATGCAAAGAAAAAGGATCTCTTTTGCACTGCTGGTGGAAATGCAAACCGGTGGAGCCACTCTGGAAAACAGGATGGAGGTTCCTCAAAAAACTAAAAATAGAACTACCCTACAACCCAGCAATTGCAGTACTAGGCATTTATCCATGGGATACAGGTGTTTCGAAGGGACATGTTTCAAAGGGACACGTGCACCCCTATGTTTATAGCAGCACTATCAACAATAGCCAAAGTATGGAAAGAACCCAAATGTCCACCAATGGATGAATGGATAAAGAAGATGCAGTATATATAGATACATACACACACACACACACACACACACACACACACACACACACACACAATGGAGTATTACTCGGCGATCAAAAAGAATGAAATCTTGCCATTTCCAACTACATGGATGGAACTGTATTGTATGGTATTATGCTAAGTGAAATTAGTCAGAGAAAGACAGAAAACATAAGACTTCACTCATATGAGGACTTTAAGAGACAAAATAGATGAACATAAGAGAAGGGAAATAAAAATAATATAAAAACAGTGAGGGGGACAAAACAGAAGAGACTCATAAATACAGAGAACAAACAGAGGGTTACTGGAGTTGTTGTGGGAGGGGGGATGGGCTAAATGGGGAAGGGGCACTAAGGAATCTACTCCTGAAATCATTGTTGCACTATATGCTAACTAATTTGGATGCAAATTTTAAAAAATAAAAAATAAAATTTTAAAAATAAAAAAAAAAAAGACAAGTCCATGCAGTTTAAGATTTCTTTCTATTTTCTTCTATCTTTAGTTATCTCCCCAATGGAACTGTTAGTCAAAGAACCATGCATTTCCATGTGTTTGTTATTTTTAGGGATTTGATTTTTTTTTCATTTTATCTTTTTTTTTTTTTTTTTTTTTTTTAAATTTTTTTTTTTTTTCCAACGTTTTTATTTATTTTTGGGACAGAGAGAGACAGAGCATGAACGGGGGAGGGGCAGAGAGAGAGGGAGACACAGAATCGGAAACAGGCTCCAGGCTCCGAGCCATCAGCCCAGAGCCTGACGCGGGGCTCGAACTCACGGACCGCGAGATCGTGACCTGGCTGAAGTCGGACGCTTAACCAACTGCGCCACCCAGGCGCCCCTCATTTTAATTATATAAAACACATAATTGCTAAATACAGACTATAAAAAGTATGTTCAGAAAGTTCTAGCTTCCAGTCCCTATCTTTCTCCCACATTATTTCTCTCTCCCTTGAGATAAAACATTTTTATTATCTTTATCCTTAAACTTTTTATATTTTAAAATAGAAACATGTTTTTCATAGTTTGTCTTTTTGCCTACAAAAGGTTGCATATTATTTATTAAAACATACTACTTTTTAAAAACTTTTTATTTTAAAATAAAACACACATCAGGTTGCCTGGCTTGCTCAGTAACTAGAGTATGTGACTCTTGATCTCGGGATTGTAAATTTGAGCCCCATGCCAGGTGTAGAGATTACTTAAAAATAATAATAATATAAAATAAAATATTTAAAATTAAATATTAATATATTAAATATTTAAAATAAACACAGATACATATAGCATAAAACAAATGTACAGACAACCATGCCTTACAACAACCACCCAATCAAGAAATAGAAAGGTTGGCCAGGCACCCAGAAAGCCCCCCCATGAAACCTATCCCAATCACAGCTCTCCCAAAAAAAGTAACCACCATCCCATAATAGCATTCACATTGTTGGTTTCTTTATGGCTTTATCAACCACACTTTTTATCAAGTGTGCATCCCTCAACACTATAGTTTTTAAGCTTTGTCCTTTTTTAAAATTTCACATAACTTATAGATCTCTTTTAATCTATGGGGTTTCTCCTCCATCCCATTCTTTCTCTTATAATTCATCTGTTGAAGAACCCAGGATATTTGCTCTCTAGAGTATCTCCAGTCCAGACTTTGTTGACTGCACACTCACAATATAATTCAATACGTCCCTTTGTCCTCTGTTTCTGCATATTGGCAACTGGCTCAGACTCAAGCTCAAACCCTTTGTCCCCACTATAAGTGGAACTGGGATATTTCAACAGGAGGTGTGTAATGTCTCTGATATTCATTCTTTTCTGATGTTGACAGCCACTGATGCTTAATGTCTACACCCATTAATTCATCAAGGGTTGCTAAGTGTGATATTCTCACTTACTTTGCTATCTGATCAAGCCTTTTCCCACAAAGCAAGCAGAGGCAGCAACCAATTAGCAGTTTTGCCAAGATGTCTGATAGGATGGAAATGTTTGCTTTCCTCCCACATCCAACCTCTCTATGAAATCAGAAAGGGCTTCAGGCCTGTTTTCAAATGCTTGTTTCCCAGACAAAACTGGGTGGGACCCAGACATGCAGTGCCTTAACCCTTGTGATCCAAAGTCACCTGGAAGATTCTATCAGTAAGAACCACCCTGGGTCCACAGACCAAATGCTTGCAGCAAGCTGAACATTTCTGGCAGGTGCTGCATGTATGTAATCACCAGTAGCAGCCCATCTGGGAGGCTGGGCACCCATGCCAGATCCCTAGGGCATCACCCAAGCTGGCATATTGTCTTGGATGAAACAAAACATGAACACCTGCCCAGTACCACAGATGACCGAAGCGCTGAAACAGGAAGATGAGTTACACAGCCTCTCCTCGGAGCCAGGTGTCTAGCACAACACTGTTTGGGCCATATTTATATATACTGAGATATATTCCTCTAGATGTACTCACCTTTTTACTTAAATTAATTTGTAAAGAAAACTTTATAACACTTTCATCAAAAGAAAAAGAGTTCTTGCTTGCCAAAATGGAAAAGGGACATCAAGGAAAGCAAAACAATGTCATTAAGTCCTGGTGAGAAACCTTTGCCTGCTGAAGGCTCTGAGCTAGGGATGTGGCTCCCTCTTTTCGGAAAAGAGAGATGAGCAAGGGTTAGAACAGTGTTTAAAATATATTGGCACAGACTCTTTTCCCCAGAGTAGTAGTTCTCAACCAGGAGCTGGGCTCTGTCCCCCAGGTGATATCTGGCAATGTCAAGAGGTATCTTTGCTTGTCACAACTAAGGGTGGGACTGCTACTGGCATTTAGTGCATGTAGGCCAGAGATGCCGCAAATACCCTACAATGCACAGAGCAGCCCCCGATGGCAAAGAATTTTCCAGCCACAAAAGTCAATAGCGCTCAGGCTGACAAACCCTTCCTAGGAAAGAAGGGTTGAAAAAGAACAGAAAATAATTTCCTCAGTCTGGGATCCAATGTTACTTAATGCAGAATCTGGGCATCCTGTAACACCATCCAACATTAACCAGGGCTACAATGCCTCACTTAGAGAAAACTATAAACGAAGAGATGTCATGGAAGCAAGGTGAAAGAATGCTGTTATCAGAAGGCTCGTCTTAGAGGAGTCCGCCCACCCAGTAGCAGTACTCGATGCCATTCTTATGGTGACCATTGTACTAAGCGTCTACTATGCGCAGCCACTGTGCTAGGAACGAGTAAGTTATGATTCCAGTAAGAAGCACACAGACCAGTGGGGGAGGCAACAGGTAAATAACTGCGTAGAAAACAGTATCATAGGAAAGTGTGTGCAGTTAAAGAGAAGATGAGGAACACTAACCAGGGGACTCTGGGCTGAGTGTGGGGTCAGGAGACAGGAAAGGTTTCCAAGGGAAGGCAATGATTCCAATTCTTAACCCTCCAAGAAGCTCCCTCTGGTTGGAAGCAGGGCTGTGTCAAAAGCAATGCATGGTTTCCAGAGTGCAGGGGTCCAAACACTTTTAGCACTAACTTGTAGTATGGATAAAGATCCATAAATATACCCTAAAATAATTTTAAAGAAGAAGGAAAGCTGGACGCCTGGAATATCTATTGCATTGCTATTTACATTTGAAGAAAGAAAACTGGAAATGACTTTAATGTCAAACCACAGGAAAGCAGTTGGCATAATCTGAGAACTAATTGCTATTTTTTGAGTGCTAACCATGTGCCAGTGGGTTTACGTCTGGTATAGCAAAATGATTATGCCTTTTTCTCCTTGTGGCACCTCTGTGAATTAACCCTCCCATTTACTGAGAAAAGCCAGACTCAGAGAAAACAGGACAAAGGAGTCCTTTCAACCAGTACTGCAGAAACTATTGAACATCCCCGGACAAATAACCTAAAACTACAAAAATTCTGGAAGAAAACCTACGAGTAGATCTTTGTGGCTTTCAGGTGGACAAAATTTTCTTAACCATGAGACCAAAACCACAAACCATTTTTAAAAAATGGGAATGAGGGAGGAGAAACAAGAACATGTTAGAATTACGTTATGTTATCAGAGTATTCATTTTTGTGACCATCCATTTATGGCAGGTAATATTTAAACAAATATGAGCTAAGTTTCTAAAATGTGAATGACCTAAGGAAAAAACATGCAGGTAAGATAGAGACTCTGAAGCTACAAATGCCTGAGTTCGAATTCTGGCTCCACCTTGCAGCAGGAAAGGTGAAGATTCTCTTCTCACCTCAGGCTCATCTGTAAAATGCGCTTGATATCAAATTCCAGCCTCAAAGGGTTATGTGGGGATTTGCAGAGTTTCTGTGTATGGAAAGCTCAGAACATGAGCTGGTGTAGTGTGCACAGTAGCTCAGTATTTACCATTATTATTATTCACTATTATAAATAGCAGTAAAAATGAGTTTTGGAAAACTTATGCCTCCTCTTTTATTTTTGAATGATTTCCTTTATTGCTGTTGCTTTTGCACCATCAATAGAGATCTGTGAGGAAAACACTTTACTGGATTGTGAAAGAAGAAAGAAACTCAGTGTGGAACTGGTCACATGGGACCCCTGAACGCTCTAAACAGCTCCTGCTTTAAGAAAGCTGCTGCTGTCCCTCTGAAGGACTCTGACCTCTGACCTCCAGCCCTTAAGCTCAACCTCTGACCCCTGACAAGCAAGGAGACTCAAGAGTGGAAGAACAGAGAGTGGAGACTCCACGCTAGCGTTGTTCTTGGAAGAAAGGGATAGGGGACAAAGGGACTCCAGCAAACCTTAGTGCGTGAAAACTTCCCTGGAACAACAGAATAACAGAAAACACAACAAAGCAAACAGGAATGAGGTAGAAGCCAGCAGCTGGAGGGTCTTTAGCCTGACAGGGCCGTGGAGGGACACCTCGGCAGAGGGTCATCCTCTCTATGCAGCAAATAACTATCACCTAAAAATAACTCAGTTCACGAGGATGGGGAACAGCTGTAACTCTCACACGTTACCCTTGAGAATGTAAACCAGTACAATCATTTCGGAAGACGGTTTGTCAATTCTAATGAAGTTAAACACATACCTGCCCTATGGTGAAGAAATTCTGCTCTGAGGGAGCCTCGGAATTAAAGACTACAGAAAAATCTGGTCAGGGGCCAAGAGCGTTGGGCCAGCTCTTCTTCATTAACTCTATAAATGTATTATCTGAAATATCAACCTTCAGGAATCTTTCATTCCTTTGCTTTCTGTAGCCCAGACGCTGACAAATGGACATTTTTTTTCTTCATATTTTGCTTCATCTTAGAAGCCCCTGCTCTTGAGAATGTGCTGCTCACTTGCCTAAGCACACCCTGAAGGCACCTGCACGAGGACTGAGGGCAGCAAAGGTCATGGAGGTCACTGGGGGGGGGGGACCACCTGGCCCAATCCCCTCTGGATGCTTTAATCCCCAATCAGGCTCTTCCATGTATTTTTTAAAGTTTATTTACTTATTTTTGACAGAGAGACAGAGAGTGTGAGCATCGGAGGGTCAGAGAGAAAATTCCAAGCAGGCTTCACTCTGTCAGCATGCAGCCCAACGTGGGGCCCAAACTCACAAACCCCGAGATCATGACCTGATCCAAAATCAAGAGTTGGACACTCAACCAACTGAGTCACCCAGGCACCCCTCTCCCACATTTACTGCCAAGGAACTTGCCATGTATTAAACTTGTTGAATCCTCATAACAAGGCTAGAAGTAGGAACTGTTATCATCCTCACTTTTTGATGAGAAAACTGAGGACGAGAGGGGTAAAGTAACTTGTCTAAGATCACACAAGTAGTAGGAAATTGAAGAGTCAGGATTTAAGCTGAGACAAACTGGCCTAGAAGCTACTGTCTTAACCACTGGGCTGCACTGCCACATGGATGCCTCTTCTATGGATTGGGCACTGCATCCCTCCAGTGACCAAGCCCCAGACTCTTTTAACATTTTCCCCCTTCTTGAGAAAAATTAGGACAGTGAGTCCCAAGTTGTATTTATAATAACCCAGAGAGTCTAAAGCCCATTGCAACATCCTCTGTAGTAGTGCATAAACAAAACTGAGTATAATAAATACTGTTTAGTTATGTTTTTGGGGGGTTTTGATGTTTTGTTTTGAAATTAATCATAACAACGGAGATAAAATGAAAAAGGCTAAAATCATGCAGTTTTTCCTAAATTGCTAAACTGTTGGAAAACCCCAGTTTCTTTTTTCTTTTCTTTTTTTTTAAGTAAGCTCTACACCCAATGTGGGGCTTGAACTCATGACTCCAAGATCAAGAGTTACATACTGTACTGACTGAGCCACCTAGGCACACCAACCTGAGTTTCTATTGCCATCACACCAGGAAAGAGTTTGGAGCTGGGTTTCCTGGAAGAGAACCAAACCAATGTCTCCTTACTTCAGGAAAGGCCACATCAGCCCATATGTAATGACTGTAATGTCCACAGACTCTCTCCACAGTGGCAATTGACTCAGTCAACAAAGCGTCTCCAGTAGGGTGGCATAGCACATTAAGAGACCACAGAGAATTTATTTATTTATTTATTATTAGGAGTGCAAGGATGGTTCAATATTAGGAAAACTTTTTTTGTAAATTCTATTTTTTAATGTTTTTTAAAATATTTATTTATTTTGAGAGAGAGAGAGAGAGAGCATGCACATGCAAGAGTGGGGGAGGGGAAGAGAGGGGCGGGGGGGAGAGAGAGAGAATCCCAAGCAGGCTCCATGCTGCCAGCACAGAACCCCAGGTGGGTTTTGAATTCACTATGAACCATGAGATCATGACCTGAGCTGAAATCAAGCGTGGAACACTTAACCAACGGAATCACCCAGGAGCCCCAATATTAGGAAACTTCTTCCAACGTTTATTTATTTTTGGGACAGAGAGAGACAGAGCATGAACGGGGGAGGGGCAGAGAGAGAGGGAGACACAGAATCGGAAACAGGCTCCAGGCTCTGAGCCATCAGCCCAGAGCCTGACGCGGGGCTCGAACTCACGGACCGCGAGATCGTGACCGGGCTGAAGTCGGACGCTTAACCGACTGCGCCACCCAGGCACCCCTAGGAAACTTCTTAATACAACATAATAATAGATTCTAGGAGATCCATAAATGTAATAAACATTTGACAAACTTCAACACCATTTTCTGATTTTAAAAAATCCTCATTAAAGTAGAAAATAAATAATTCCTTAACACTGTAAAACAAAACTCAGATAAAAGCCAGTATTTTGTTTAACTGGAAGACACCAGAAGCATTCTCACTAAAGTCAGAGCACAGGCACATGTGCCTACGACCATTATACAGAAGGTTCTAGTCAGTGAAATTAAATAAGCTAAAAAAAATCAGAGATATAAGAATTGGGTAAGAGGTAAAATTGTTTCCATTTATATATGGTATGATTATAAGCTTAGAACATCCAAGAGATTTGACTAAGAAACTACTACAAACAAGAGACAGAAAAAGACTCCACAAAAAAGAGAAAACATCTAGGAATAAACTTATCAAAAAATATGCAACGTATTTACTAAAAAACGGTAAACAATACTGAAGGACATAGAAGATTTCTTCTTTTTTTTAATGGCACAACATATGTTCTTGGATAGGAAGGTTCAACATCATAATATGTATGTCCATTCTCTGAAGTTAATGTGAAAAGTTAAAGCAATCTTAATACATTTCACAAAAGAGGATATTTAAGTGGCCAACACATGTATTTTTTAAAGTGCTCAAACTTGGGGCGGCTGGGTGGCTCAGTCAGTTAAGGGCCTGACTTCAGCTCAGATCATGATCTCACAGTTCGAGCCCCGTGTCAGGCTCTGTGCTGACAGCTCAGAGCCTGGAGCCTGCTTCAGATTTTGTGTCTCCCTCTCTCTCTCTCTCTCTACCCCTCCCCTGCTCATGCTCTGTGTCTCTCTCTCAAAAATAATAAACATTAAAAAAATTTAAAGTGCTCAAACTCATCGGTCATTACAGAAGTGAAAATTAAAACCATAATTAACTACCAAAGGCACACTAGAATGAATGAAATTTAAAACACCAACAAAACCAAGTGTTGCAAGGATGTGACATAACTGGAATACTCATATACCACTGGAAGGAGGGTAAACTGTTAAACATCTATTTGCAAAACTGGGTTGGTGACATTTTCTGAAGTTGAACACATGCATATCCCATGGCCCAGACATTCCTCTTGTAAGTAAATATCCAACAGAAATGTGTATATATGGACACCAAAAGCCCAGTGTTATACCAAAAGTTGTCCACGGCCATAGCCATGTTATTCACGATAGCCAAAAACTCAAACAACTTAAACGTCCATCAACAAGAGAAAAGATAAATAAACCTCACAGATATACTGTGGAGCAAAGAAGCCATCCATATATAAAAGAGTACATGTAGCAGGGCGCCTGGGTGGCGCAGTCGGTTAAGCGTCCGATTTCAGCCAGGTCACGATCTCGCGGTCTGTGAGTTCGAGCCCCGCGTCAGGCTCTGGGCTGATGGCTCAGAGCCTGGAGCCTGTTTCCAATTCTGTGTCTCCCTCTCTCTCTGCCCCTCCCCCGTTCATGCTCTGTTTCTCTCTGTCCCAAAAATAAATAAAACGTTGAAAAAAAATTAAAAAAAAAATTAAAAAAAAAAATAAAAGAGTACATGTATATAAAAACAACAACAACAAAGTCAATCTATGACATAAGAAATGAGGATGATGACTACTTTTCAGAAGAGGTTGAGGTCTAGGGGGGCTTCTGCACATTGCTAATGCTCTAGTTTTAGATCTGAGTAAGAGTTTACTATATGTTCGCTTTATGATAACTTATCAAGCTGTATACTTACAATTTATTCACTTCTTTGTATGTGTCTTATACTTCAGTTTTTATTAAAGCAATTCAAATAAAAACACCAACACGTGTGTGTGTAATTAGATATTAGATTTTAAAGTTCAAATAGAAAAATAAGCAAGAATAGTCCAAAAGAGAACTAAAAATAAGGGGAGCAGTCCTTCCATATATTAATATATATTTTTAAATATTATAAACCTTAGCAAGCAAAACAGTGGGGACATGAATGAACATGAATCAATAGAAACCAATGCAAAAGACTAGCAAAATCTGGAAGAGACTCCCATACCGTGAAAAAAGAACTAAAATGATAAAGCAGCTTCTCATTTCACAAGGAAACGATAGCCAATGGGGCAGGGGATTGGATCTATACCTCACAGCATGCATCAGAATAAATTACAAATGGATCAACATCTGAATGTGGAAATGATAGAAGAAAACAAAGGACATGCCCTGTTATCTTAAAGTGGAGAAGACTTTTGTACCAATAAGTCAACATTCAGAAGCCATAAAATAAATGAATGATAAATCTGACTGCTTAAAAATAAAAATTATACATACAAAACAAAAAAAGCATCCACAAAATGAAAAAAATGCTAAACTCGACAGAGCTTGTATCAAAGGCAAAAGGGTAATCACCCTAAAATAGATAAGCACCTCCTAGAAATAAAAAAGGCAACTACCTAATTTTGAAAATAAGCAAAGGCTGAACAAAGAATAAAAGATGCAAAAGAAGAGACTCTTAACTGGGGCGCCTGGGTGGTTCAGTCAGTTAAGCATCAGACTCTTGATTTTGGGTCAGGTCATGATCTCATAGTTAGTGAGTTGGAGCCCCATGTCAGGCCCTGTGCTGACAGCATGGGCCTGCTTGGGATTCTCTGTCTACCTCTCTCTCTGCCTCTTTTTCTCTTTCTTTCTTTCTTTCTTTCTTTCTTTCTTTCTTTCTTCCTTCCTTCCTTCCTTCCTTCCTTCCTTCCCCCCCCTTTCAAAAATAAATAAATAAACTTAAAAAAAAAAAAAAAACAAGACTGTTAACTACAGAGAACTGATGGCTACCAAAGGGGAGGTAGGTGGGAGATGGGTGAAATAAGTGATGGGGATTAAGAGTACACTTATCGTGATGACACTGAGTGATGTATAGAAGTGTTGAATCACTATATTGTACACCTGAAACTAATATAACACTGTATATTAATTACACTGGAATTAAATTTTTAAAAACAAATGAAAAATAAATTTATTGTGGTAGTCATTTCACAATGTATGTTAAGTCAAACCATTACGCTATACACCTTAAATTTATATGATGTAGGGGAGCCTGGGTGGCTCAGTGGGTTAAGCATCTGACTTCAGCTGAGGTCATGATCTCATGGTTTGTGGGTTCAAGCCCCATGTTGTGCTGTGTGCTGACAGCTCAGAGCCTGAAGCCTGCTTCAGATTCTGTGTGTATCTCTCTCTGCCCCTCCCCTGCTCATGTTCTGTCTTCCTCTGTCCCTCAAAAATAAATAAAAACATTAAAAATTTTTTTTTAATAAATCTATACAATGTATGTTAATTATATCTCAATAAAACTGAAAAATATGTTTAATTTTAACCCCCCCCCCAAAAAAGCAAAGAAAGAATATGAGTAAATCAACCACAGAAAAAGAAATAGAAATGGTCCTTAAAGATATCTGTCATGAGTTTAAAACTTTTCATAACAAATTTAAATTAAGACTCCGTTGGGGCAATTTTTCACCTATCAGATTGGTAAAAATCCAGTGATGTGACAATTTATTGCATCAGCGAAGATGTGGGAAAATAGTAACTTCTCATCCAAAGCTGGCAGAGGTGTACCTGGGTACTAACCTTATGATGAAGGACAAGTTGCCAATATCTCCTGAAATTACAAGTGCAGATACCTAGAATCCCATTTCTGGGAATCTATACTGCATATATCATATACACCTGCAAAAAGCCACACGTACAAGCAGTGTCTATCATAACAGACTGGATACAACCTGAGTATTCACCACACAATAGAACAGTATGATATATTCAGTGAGACAAGCAAGACATGAAGTGTGTGTTCTAGTTTGTAAACTTGTGTTCAGCAGAGGTAGCAAAGCATTTTTTATATATACACATATGTATGTATGTATATATATATATATATATATACATATATATATATGTTTCTTCATGGAAAGACAAGCATATACAAATATATATAATATATAGAAATATATACACTTGCATATACTTTACACATATATTTTGCATAAAGAAATTCTGTATTAGAATAATTCACACTAAAGTATGAATGACTGGCAGCTCAGAAATTCCCAGAAATAGTGCATCCTTTAAAGAAGATGCTTGTTAATAAATAAATAAATACATCTGTATTTTGATGGACTTCTTGTCAGAGTGATAAAGTGAACTGGAAAAATGCACATACGGCAAGTCCAGAGATTTTGGGAGTTATGAAGCAGCCATGTATCAGGATATTCCTCAGCTTTCCCAAGGATCAGCTTTAGTTAGATTAGACCCAATAAACTGAAAACATGTGCATGGGAGAGGGTGCTGGGTGGTTATGGAACAGGAGTAAAAGAAAAACTTTCAGTACAGCCCCTTTTTACAAGATGTTTAAAATATAGGGGCGCCTGGGTGGCGCAGTCGGTTAAGCGTCCGACTTCAGCCAGGTCACGATCTCGCGGTCCGTGAGTTCGAGCCCCGCGTCAGGCTCTGGGCTGATGGCTCAGAGCCTGGAGCCTGTTTCCGATTCTGTGTCTCCCTCTCTCTCTGCCCCTCCCCCGTTCATGCTCTGTCTCTCTCTGTCCCAAAAATAAATAAACGTTGAAAAAAAAAATTTTTTTAATAAAAATAAAAAAATAAAATATGAATGTATTATCTAATCAAAACAGTGAATGGTAAACGAGCTGCAGTTCATGAGCTCTTAAGCTTTGATCAAGACCCACAAGATCAACCCCAGCACCTGTTCCAAGAGCCTCTGTCATTTATAATCAGGTAATTGTTAAATATTTACTAAGAGTTTTATGACCCCGTACAGCTCACTGACTTTGCCAGAAACGTCAATATTACAAAACATTGAGCAACTTGCTTCACCCTTCCTTAAGCTTCAGTTTCGTAACACAGCAAAGATAAGGAGAAAACCACATCACAAAATTGCTGTGAGGCGCTGGTAGGTGAGCGTTTCAGGAAAGCAGCACAGAACAAGCTCTGTCGACAACAGAAGCTGCACAGCCACACCACGGCTAGAATCCTCTTAGACTTGAACTTCAGTCCCTCTCAAAGGTCAGTGTGCTTAAGAGTCACTGGGACAGGTTGTGAAAACACAGGCTCCGGTCCCCACCCTCAGACATGCGATTCAGTAGGTCCGGGGCCCATGAACTTGTATTTCTAACGAGCTTCTACTCCAGGGTGATGTGGAGGCAGTTTGAGGATACATTTGAGTAATACGGTCAAGGGGACAGAGCGTCTTAAACTGTGGTGTGTGAATGGATTCCTTGAGAAACCTGTTAAAATACAGATTCTGATTCAGAAGGTCTACAGTGGGGCCTGAGGCTCTGCATTTCTAAACAAGCTCCTAAGTGTAGGTGATACTGGTCTGTAGAACACCCACTGAGTGCCAAGGTTCATGGAATAGCCACCTCCATTCATTTTACAGACAGAAAACTGTGAGAAAAAGTAACTGATTTGCCTAAAGTCTCCTGGATGGTAAGGGCAGAAGCCAGATGAGGCTGAGTCCAGGGTGGCTCCTCAGGATTGCCTCCCTGAGCCATCCCCAGAACTACCCTGAAAAATCACACGAACCAGGGGTACCTGGGTGGCTCAGTTGGTTAAATGTTTGACTTCAGCTCAGGTCATGATATCACAGTCCGTGGGTTTGAACCCTGCGTCAGGCTCTGTGCTGACAGCTCAGAGCCTGGAGCCTGCTTCAGATGCTGTGTCCCTCTCTCTCAGCTCCCCCACAACTCACACTCTGTGTCTCTTTCTCTCAAAACTAAATAAAACATTTTTAAAAATTAAAATAAATAAAAAATTGCACAAACCAATGAGTGATGCTAACCCTTTAGTAGATAGAGTAGAAATTTACTAAATCCTAGAAAGTCCTCCACTTTTCTGAGAAATAAGCCACACACGAGGGAGTTTACTTAGCTCAGATTACCAGTCTGTTCTTTTTTAAAATGCACTTTTAGCAAAATTATTTCTTCAGCTTTAGCGCTTTCTCTTTCAGTGACACACTTTCGACAGGCCCTGCTGTAGGAACCTGAGGAAGACACTAAGCATTTCTCAGCTTGGGTGGCCTGATTATGGGGAGAGAAGGGTGGAGAGAAGCAGATCCCTGGGAAAGCTAAGGAATCTCCTGATATATGTCTCCCTTGTGACCTCAAAACCTATAGACTTGTGCTTTTTTTGCATTTTTCCAACTCACTTTATCACCCTGAAAAAAAGCCCATCAAATTACAGATTTACTTGGGGGTGCGTGGATGGCTCAGTTGGTTAAGTGTCCGACTTCAGTTCAGATTATGATCTCACCATTTTTTAGTTGGAGCCCCACGTTGGGCTCTCTGCTGTCAGCACAGAGCCTGCTTTAGATCCCTCTCTCTCTCTCTGTTCCTCCCCTATTCGTGCTCTCTCTCTCTCAAAATAAATATGTTTCTATTACAGATTTATTTGGATTAACAAACATCTTCTTTTCAGGATGCATGGTCTCTGAGCTGCCAATCTCTCTCACTTTAGAGTGAATTATGCTGAAAGAAAGGGAAAGGGGTGGAATTCAGGAAACTAAGGTCTCTGGACTAATGAAAGCAGACAGAGACTTACCTGAGATGAAGCTTGATCTGGGAGCACAACTGCCGGTAAAGCACAGCTGTGGCCTTGGCCTCTGCACCACATTCACCAGCAGGCCCCACCCCACCCTGGTTCCTCCAGACTGTGCATGGTTTGTGGACCAGCTCTGCCCTAACTTGTGTGATTGAGTAAATCACACCGTTTTAGAGACTTTCAGAGCTGGAAGGAACAATGATCCTCTGGTCCTCTGATCCCTGAGCCCCAATTTCTAAACCAAAGAATACCTGGTTTCCAATGGCCTGCCTGAGGTTGGCTTCCCCAGAAGCAGAGCCTGAGACAGGGGTTCAGCATCACATGAGTCGCTGAGAGCTTGCTCTCAGGAGAAACCTGTGAGGAAGTGTTGGGAGCAGGATAGAGAAGGTCAGTCCCAGAGGCTCTGAAGCACTTTTTTTTTCTTTTTTCAGCGTTTATTTTTATTTTTGGGACAGAGAGAGACAGAGCATGAACGGGGGAGGGGCAGAGAGAGAGGGAGACACAGAATCGGAAACAGGCTCCAGGCTCTGAGCCATCAGCCCAGAGCCTGACGCAGGGCTCGAACTCACAGACCGCGAGATCGTGACCTGGCTGAAGTCGGACGCTTAACCGACTGCGCCACCCAGGCGCCCCCCTCTGAAGCATTTTTAAATAGCACCACAGAGTACCCTCTCCAGCTGAGACAAGAAGGCTGGGCCCTCACTCAGTCAGTGGCCCCCCTGGGTTGTGGAGGGGTGTAACCTCCCAAGTATCTCTGGCAAGATGGCTTGGAGAAAGAGGCAGTTCTGCTGTTGTTACAGGCCCTCCCACCCCACAGCAGCTGGGAAATTGGTTACAGCCATTGGTGAAGGGGATCTGGTGGGCGCTAACCCTTGCCTCCTGTTGAGAGAGCACCTCAGACGTGTTTCTAAAAGAGGCCCCAAAAATCACAAAAGGGAGAAAGTAAAGGAAGAATACAAGTTTTGTTTTGTTTTGTTTTCATTTCCAGAAGAATTTTGGAATCTGCACTTAGAGTACATCTTAACTGCTCCTCTGACTTCCCGGCAGGCTACAAAGTAACCCTTCCCTCAGCTCCACCCACTGTCCCCACACTGACTGCCCCACCACAAATCAGACTGACTCGTGAAGGACTTTGCCCGTTCCCTCTGCCTAAATGTTCCAGCCCAGATTTTTTGCCCAGCTGACTCCTTCTTGTCAACTCAAACATCACCTGTATAGAAAGGCCTTCTCTGCCCACCTCAGGTCATTCCTTGTCCCACACCTCTGTGGTATTTCTGCATAGTACCAGCCACTGTGTCATTACCTTTAACTGTGTTCATTTGTGGGTTATGTCTTTCCTCGAGGAGGAACCTTGTTCTGTTCTCACCACTATGTCCCTGGAGCCTGATGCCAGCTTTGCACATCGGAGACCATAACATCTGGTGAAAAACGTCTGAGCGAATGAACTGGACATTTGGACCAGACGCTGAAATACCATCAGAGAAGGCCTAGGTCAGTTAAATACTCTGTACTCCAGAAGCAGGAGGAAAACCGGGCAGGATGAGGAAGGAAAGAATCCATCAAGAGTTTCCTTGGCTACCTGGTTCCTGTCTCCTCCCCCAGCTCCCTCTCTCAGATCACTCTCTCAATTTGGAGCCAGTGTTAGCATCAATCCTGGGGAGATTCTTCCCCTTTCAGACCTCTCAAAATGACTAGGGGTGTCTGATTTCCAATCCTAGCTCTAGCGCTGAGCCACCCTGTCCCCACCCATACCTGAGTGGGGCACAATGATCATGCCAGTCTGGCAGGGTTGCTGAGAGTGCCAGCCTTAGAGCACAAGGCCCAAACACACACCACTGCAAACTTAAGCCAGGGCAGGATAAGTTCCTGTCCCCTTGCAAGACCCCATTCCCTCCTCTGGCCCCCTCTGTGGTTCCTCAAGCTCTAGGACAGTCTCTACCAACAGCTACCACAGCTGCAATGGCTCTGCTCACCTGTGAAATTACCTTGCATTTTCCAGGTGCAGGGCACCGCTGCTCAATGCACACTTGCTCATCTGCATGACACCAAATTATCATGGGTACCCCCCACACCTTGCAGTATCATTATCTCTGTTTTACAAATGAGGAGAATAAAGCTGAGAGAGTCAGCCACTGGCCGAAGGACACATAGCCAATGAACAGGGGCATCAGGGTTCAAATCCCAGCCTCGGACACTTTAGTCTCATTTAAGTGGTTTGTCACCATGGGTTCACTGAATACAGCAGCCCAGAAAAGAAAGATCATTATATGCACTTCACAGAGAAGGAACTGCATACACGTCCCTGGCCTGGCGGGCCACTGCCCACTGCACCAGAGGACCCCTCACGAGGTGCACAGACTGGCCAAAACCCACAGCTGGCCACTATCAGCTCAGCTTGACGGCAGAGGCAGAGTCTGGGGCTCCAGGAAGCTCAAGGGCAGCACACTATGCTTAGGGCAAGTCCCTGGTGTCTTCCCAGGCAAGATAGAGGAAGAGCAGTGGGCGCCTGGTCCCACCTGCACACGCTGTGGGGTAGAGCCTTCTGCACCCCCCGTTAGCCAGAGGCTCCCCGGAAGCTGTTCACCTGAGGCTGCTCACCTGGGCAGGCCAAGACTGATGTGTCTGGCAGTTCTCTCTTCTCCCCAACCTTGCCCATTGCCCTCTCCCTCCCTCCTTCCGTCCTCTATGGGGATGACTGTGCCCAAAACTGGGTCTTACTGGGGGACAAGAGCTATGATCTCCACATTCTAACCTCCTAGTCTCATGCAGTACCAGGAATGAAAGGTTCATTCATCATTTGAAAATCAATCACTGTAAATTCCCCATGTTAGTAAGCTAAAAAAGAAAAATCAGATGATCATCTTCAGTAGATGGCAGTAAATAGATATTGGCCCCTTTGACAAAATCCAACATCCACACCCAGTAGAAATTGTCAGCAAATTATGAATGAATAGAAGGCAATTTCCTCAACTTGAAATAGGGCATGTATGAGAGAAACTTTCAGCTAAATGGTGAAAACCTCAATGTTTATCCCCTAAAATTGGGAACAAAATGACCAAGAAACTAGTTCAGCAAGGTTTCAGGCCACAAGATCCACATAAAAAAAACAACTGCATTTCAATTTACTAACACCAAAAGCTAGAAACAACCTAAATGTACATCAGCGGGTGAATGGATTAAAAAAAAAAGTTATGATGGGGCACCTGGGTAGCTCAGTCAGTTAAGTATCTGACTTTGGCTCAGGTAATCATCTTGCAGTTCATGAGTTCAAGCCCTGCGTCAGGCTCTGTGCTGACAGTTCAGAGCCTGGAGCCTACTTCAGATTGTGTCTCCCTGTCTCTCTGACTCTCCCCCATTCACACTCTGTCTCTCTCTCTCCCTCAAAAATAAACATTTAAAAAAAATTTTTAACAACACACTTTACACACTGTAAATGTGTGTAAATGTGCCAATTTGACAATAAATTATATTTAAGAAATTATTTTAATTATGATAGATCTCTACAACAGAAAACTACTCAGCAATGGAAAGAATGAACTACTGACACACACAGCATGGATGAAGCTCAAAATGGTTATGCTGAAAGAAACCAGACATCTCCCAAAGAGTAATACTGTGTAATTCCATTTGTTTAAAACTCAAGAAAATCCAAGCTAATCTATAGGGACAGAAAGCAGACTAATGGCTGTTTGGGGAGGGAGGATGGGGAGAGAGGATTTTCAAAGGGTGAAAGGAAACTTCTGGCAGCGATTGATATAATCATTATCTGGGTTCCAGTATAAATATCCAAAATTAGCAAATTGCGCACTTTTGTATAGTTTCTTATGCATCAATTTCACCTAAATATGCTATTCTTTAAACATTGCATATAAATCAAGGTACCTACAACAGGCAAACTCATAGAGACATAAAGAATGGTGGTTGCCAGGAGCTGGGGAGAGGGGAGAAGGGAGAGTTACTGCTTAATGTATGGAAAGTGGTGATGGTTACACAACATTGTGAGTGGACTTAATGTTACTGAATTGTTAACTTTTTAAAAATGCTTACATTGCTAATTTTTGTTATGTATACTTATAACAATTTTTTTAGAAGTAAAAAAAAACCCTAAAAAATATTTCATATAGACACTTGCATTTGAGGGTAAAGAAGAGGGCTCTCTGCTACTCTCAGTCTGTCCTCAAAAGGTTTTGAACAGCCTCCTCCTATAGGACAGCCTTCCCCTTTCACAGAACAAGACCCTCATGATGCCTTGCTCCACAGACCCAGGATCGCCAGGGGATCAGGCCCCCACCTCTGCAGCAAGTACCCCTCCATGATATTTGGCCTCAATCCCTTTGAACTTGCTGTTCCCTGAGCAGAATGCCCTTCCCTCTTTACATGCAAGCCCTCCCACCTCCCTGCCCCATGCCCACACCTCCACCCCAGATTCTCACGTCACCCTTGACCCCTAAGACTGCCCGCCTCCTGCTTGCTCCAGCTGTCCCCTCTCCAAGGGAGCTGTCCTTCTGTGCTCCCAGGCCCCTGGTGCCCCTTGTCCTTTGCCTGATCACAGTGTCCTGTGCATCTGGTCTGCCTCATCTCTGAGCTGGGAGTTCCTTAAAGTCTCAGACTTTGACCCTGCACGGCCCATCAACTGCAAGAACGTGGGCTGAACCAGTCTTTTTTTTTTTTACCAATTCAGGAATGTCCCTAGTGGCAAACAACAAAGGAAAATGGAATTCTTGGTGAACAGAGCAGCTTTGTTCCTAAGTTTTTGGTTCACTGAGGGCGGACTCTGGGCACTTGTAGACCCATGCAGAGTGCCAGGAAAACTAGCCTTGGCTTTTCCTTACTGACTCCCCTTCCTGACTCGGGACCCACAGAGCAAATCATTTCCTTTCTCGAGGCCTCACTCTCCTCATCCAGAAATGGAGCTTCGGGAACTCCTCCTCAAGCTGGGTGTGGAGGGCGGAGTGATAGAGCGACACGAGGGGGTGTGCAGAGGTCCCCACTGTGGACAGCGTCTTGGTCACGCAAGGCCCATGTTCCTGCAGAGCTTTGGCCTCACACTAGTTGAGTTCGGGTTCAAGTAGGGCTCTGCCACGGGTACTAGTGGGGATGTCCCTGCCGTTCATAGGCCATAGCACACAGATGGCCCGTTCTGGCTCCTGGTCAGATTTGTTTTGTTACACCTTTCACAAGCAATGTGGATCCATGCTTTGTAACAACTCTTGCACCTGTGATTAAATAATCACTCACTGTAGCTTCATCTCTCTCTCCCCTGCTGGAACATAAGCCCCCCCTGAATCCCCAGCTACACCGATCATGAGGAGACTCAGGGAAGCATGCAGTGAAGGGCTGGGGTATCTTTTGTGCTAACATGCATCATTGTCACAGCTAAGGAAGAATGAGACGTGCAGCCCCTGTTCCTGAGTCACTTGGAAAGGAAAGGTGCAGGGCTAGGGTGGAGGAGGCAGCCTCCCCACCAGGCCACATCCCTTCCTCCCTACTCACACATGCCCAATCTGACAAAGGACTGGTTCCACCACGAACCCCACTCATGTCTATGTTTCCTTGTATAAGAACATGAAACTTGGGGCCTGGGTAGTTCAAATGGTTAAGCATCAGATTTTTGATTGCAGCGCAAGTCGGGATCTCACGGTTCATGGAACCGAGCCCCACAACGGGACTGAGCCCCATGCTATCTCTCTCTCAAAAAAATGAGTAAACATTAAAAAATATATTAAAAAAAATTTTTTTGAAAAGAACATGAAACTTTTAAAACAGGTTCTGAAGTCTCCACATCAGGGTTAAATTCTGTTCCACGTGCAGCATTTGTAATGGAGCCTCTCCCGTGTGCCCAGGGCTTTGCACACCCAGATGAAAAGCTACGAGCCCCAGCCTGGAGCAGCTCACACTGAGGGGGAGGCATGGTCACAGAGCAGGCTGGTGAGAGAAGGCAGCAGGTGCCTCAGCAAGCAGCACAGACCAGGGAGGGGTTGGCAGGCTTCTGGGAGCAGGAACCCGAAGAGGCCTTCACCACCCTTCTAACAAATGAGAAACAGAACCATGAGGGGACCCAGACTAGGCAAGGAAGGTTATTCCAAAACTTTCAAAACTTTGTTGTTATCAGAAGGGGCCCAGAGGCTGGCATTCAGGCCCATCTGCCCTCAACAGGAAGGCACAGGGGATAAGCCATCGTTCTACCAGCACCCCCAGCTTCCCTCCTCCTTACCCCAACTCACCAGCCTTTCCCACAGTGGGCCTTAAGGCCAAACTTAGACTGAAGGGGCTCCAACTGAAATCCTCTTCCCTCCCTTTTCTGTCACGGTCCTACTTCTGCACTTCACATGCTTTCTTCCAGAGACATCTCACAAGTACACTTTCCACAGCCTCAGCCTCCTCCTACCATTCCAGAGTGTCCAACATAAACAAACATATCTCTCTCTCTCTCTCTCTCTCTCTCTCTCTCTCTCTCTCTTTTTTAATCCAACACTAGGACATCACAAGTGCTTCAAGTGTGTTGAAGAGTGGCTCCCGAAAGGTCTTGTCCACCCGGAACTTCAGGATTTGACCTTACTTGGAAACAGGGTCCTCACAGATATAATGAGTTAAGATGAGGTCATGCTCAATTGAGGAAGGGCCCTAAATCCAGTGAGGGAAGTCCTTCTAAGGAGAGATACACACACACAAGATAACAGGCATAACTACAGTGATACATCCACAAGCCAAAGAAAGCCAAGGACTTCGAGAGCCAGGAAGAGGCCAGGAAGGACCACCCCCGCCCCCCATTCCCAAGCCTTCAGAGGGAGCATGGCCCTTGATCTCACACTTTTGGCCTCCCAAACAGGTGAGAGAGAACATGCCCATTTTCAGTCACCCCCTGCAGCCCTAGCAAGTTAACAGAATGTTGTTCTGTACCTTGCTTTTCTCACTCAACCTGTCTAGAAGACAGTGGCACTGTCTCCCTTCTTTTTTTCTATAAACTGTGAAGTATTCCAGTGTATATAGACTGTGACTAAATAATCTGTCTTCTGTTCAACATTTAGGCCATTTCCAATCATGAACTTCCACAGATAGTGCAGCAATGACTGTCTGTACAGATAGCTGGGTGCCCTCCCTCCCCCTCCCCCCAGGGGGGAAGTACATAGGTAGAGGCAGGTACTTTTACATTCTTGAAAACTATTGCAAAAGGGCCCTCCCAGGAGATCAGACACTTGACATTCTTTTTTTTTTTTTTAATTTTTTTTTTTAACGTTTATTTATTTTTGAGACAGAGAGAGACAGAGCATGAATGGGGAGGGGCAGAGAGAGAGGGAGACACAGAATATGAAACAGGCTCCAGGCTCTGAGCTGTCAGCACAGAGCCTGACGCGGGGCTCGAACTCACGGACCGTGAGATCATGACCTGAGCCCAAGTCGGACGCTTAACCGACCGAGCCACCCAGGTGCCCCCATTTGACATTCTTAAAAGCAAGGTGTGAAAGTTTTTCATTGGCTCACTCATTTGTTTAATTGTCCTGATTTGTCATATTTCAAATCAATGTAAGTTTGTTGCCACGAATAAAACAACACAATACAAAGATGTCTATATTTGTGTCTCTGTGTCTCTCTTCTTATAAAGACACCAGATCTGACATCTTTCTCTTGCACTTCCTTCCCCTCCTTCTCTCCTTTATGGTATTACTAGTGTCAACACCCAGCCCTCCACATCTTTCTCCTCGTTCACACTAATATATGTGGACATACATACACATAGAGAGGAAGTTTGATCGTTTGTCCTAATAAAATCAAATAACCAGATCCATGTAACTTGTCTTCCTTCTTCACAATAGGCAAATCTGCAAGTCAGTATTATAATTTCTTTTATCCTCTAGACACAATCACTCACATTCAGGTATCATCCTCCATCAGTAGGATTTATAACAGGCATGCTGAGGGCTGAGCATTATAGATATTTTCAGGACAGTCTTGAAATCTCTCTTCTTTTTCCACCTCTTCTTCCTTCTCCCTTCTCCCTTCCTTCGCCTGCAGCCCTAACAAGCAGCCCTCATGGGCAGCCTTCACTCCCTTTTTCATGCTCACCTATCTGTTAGAAAAATACACACACACATACAAGTGTGGGGTTGGGGTCACGTTTTGCTTGCTATGGGGTTGCTTTGCAAAAACTGGGATCATAATAGCACCCATGACCATTTCTTATTTTTCTCACTCAATAATCAAATCCCTCAGGGAAAGCCTTCTGAATCTTTTAATGGCTACGCAAAATTTCCTGCCAGAGGGACTCTGCTTTGTTTCCAGCTGTTGTCGTGGTGGTGGGTTTTGTTTTGGTTTTGGTTTTGGTTTTTTTTTTTTTTTTTTTTTTTTTTTGACATTATGAATAATTCCACAGTAACATTCTGGGGACATTGATCCTCTAGCTCTCTTTTTTGTTCGTGCTGCCTACTCCCTCCTGGTTGCTGGTTTCCTAGTGCATTTTGTAACTTGGGCTTTTTTGCTCAAGTTCAACAAGCAAGTTGGGTTGAAGGTGTATCCCCCCCTCTGAAGAGGTTCTGCTTTTGCTTCTGCAAGGTATCCCCAAGTTATCAGTCCGAAATCACTTTTTTATTGTAGCAAAATATACCTAATATAAAATTTACCATCCTAACCATTTTTTTTTTTTTTTTTACCATCTTAACCATTTTTAAGCACACAGTTCTACGGTGTTCAGTACTTTCATATTGTGCCACCAACCTCGAAGACTCTTCATCTTGGGAAGCAGAAACCCTAGCAACTTTAAACAACTCCCTATTTCCTCCTCCCCTCATCCCTAGGCAACCACCATTCTACTTTCTGTCTCTATGAATTTTCCAGCCTAGAATTTCCTGGCCTAGAGACTCTAGAATCACATGAGTAGTGTAAGTTGGATCGCAAATTCAGAAGAGGGCAGGAGTGTGGTTATAAATTTCTCAGAAGAGGCCTTCCCCAACCAAACCCGGGCCAGGTTAGAAGAGCTTCCTGCTCGCTGCCTTTGAAGGTGAGTGTATTTTTTCTGGCCTTTCATTGGAAGTTTGAACCCTGAAGGGTCCCAGATGTATGTGGGAGTCACAGTTCTACCTTTCTGCTTCATATAAGATCAAAACTGTGTCCGTTGTCCCTATGGCTATTCAGACGCAAATCCCTGCCCTATCCAGACCAGCAAAAGATGCTCAGAGCAGGCAAAGCTATCTCACTCCCTGCCCAGACAGGCTGTCAACTTCCCTTTATGCCTCTTCTCCAAGGGCTATCCTATTTCCATGCAGCTATGCATAAAAAGCATGTCAACTGTTTTCTATCCTAAGTTTCCAGATGTTTTAGAGAGTTTTTTTCCCCATAAACTATCAAATCCTCCATCTTACTGAAAAGGAATCTCCCTTATATTTCTTTCTCCTTGCATGAGTTATTTTAGCCTTGAACTTTTCATGCCTCCTGCCTTATTTCTCCCCTGGAACTAGAGCTCTAGCATTCACCAGGCACAGCCCCCAGTGGACACACAAGGAATTCTCGGTGAAACCCAGCAGAATGAGGGAAAAACAGCCAGAACTCTCTGTCAGGATTGGGGGAGGGCCATGGAGATGGTGCTGCCTCTGGTTCAGGGATGTGTGGGGCCCATAAAACTTGCAATGATAATGTTGGGCAAGGCCCATAGGACAGAGCTGGGACTACCTTCAATGGGACAACGATGATAATAGTGGCTAATGTTAGTTACTTTTGTCACTTAATCCCTACATACGCAAGCGCGTGCGCACACACACACACACACACACACACACACACACACCAGAGTTAGAATTGTCACCCTCATTTTAAAGATGAAGAAACCACACTGATGGTTACCAAGGGAGGTGGGTAGGGGGATGGGGGAAATACATGAAGGGGATTAAGAGTACACTTATTGAGATGAGCAGTGAGTGATGTATACAATTGTTGTATCACTATATATTGTACACCTGAAGCTAATATTAACACTGTGTGTTGACTATACTGGATTTAAAGAAAAAAAAAGAATGCACGCATAAAAAAAAAAAAAAAAGACCAGCTTTCATATAGAAGTTCCCCTTGCTATTATTAAAATTGCCATCTACCAAAAAAAAAAAAAAAAAAAAAAAAATGAGGAAACCAAATCTCAGAAAGTTTGGCAACTTGCCCAAGGTCACATGGTAACAAATAGGAGAGGAAGTAATCAAATCTAACTACGTCTGGCCCCAAAGCTCTTGCTGATAACTCTGCATTAGGGGATGGTCTGCAAACAAAAGGAAAAGACCACATTCCCCTGCCCAGCAGCTTTATGCCGCTAGAGGAGACTGCCTGTGGGGCCAAGAGAAGCTGCTTCAGGGGATGGAGCCCATGAGGATCTGGATGGGGGCGGAGTGACCTGAGCACCCTGCAACTTCAAACTCAGAACCCAGAGTCTGCATGCATGACTTGAGCTGGTCAGGGCAGGCCACTCCGGCCAAAGCTCAGGGCCGATGGGCCTAGAAAGGAGCCATTCCTCGTCACCATGGATGGGTTGGCCCTCTGTGCTTCCTCAGAGGCTGTGGCCCTTGCCCTCAGTCTCCCCTAATCCCTCCCAGTCTGGCTTTACTCAGGGCTGGGAGCTCATCTTTCTTGCCTTCAGAGCTGAGCAGCTGAGCTGGCTAGTCAGAGACACCTTGGTTCTGCCAAGCCCATGTGAAGGCTCCTCACAGGAGAGGGAAGACAGCCTCTTGGCCCACCACCCCACCAGGGCTGGTGATGCTAAGATTCCAATTAGTGAGGAATCAGTCTCTGAAGCAGCACACACAGGGAACACGAGAATGGAGGAGAGGAAGAGTTGAATCAATTCAGATTCAGGAAGCTTCTGGGCCCAATAAAACATCCAACATCCCCTCACTTCTCCTAAATGCTTTCTCCCAGGTCCAATCAAGAAACAGCTATCAACAGATTGTCACATCAACCAGTAAGTAACCATCAAGTTAGTGCTTTTCATCAAGTCTAATGCACAACTGACTGCAAAATGCACCAATATTTTATATTCCACTAAGAAACAAAGAAGAGGAACTGAACTATCAATTATATCATGATATGCCATTGATCCTGATTCCAAAGGAGATGTTAAAATGTGATAAGTGAGGGAAAGGTGTATTTTGCAATCTATAGAATATGGTAACACTAAGAGCCCTGTTGTTCACTTGCTTTTTTGCCTGAGGGTTACAGAATATTTCCATGCGCAATGCCTGACTGCTAATGGCTAGTATTCAGGCACTGATATATGCCCATTCTACACTATGGGGTATTCAGTTCCCTGCTCTTATAGAAATCACAGTCTAGGTGGTGATCTTGGAAGCAGGCCAAAAGAACATCTGCAGAATAGTTAAAGGCCAGTCTCTATGGTGTGAACAATAAACATCATAGGTGTTTGGAGAAGAAATGTACTGGAGTTGGCCTGCTGGTCAAAGGAGGCTTCATGCAAGGAAAGGGGATAGATAATTAGGCTATAGGATGAAGGGTAGATAATGGGGAAGAGAAAAGACACTGAGGAGGCAGAAGTGGGGATAAAGTGAACAAGGCATGGAGAAGAGGCCCGCATAGCAGATACTCTGGACAGCAAAGGGAAGGTTATTCATCTGGAGCAAAAAAGCTGTGTTGGGGTGTAATGGGAATCTACACTGAACAGGCAAGACAAGGCTACACTACAGGTGGTCTTGAAAGCCAAGCAGTTATTGATGTGACAGGCAGCAGGGACCCAGTGCAGATTCTTGAGCAGGGGAATGACCTGATAAGAATGTTAATTTAGGGAGCACTGATGTGCAAGATGAGTGAAAGGCAGAAGCTGGAGGCAAGAGTACCAACATACCAACCATCACCCCGTAAGCCCCGTGACAAAGGAAGATAACCTCTAAGGCGGCGGGGGGGGGGGGGGAGGTCTAATGGAGGTTCATGTGCCTGGAAGGGGCTGAGGGGCAGTTCTCCCATGCAGTTTGAACCATGCCTAGATGGGAAAAAGTCCTAGATCCTTTTAAGAACTGTCTCTTAAAGACGCTGGCCTCCCAGGCATTTCCCTGGTGCATGTATTCCAGGGAATCTAAATGTATAAAGAACCATCATCTACTCAGTAAAATGGGTGCCATTCAATAGAAGCAGGGGCTGAAGGACACATTGCTTACGTTTGTATAGAATGTAATCATCATGTAAGTGAATCCTTTCTGCCTGTAGGAATTAAAGAGCTCTATTTGGTAAAAGGCACATATGTCTGATACATGTTCATTGATAAAATATTGCAGTTTTTCTGCATTGGCCCTACCTGACAATTTGTAGTAAGAACCATAAAATCAGTCAAACCCTGTTAAGGAGTAACTCCTCTTTACAAGGTGGGTCCTAAGACTATAACCAAGTCAAAAATGGCCCTAAGCAGCACCATTTGGAGAGTCGAGAGCCAGAGAATTACCCCACAGCCAAACAGAGGGGAAGGGTCTCAGCTCAGCCAGAGGGTCAGCATCTGAGTTGCTTAAGTGAGGCACGTACAAACATACCAAGTTGGACAGAAGGACTCCTAATGCGTGTGCCTCTACCCAGAGCGCTACAGAGGGTGCTCTGTGACACTACAGAGGCAATGTAGTGTTACAGCAGAAGCATAGATTTGGCTTCAGAGCCCATTTCTTCATGTGTAAAAACAGGAATGAAATTTCAGTCACTGGCCCTCGTCCTGATCAGTGATGAGCTATTATTACTACATGTATGACACAAAATAACCAGACGCAAAAATTCTTAGCAGGGCTGGGGGATGGGTGCAGGGCAGCATACATATGGCTGTAGGGTATCCACTGGCTCTAATGTTTGAGGCACGGGTGGGAAGGGGGATGCCAGAGAGTCCAGGGCCATGTCTAAAAATGTTACCTCCAGGGGAGGAGCCAAGATGGCAGGACAGCAGGGAAGCTTTTTGTGTGTCTCGCGTCCATGAAATATAGCCAGACCAACACTAAACCATCCTACACACCTAGAAAACTGAATGGAGGATTAACACAACAATCTGCACAACCTGAACCACAGAATTCAGCAGGTAAGCGGCGTGGAGAGCTGAACTTGGGGAGCGAGAAGCTGCAAAAGGTAGGGAACTGCTTTTGCGGGCGGAGAGAAGACGGAGACTGGGGAAGGGGGGGGAGAATACAGGAAAAGTACCCCTTCCCCAAAGCAGCTGGAGAGAAAGTGGAAAATTGGAAACAGCCGCAGGGACTAAACTAAAAAGGGATAAAGGAGAAAGGAGAGGGTTTAAATTCCATTAAGACTGTAAACAAGGGGAGCGCAAAGGCTACAACTCCGCAGCTCGATAGCTGGCGGTACTCTGGTGGGAAGGGCAAATCCCCAGGAACAGAGTGGGGTCCAGGAGGTTCTCGGGCCACACAGGGAAAAGCAGTTCCACTGCTGGAAGGACATCCGGTAGAGACTGCTGAAGCCACCTGGTCCCAGCAGACCCCGGAAGGCGGCCACATTCACTGGTGCTGGGGCAAGATTGTTAAGAGTGAAGCCTGGTGCCAGATGTGTGTTATGATTTTCCATAATCCCTGAGACGCTGCTGCTACACTGTCTCGCGAACTTTTTCTGGGGCGGGCTGGCACCTGGCCATGGTCTCAGGGCACCGGCAACAACAGGGTCCAGCAGGCGTTCCTGGGTGCAGCCAATATTCGGCAAATGCTCATTTGGCCATTGCTCGGTGAGACCCTCCTGCAGAGGGGCAAAAGGGGCCAAAGCCGCAGTCCTTCGGAAGTAAGGGGCTGGGGAAAACAGCCACATCTGAGACAAAACATGGGAGAGAGGTACTGCCTGGGGCCTGGTCACAGAGAGTAAAAAGCGGGGAGTGGACAAGAGCTGAAGACAGAGGACAGGTGCGCGATTGCTGATCTGCGTGGGGGAAACAGACTGGGTAGCTGGGTGGCGCTATTTTCACCACTCCCGCGCATGCACATAAGCACCTAGGAGCGCCACAACAATCCACCCCAGTAGGCTAGCAGCACCATCTAGTGGAGAGCAGAGCTGTTACACTGAGCCCTGCCCAACTAGGCCAACTTCGCTCTTCAAGAACACAAGTCTCACCACCGGCTTAGTTTATGGACTATAAAGGGCTACATAGACTGACTTCTAGGAGAAAATGAAGCAATTTCAGCCCTACTTCAATCTGTTAGCAGGTTCATCTATTCAATTTTCTTTCTTTTTTTCTTTTTCCTTTTTCTCTTTTACAATTCTTTTTTCTTGAATACAGAGAGAAAAAATTCATTTTTAATTTCAATTTTTATTAAAAATCTTTCTTTAATTTTTATAACTATATTTTTTACTTTTGTGTAAATTTTTTCAAATTCTACTGTACTTCCATCATTCTATTTTAGTCTATTTCAGTGTACTCACCTTTTCAAATTTTCAAACAATTTCCTTTTTTTCTTTCTTTTTCTTTTTTCTCGTTTCTTTTCTTTTTCTTGAATGCAGAAAGAGAAAAATTTCATTTTTACTTTCAATGTCTATTAAAAATATTTTTATTTAATTTTTATTACTATATTTTTTGCTTTTATATAAATTTTTTTCAAATTCTATTTTACTCCCATCATTTTATTTTAGTCTACTACAGTATATTCACTTTTTCAAATTTTCAAATGATTTCTTTTTTTTCTTCTTTGTTTTTTCTTTTTCATTTCTTTTCTTTTTTCTTTAATACAGAAAATGAAAAAACTCGTATTTATTTTTAACTTTTATTAAAAATATTTTTCTTTCTGGGTGTTGTATGGAAACCAATTTGACAATAAATTTCATATATTAAAATATAAAAATTTTTTTTTTCTTTTTTTTCTACTATATTCTTCACTTTTGTGTATATTTTTTCAAATTCTTTTTTACTCCCATCATCTCATTTTAGTCTATTTCAGTGTATTCATTTTTTCAAAATCTCAAACGATTTCCTTTCTCCCCCCCTTTTTTTTCCTCTAATATGTCAAACCACTTTCAACACCCATACCAAAACACACCTAGGATCTAGCATCATCTATTAGATTTTTGTGTGTTTTTTTAATTTTTAATTTTAATTTTTTTTAATTTTAATTTTGTTAATTTCAATTTTTCTACCTCATTAATTCCTTTTCTCCCTTCAAAAGTACAAAACAAAGGAATTCACCCCAAAAGAAAGAGCACGAAGAAATGACAGCCAGGGATTTAACCAACACAGATACAAGCAAGATGTCTGAACCAGAATTTAGAATCACGATAATAAGTATACTAACTGGAGTTGAAAACAGATTAGAATCCCTTCCTGCAGAGATAAAAGAAGTAAAAATAGCCAGAATGAAATTAAAAATGCTCTAACTGAGCTGTAGTCAGGGATGGATGCATCAGTGGCAAGGATGGATGAGGCAGAAAAGAGAATCAGCAACACAAAGGACAAACTTATAGAGAATAATGAAGCAGAAAAAAAGAGGGAGATTAAGGCAAAAGAGCACGATTTAAGAATTAGAGAAATCAGTGATTCATTAAAAAGGAACAACATCAGAATCATAGGGGTCCCAGAAGAGGAAGAGAGAGAAATAGGGGTGGAAGGGGTGGAAGGGTTATGTGAGCAAATCATAGTGGAAAACTTTTCTACCCTGGGGAAAGACACAGACATCAAAATCCAGGAAGCACAGAGGACTCCCATTAGATTCAACAAAAACCAACCATCAACAAGGCATATCATAATCAAATTCACAAAATACTCAGGCAAGGAGAGAATCACGAAAGCAGCAAGGGAAAAAAAGTCCCTAACATACAAGGGAAGACAGATCAGGTTTGCAGCAGACCTATCCACAGAAACTTGGCAGGCCAGAAAGGAGTGGCTGGATATATTCAGTGTGCTGAATCAGAAAAATATTCAGCCAAGAATTCTTTATCCAGCAAGGCTGTCATTCAAAATAGAAGGAGAGATAAAAAGTTTCCCAGACAAACAAAAATTAAAGGAGTTTGTGACCACTAAACCAGCCCTGCAAGTACATATATGAATGAATATATATACACACACACACACACACACACACACACACACACCAAAAGCAACAAAAGATTAGAAAGAACCAGAGAATACCACCAGAAACTCCAACTCTACAAGCATCATAATGGCAATAAATTCATATCTTTCAGTACTCACTCTAAACATCAATGGACTCAATGCTCTGATCAAAAGACACAGGGTAACAGAATGGATAAGAAAACAAGATCCATCTATATGCTGTTTACAAGAGACCCACTTTAGACCTAAAGACACCTTCAGATTGAAAATAAGGGGATGGAGAACCACTGATCATGCTAATGGTTAACAAAAGAAAGCCAGAATAGCCATACTTATATCAGACAATCTATACTTTAAAATAAAGACTGTATCAAGAGATGCAGAAGGACATTATATAATAACCAAGGGGTCTACAGACCAAGAAGACCTAACAATTGTAAACATTTATGCACCAAATGTGGAAGCACCCAAATATGGAAGCACCCAAGTATATAAATCAATTAATCACAAACATAAAGAAACTCATCAATAGTAATACCATAAATAACAGTAGGAGACTTCAACACAGCAATGGACAGATCATCTAATCAAAAAATCAACAAGGAAACAATGGCTTTGAATGACACACTGGACCAGATGGACTTAACAGATATATTCAGAACATTTCACCATAAAGCAGCAGAATACACATTCTTCTCTAGTGCACATGGAACGTTCTCCAGAATAGACCATATACTGGGACACAAGTCAGCCCTAAGTAAGTCCAAAAAGATCGAGATCATACTGTGCATATTTTCAGACCACAATGCTATGAAACTTGAAATCAACCACAAGAAAAAATTTGGAAAGGTAACAAATACTTGGAGACTGAAGAACATCTTACTAAAGAATGAATGGGCTAACCAAGCACTTAAAGAGGAAATTAAAAAGTATATGAAAGTCAATGAAAATGATAACACCACAACCCAAAACCTCTGGGACGCAGCAAAGGCGGTCATAAGAGGAAAGTATACAGCAATCCAGGCCTTCCTAAAGAAGGAAAAGATCTCAGATACACAATCTAATCTTACGCCTTAAGGAGCTGGAAAAAGAACAGCAAATAAAACCCAAAACCAGCAGAAGACAGGAAATAATAAAGATTAGGGCAGAAATTAATGCTATCAAAACCAAAAAAAACAAAAAAACAAAAAAACAAAACAGCAGAACAGATCAATGAAACCAGAAGCTGGTTCCTTCAAAGAATCAACAAAATTGATAAACCACTAGCCAGTTTGATCAAAAAGAAGGAAAGGACCCAAATAAATGAAATCAAGAATGAAAGAGGAGAGATCACCACCAACACAACAGAAACAAAAACAATAATAATAGAATATTATGAGCAATTATATGCCAATAAAATGGGTAATCTGCAAGAAATGGACAAATTCCTAGAAACGTATACACTACCAAAACTGAAACAGGAAGAAATAGAAAATTTGAACATACCCATAACCAGTAAGGAAATCAAATTAGTAATCAAAAATCTGCCAAAAAAACAGGAGTCCAGGACCAGATAGCTTTCCAGGGGAATTCTACCAAACATTTAAGGAAGAGTTCACACCTATTCTCTTGAAGCTGTTCCAAAAAATAGAAATGGAAGGAAAACTTCCAAACTCTTTCTATGAAGCCAGCATTACCTCGATTCCAAAACCAGACAGAGACCCCACTAAAAAGGAGAACTAGAGACCAATTTCCTTGATGAACATGGATGCAAAAATCTTCAACAAGATATTAGCCAACCAGATCCAACAATGCATTAAAAAAATTATTCACCACAACCAAGTGGGATTTATACCTGGGATGCAGGGCTGGTTGAATATCTGCAAAACAATTGACGTGATTCATCACATCAATAAAAGAAAGGACAAGAACCATATGATCCTCTCAATAAATGCAGAGAAAGCATTTGACAAAATACAGCATCCTTTCTTGATAAAAACCCTCAAGAAAGTAGGGATGGAAGGATCATACCTCAAGATCATAAAACCCATATATGAACAACCCAATGCTAATATCATCCTCAATGGGGAAAAACTGAGAGCTTTCCCCCTAAGGTCAGGAACAAGACAGGGATGTCCACTCTCACCACTGTCATTCAACATAGTATTGGAAGTCTTAGCCTCAGCAATCAGACAACACAAAGAAATCAAAGGCATCTAAATTGACCAGGAGGAGGTCAAACGTTCACTCTTCACAGATGACATGATACTCTATATGGAAAACCCTAAAGATTCCACCAAAAAACTGCTAGAATTGATTCATGAATTCAGCAAAGTGGCAGGATATAAAATCAACGCACAGAAAACGGTTGCATTCCTATACACCAACAATGAAGCAACACAAAGAGAAATCAAGGAATCGATCCCATTTACAGTTTCACCAAAACCCATAAAATACCCAGGAATAAATCTAACCAAAGAGGTGAAAAATCTATACACTGAAAACTACAGAAAACTTATGAAAGAAATTGAAGACACAAAAAAAATGGCAAAACATTCCATTCTCCTGGATAGGAAGAAGAAATATTGTTAAAATGTTGATACTACCCAAAGCAATCTACATATTCAATGCAATCGCTATCAAAATAACACCGGCATTCTTCACAGAGCTAGAACAAACAATCCTAAAATTTGTATGGAACCAGAAAAGACCCTGAATAGCCAGAAAAAGAAAACCAAAGCAGGAGGCATCACAATCCTGGACTTCAAGCTATACCACAAAAGCTGTAATCATCAAGACAGTATGGTACTGGCACAAAAACAGACACTCAGATCAATGGAACAGAATAGAGAACCCAGAAATTGACCCACAAACGTATGGCCAACTAATCTTTGACAAAGCAGGAAAGAATATCCGATGGAAAAAAGACAGTCTCTTCAGCAAGTGGTGCTGGGAAAACTAGACGGCGACATGCAGAAGAATGAACCTGGACCACTTTCTTACACCACACACACAAAATAAACTCAAAATGGATGAAAGACCTCAATGTAAGACAGGGAGCCATCAAACTCCTCGAGGAGAAAGCAGGCAAAAACCTCTTTGATCTTGGCCACAGCAACTTCTTACTCAACACGTCTCTGGAGGCAAGGGAAATGAAAGCAAAAATGAACACTGGGACCTCATCAAAATAAAAAGCTTCTGCACAGTGAAAGAAACAATCAGCAAAACTAAAAGGCAACCGACAGAATGGGAGAAGATATTTGCAAATGACATATGAGATAAAGGGTTAGTATCCAAAATCTGTCAAGAACTTACCAAACTCAACACCCAAAAAACAAATAATCCAGTGAAGAAATGGACAAAAGACACGAATAGACACTTCTCCAAGGAAGACATCCAGATGGCTAACAGACACATGAAAAAATGCTTAACATCAGTCATCATTAGGGAAATACAAATCAAAACCACAATGAGATACCACGTCACACCTGTCAGAATGGCTAACATTAACAACTCAGGCAACAACAGATGTTGGCGAGGATGTGGAGAAAGGATCTCTTTTGCATTGTTGGTGGAAATGCAAGCTGGTGCAGCCACTCTGGAAAACAGGATGGAGGTTCCTCAAAAAACTAAAAATAGAACTACCCTATAACCCAGCAATTGCACTACTAGGCATTTATCCACAGGATACAGGTGTGCTGTTTTGAAGGGACACATGCACCCGCATGCTTATAGCAGCACTATCCACAATAGCCAAAGTATGGAAAGAGCCCAAATGTCCATCGATGGATGAATGGATAAAGAAGATGTGGTATATATATACAATGGAGTATTACTCAGTAATCAAAAGAATGAAATATTGCCATTTCCAACTACATGGATGGAACTGGAGGGTATTATGCTAAGTGAAATTAGTCACAGAAAAACAAAAATCATATGACTTCACTCATATGAGGACTTTAAGAGACAAAACAGATGGAACATAAGTGAAGGGAAACAAAAATAATATAAAAACAGGGAGGGGGACAAACAGAAGAGACTCATAAATATAGACAACAAACAGAGGGTTACTGGATGGGTTGTGGGAAGGGGGATGGGCTAAATGGGTAAGGGGCACTAAGGAATCTACTCCTGAAATCATTGTTGCACTATATGCTAACTAATTTGGATGTATATTTTAAAAAATAAAAAATAAAAAATGTTACCTCCAACCTGACAGGGAGACCCAAGTGGGGAAGCCAACTTGGCCAAGAGCTGCCACTCAGATACTCAGTCCTCAGCCGCCCACTGCCTCTCTTTGGCTCTTCATCACAGGCCTGTCTGACCTTCTGTGCCTCTGGAGACACCCTGGCCACTCCCCTGGCAGTGTTGGTCTCTATATGGATAAAAATCCTTTTTCTTCATGTCAGCCAAACAAAGTTAGGCTGGTCCCCAGAAGAATGTGTCTAAGAAGCTAGAGAGGAAAGAAAATTAAGGAATTAAAATGCAGCCACCGAGGGCGCCTGGGTGGCTGTCGGTTAAGTGGCTGACTTAGGCTCAGGTCAATGATCTCGAGGTCCATGAGTCTGAGATCCACATTGGGCTCTGTGCTGACAGCTTGGAGCCTAGAGCCTACTTCAGATTCTATGTCTCCCCTCCTTCTCTCTCAGTCCTTCACCCACTCACACTATGTCTCTCTCTCAAAAATAAATATTTTTTTTTAAAAATTTTAATGCAGCCACCTGGAAACAGGATTTCCAAGTTCTTGGAACTTGAACTCTGGCCAGACTGGTCTAGCAGCTTCCTTAAGCTTCCTCCTCACCACCTCCTCATCTGTACCTATCTGCCTTGGCAAGAAGCCCTCCCTTCCAGAATTTGCTTCCTCTGGCCTTGAGCAGCCCTGCCCCTAGCTCTTGGCAGGACCCAGCTTCTCTCCTTAGGCTCTTGGAGAATTTAGTTGGCCCAGAGAGTCCTCCTTTGGCCCTCAGCCCTCCCACAGAGATAATAATACCTTCCACGAAGAATTCTTATAGTTGGTGGTACCAACTATAACGAATATAAGCTCCATGAGAGCAGGGCTTCCTTTTGTTCTTGGCCCCAGCTCCTGTGCTTGCCCCATAGCAAATGCTCATGAATGTTTGTTGAATTAGTAATAAATATTCATATGAGCTTGAGTATGTGCATACAATTTCTAGAAAGACCCACAAGAACCTAGCATCAGGGGCGCCTGGGTGGCTCAGTCAGTTAAGCGTCCGACTTCAGCTCAGGTCATGATCTCACCATCCATGAGTTCAAGCCCCGCATCAGGCCCTATGCTGACAACCCAGAGCCTGAAGCCTGCCTTGGATTCTATGTCTCCCTCTCTCTCTGACCCTCCCCTGTTCATGCTCCGTCTCTGTCTCAAAAATAAACAAACATTAAAAAAAAAATTAAAAAAAAAAAAGAACCTAGCATCAGTGAATGTCTTTGGATAGTTGAAAATAGAGGCCTAAAGAATAGGATACAGAGAGGAAGCTGTAAACCAGTCTGTACCTCTTGAATTTTTTTTTCCTGTGCATATATATCACCTATTTGAAATTAAAAACACAATACCACTTATGTTAGGACCAAAACAACGAAATAGTTTGGTATAAACAAAATATGTAGAAGATCTATATAATGAAAACTATAAAGCTATGATGAAAGAAACCAAGGAACACCTAAATAAATGAAGAGCTATTCCATGTCAGGGGCAGAAAGTCACGAGATATAGATATATAGATAATATAGATATTTATATAGTTTATTTATCTATTTTGAGAGAGAGCAGGGGAGAGAGAGAGGAAGAGAGAAAGAATCCCAAGCAGGGCCCACACTGTCAGCACTGAGATGGACACGGGCCTCAAACCCATGAACTGCCAGATCATGACCTGAGCCGAAATCAAGAGTCAGATGCTCAACCGAATGAGCCACCTGGGTGCCCCAGCGAGAACATCTGAAAAATATTGTGGGGGCATGTTTTTTCATAACATTTTTTTTTTAATGTAACCTATGTCCAACATGAGGCTTGAACTCACAAACCTGACATCGAGAGTCACATATTCCACAGACTGAGCCAGCCAGGTGACCCCTGTAAGTGTGTGTGTTTAAGTGAAAGAAACCAATCTAAAAAGGCTATATACTGTATGATTCTAACTACATGACATTTTGGAAAAGGCAAAACTACAGACATGGTAAAACGATCAGTGGTTGTCAGGGGTTGTGGGGAGGGAGGGAAGAATAAGTGGAGCACAGAAGATTTGTAAGGCGTGAAACTATCCTGTATGATACTGTAATTGTGGATATCACAATTGTCAGAGTGCCATTATACATTTGTCAAAACCCAGAGAATGTACAACACCAAGAGGGAACCCTCATGTAACTATGAACTTTAGTTAATAATCATGTTATCAATATCAATTATAACAAATGTACCACACTAGTAATACATGCTAATAACAAGAGATACTATGTATCTGGGGTAGGACAGCTTTATCCAACTCTCTGTACTTTATTTTTTTAAAAAATAAAAGTGGGGAAGGAACAAAGAGGGAGGAAGGAGCAAAGAGGGAGGAAGAGAGAATCCAAAGAAGGCTCCACCTTGTCAGCACAGAGGCTCCACCCTGTCAGCACAGAGCCCAACACAGAGCTCAAATTCATTAACTGTGAGATCATGACCTGAGCCACAATCAAGAGAAGGAGGCTTAACCAACTGAGCCACCCAGGTGCCCGAACTTAGCCAATGTTAAGGGCTTTGCAGGCCCAGGGTTTAAGTCCCAGATCCCGAACCAGCCCCAGCTTCCTCCTGTGGGGTTAAGAGTCATGCCTTATAGGGTTAGGTTAAGAGTTCCAGAACTCTTGTCACTGCAATATGAGAGTCAAAAATTTCATTGCCAGGGCACCCAGGTGGCTCAGTTGGTTAAGTGTCCGACTTGGGCTCAGGTCATGATCTCATGGTTCATGAGTTGGAGTCCTGTATCGGGCTCTCTACTGTCAGCATGGAGCCTGCTTCAGATCCTCTGTCCCCACCTCCCTCTGCCACTCCCCTGCTCACTCTCTCAAAAATAAATAAAATAAACATTTAAAAAATTACATTGCCAAATGGATAAAAAAGATATGGTTTATATATACAATGGAATACTACTTGGCAATGAGAAAGAATGAAATCTGGCCATTTGCAGAAACATGGATGGAACTGGAGGGTATTATGCTAAGTGAAATAAATCAGGCAGAGAAGGACCGATACTGTATGTTTTCACTCCTATGTGGATCTGGAGAAACTTAACAGCAGACCATGGTGGGGGGCGGGGAGGTTACAGAGAGGGAGGGAGGCAAACCATAAAGAGATTCTTAAATACCGAGAACAAACTGAGGGTTGATGGGGGATGGGGGAGAGGGGAAAGTGGGTGATGGGCATTGAGGAGGGCACCTGTTGGGATGAGCACTGGATTGTACGGAAATCAATTTGACAAATTATATTTAATTAAAAAAAAAATTACATTGCCTATGTGATTTCCAGGGAAAAGGGGAGGAGTGGCCTTTCTTGGCCAGGAGGGAAACCAAGGCAGGGAGGACCAGGAGGCACCCTCTGCAGAAGTGTCATTCAAGAAAGGTTTCCCAACTGTGGAAAGACACTGGAAAGTACCTGGCCCCATCCCAGCCTCCACCGGGCCAGCTGGTCTGCTGGCCTCTGTGAATCACAGTTTCACTGGGGCCTGGGACAGCTCCTCCAAGGAGCCAAGCAGGAGGGCCACACTGACTGCAATCCAGTGTGGTGGAGTTGACAAGGTACCTGTAGAGCAAGGGGGGGAGGGGGTCAAAAGGACCACCACCCATCCCTGGTGTGCCCCTTCCCCTATGGTTCCCTGGGAAGTCCCTAATCACCCTCTTCATCTATAAAATAGCACTACCAAGGCTCACTCCCCAGGCAGCTGTGGGAGAGAAAGCTTAAATGTAGTTATTCTACCCAGCAGTGAGTGGAACTCATACTGCTATCAGATCAACAACTGACACAGAGCCTCAAGGGCAGTAGCATAGAGAGGCAAAAATCTTGGCTTCTCAACACATGCTTTAACCTCTCTGATCCTCAGTCTCCTCATCTCTAACATGGGAATGACACAGCCCTTTATCTCCCAGGTACTGTATGAATTCGGGGAGAGCTTAGCAACCTGCCTGGCACAGAGATGTCCTTAGTATCTCCCTGTGCCTTCATAAGGTATGAATGCCACCCCAGCCAAATGGGTCAATTCTAGATAAATCACCATCCCTGCTAAAGGCTTCCTCTGTAATCTTACTTAGCTGTGAGGACAGAGGAAGGCACCACATTGCCACCATTAGGGACAGAATTTATTGCCTTGTGGGTACTAGACTGGGAACTTGAACAAACTGAATCATGTGGACAAGGTCTTGGCACCAAGAGAGCTAGGTTGGAAAAAACACTGCTGCAAAAAAGCAAAATGTACGCAACAGCCATGAGAAAGACTTTAAGCTCTGGAAGAGAGTTTTTAAGGAGGGTCTCATTTAATGGAAGAAGGGGGGCATTGAGCAACAGAGAGCCTGGCTCCCAATCAAGGCGAATGTTGTCTGCATGGTATTATCCTTGGACCCTGGGGACCCAGGCAAGCTGGGCCTGGCTCCACAAAGAAGCCAGCCAGAGGGAGGGTAAAGTGCTGATTCACCAGGCAAGAAGAGGTGGTGGCTGCTGAATCCATACCTGTGAGACTGTCAGGGCCCAGGAACTGTCAGCCAGGTGCAGCAGGGTAGGTAGAGGCCAACTTGTGGCAGGTAGGTTTTGTAGATTTCCACCCAGCATAGAGGGCTGAAGCCAGATTGTCTAGGTTTAAATCCCAGCTCCAGCATCTACTGGCAACCTTGAACAGGTGACTTAAACCCTGGGCCTCAGTTCCCAACTATAAAATGGGGATATTAGAGCACCCACAGCACAGGGTTGTGGTGAGAATTTGAGATCAAGCCCAGTTCAGCATTTAACACAGGGCTTGCCCACAGTAAATGGCAGCAGCTATTATTACTGTCATTTAGGGGAGGGCTGGAAGCAAGTCTTCCCACCTGCCTGCTCCCTCACTCCCTCTGACTTGGGTCCCACCTTCACACAGACCTGTTATATGTAACTAGACTGGACTGGATCACATCAGAGAGGCACAAAGCCTAGGAGAGACTCTGCCTCTGCCACTGCCTCATGTAGGAGTCTCCTCTCCAGCTTGCCAAGTCTCTCCTTACATGCCTCCACTAATGGGGAGTGCTCCACATTTGGATAGCTCTGATCACAAGTCCTCTAGGTGGGGCTAAAATTGCCTCCCTGCAAACTGCCCTTTAGTGGAAGTGATTTTTCTGCCAGGGACTTTCCAATGTCTGGAATCCACCCATCCCACAAATGCTAGGATCACCCTGAGCATAGAAAGTCCTCCAGGAAGTCTCCCCGGAACTGAGCACACTGAGCATCTCGTGCAGAATTGCACTCCCCACAAGAACACACATACATATCTCCAACAACTGGGTCCATAAGGCAGAAAGTCTTGGATGTCCCCAGACCACACACTAATAGTAGTTCTCATAAATTGCCTCACAAAACCCCTGTGAGGCATGTACTAGCTTTTTCCCAATCTTAAAAATTGTCAGGGCACCTGGGTGGCTCAGTCAGTTAAGCGTCCAACTTTGGCTCCAAGTCATGATCTCGCAGTTTGTGAGTTCAAGCCCCACGTCAGGTTCTGTACTCAAGAGCCGGGAGCCTGCTTTGGATTCTGTGTCCCCATCTCTTTCTGCCCCTCCCCTGTCCACACCCTGTCTCTTCCTGTAAAAATTAACATTAATTTTTTTTAATTGTGGTAAAACACACATAAAATAGAAAATCGTAACCATTTCTAAGTGTACAGTGCCCTGATATTAAGTACATTCACATGGTTACGCATCCATCCCTAACTCCTTCTGCAGAACTCTTTTCATCTTGCAAAAGTGAAACTCTATACCCATGAAATAATAACTCCCCATTCCTCCCTCTAGTTCCTGGCAACCAGCACTCTACTTTCTGTTTCCATAATTTTGACAACACTAAGTGCCTCATATAAGTGGAATCGTACAGTATTTGTCTTTGTCTGGCTCATTTCACTTAGCATAACATCCTCAAGGTTCATCCATGTTGAAGCATGTGTCAGCATTTCCTTCCACTTAAGGCTGAGAAATATTCTATTGCATGTATACATACACTTAGTTTATCCATTCTTCTGCCGATGGACACCTGAGTTGCTTCTACCTTTTGGCTACTGCTAACAATACTGCTATAAACATGGGTGTACTATCTCTTCAAGACCCAGCTTTCAATTCTTTTGGGTATATACCAGGACTGAGATTGCTGGATCATAGGACAGTTCTTTTTTTGGTTTTTCGAGAAACTCCCAAACTGTTTTCCATAGCATCTGTACCATTTTACAATCCCACTAACAGAGCACAAGCGTTCCAATTTTTCTGCATCCCTGCCCTCACTTGTTATTTTTTGTTTTTGTTTTTTAATGGTAGCCATCCTAAAGCTTATGAGACCTATAAGGAGAGCCTATTTTTATCCTACTTTACAGTTGAGGAATGTGGGATTGGAGAGGTACTGTGACTTGACCACAGTCCCAGAGAGAGCACGTGGCAGAGCTGGGATTCAAGTTCAGGGCCATCTGCAACTGTCTGATACTCTCAACAGGCCCCATCCCAGTAAATCCTTACTGTACAACTGGTCAGTGATCACCCTGGGGCCTCCAGTCCTCAGAGCTCTGTTCAGAGCCTGGCTAGGGAGGAGGCAGTGATCTGGAAGACACCCCAGGCCCACACCCCGGCCCCCTGGATCTCCCAGGCCCAGGAGACTCTAAAATTAGCGTCTAACAAAGGCCTTACCCTGCACAGCCCATGGAGCCTTTGGCAGGGAGGTCTCTTCAGGGGGGTTCCCTCTCATGCTGGTCTGGCTGCAGGAGAGAGTGAGGTTCAGGGCCTGCTCGACAGGACCCAGATGGGAGGGCAGGGGGTGGGGGCCAGGAGAGGCACCTAGGCAGCGCTCTTCAGAGTCTCCGGTGCAGTGGGACCAGGACCACAGTGGCTAGAGGGCAGGGTAGAGCCTCCAGGAAGGGCCAGGCAACCAACATTCAGACAGAGAGCCTGGTACATCCCCGGCAGTGGTGCCACATCGCACCTACGTGACCATGGACAAGCTAGTATTCCCCTACACCTGTTTCTTCCTCTATAAAATCAGGAAGACTAAGTCAAAGCTGGCAGGGAGCTGTGGGTACTAAATGATCACTAGATCCATAATTCCAGGCTGACGACTGGGTGCAACTGTGCTAGCACCACTGCCTCCTCCCACACCCTTGCCTGTCCCACCCCCATGCTACACCTATCCCGCCTCTCTCCTACACTGGTCTGCCCTCCACCAATGGGGGACTGGCAGAGCCTTGAGATTCAGGATCCAGGTGACTCCTTTGAGGAGTAACACATTTGAATGCATTAGTTCCCGTCTTCTTCTTAGAAAAACAAATAAATAAGGGGTGCCTGGCTGGCTTAGTAGGAAGAGTATGCAACTCTTGATCTTGGGGCTGTGAGTTTCAGCCCAACTTGGGTATAGAAATTACTTAAATAAAACAAAAAAAAAACCCACCACAAAGTAATAATAATTCCTTCAGGTAAACAAAGACATGGTCACACAGATGTTTGCTACTACATTATTTATAACAATGATAATTTCATAGCACCCTGAAGGGGACTAGTTGAGTTAGCATCCTACAGACACAGACAGACACATCCTACAGACATCCTACAGACATCCTACAGACACAGACAGAGCTGTGTGTGTGTATATAGCTAGGTATGGTTTCCTGATCAGTAGCAATAGCATCACCTAAGAGCTTGTTAGAAATATAGACTGGGGCCCACCTCGGGCTTTGAGGAATCAGAATTTAACAAAATCCCCAGGTGGTTCATGTGCAGGTTACAGCTGGAAAGCAATAAAGGCATTGTCTGGAGAGTTTCCCAGTAAAATATTAGGGAATGGTTATGTCTGGGGGGGGGGGGGGATTGGGATTTTCTTTCCTTCCTGTGCTTTTCTGAACGTTAGCATTTTCCCCAGTAAACATGTGATAAAAACAATAAAGTTATTAAAATGCTTGTAAAGATACAAGATCCAAAACTATAAAACTCATAGAAAAAAATACAGGTAAAAAGCTTTGTGACACTGGACTTAGCAATTATTTCTTTGATATGGCAACAAAAGCAAAAATAGGATAAATGGGACTATATCAAAATTGAAAACTTTTGTGCATCAAAGGATACAGTCAAGAGAGTGAAAAGGCAACCTATGGAATGAAAAAATATATACAAACGTGATAAGGAGTTAATATCCAGAATATATAAAAACTCCTACAACTCAACAAAAAATCAAATAACCTGACTAAAAAAAAAAATGGACAAAGAATATAAACAAATATTTCTCCGAAGAAGATATACAAATGGAGAACAGGTATGTGAAAAGATACTCAGCATCACTAATCACTAGGGAAATGCACATCAAAACCATGATGAAATACCACCCCATACCCATTAAGATCATTACTATCAAAATGCAGAAAATAACATGTTGGTGAGGATGTGGAAAAATTGAAAGTTCTCCAGGTGCAGCCATTCGCCCTTCCTGGCTGGGATACACAGAAAGGAGTCTCCTAACAGCCTCCTGGGAAGCTCCGGACATAGGTTCGCAGGACATAGGTTCATGCAGCTCAGTTCCCAGGGGACACCACCCCCTAATCATGGGACAGAGCCCTCATGCATAAGTGTGTAAGACAGCCAGAGACCAGAACTCCCCTGGGATTGTTGCAGGGCTGGAGGCCACAGTTCCCAGACTTCAGTGGAGTCTCCTGGGTTAAAGGGCCATATTGCCCATTTCTTTCTTTTTTTTTTTTTTTAACATTTATTTATTTTTGAGAGACAGAGCATGAGTAGGGGGATGCAGAGAGAGGGAGACACAGAATCTGAAGCAGGCTCCAAGTTCAGCGCTGTCAGCACAGACGCAGGGGTCGAACCCACAAACTGTCAGATCATGACCTAAGCCAAAGTCAGACGCTCAACCAACTGAGCCATGCAGGTGCCCCCCATATTGCCCATTTCAAAAAAAAATGCCTCTTCCAAGGTTGGGACAGGGACAGCCACCAGACAGTACTGCCTGGGAGGTGGGGTGGGGTGGAGTGGAGTGGGTAACTTCAGCTTCCAAAGACATTTTGCAGACCTCCAGAAGGAAAGAGCTATAGGAAGCCTAACTGCCCTGAACCCTCAACTGAGGCAGAAGAGGAGACCCCCACTCTGGGATGAGAACCCCAGAACCCAGCACCCCAACTTTCAGGACAGGCTCCCCCACACTGAGCCTATCCTAAGAATTCCACTGTGTGCATTTATTTATTTGGGGTACCATTAAAGCCTTTGAGATGGGTGGAATGCTGGGTCCATATCAGGCCTCTAATAACATCCCCTAAAGCTGCCAGAAAGGCATCCCCAACCCTGCTTAAAACCCCACATCATTGAGATAAAGTCCAAATTCCCACTTGACCTTCAAAATTTGGTCCCCACTGACTCCTCTCACCTCCTATCCCACTCTCCCAGTCCTGCAGCCTCCTGAACTGCCCCCTACCCCACCTCCTGCCCCAAATTCAGCTTTCTCCCATTTCTGCCTAATAGACTTTTCTTCCTTCTTAAGCAGGGAGCTGTCCCAGTCCCAGTCTCCTCTGCTCCTGTGAGACGAGTTGTGTGCCTGTTTCACATGCATGGAACTTGTCTTATGCATCTCACCCCAGTTTCCAGCACCATGGCCACCTAGCCCAATAAACGACTGCTGACCAAGAAAATTAGCACATGAGTCTTCTGCCTGTCTTTTATGGCTAATTCTGGTATCTTCCCAAAAGCTCTGGAGCATGGGTTTGACCTTCCACATTAACGGACCCCTATGTGCCAAACACCTTACCTATGTTTTCTCATGTAATTCTATGGCAAAGGCATTAACATTTTGATTTTATAGATGAAGACACTGATGCTCAGAAGTCCAATGACTGTCCACAGCCAGAAATGGAACCCAGCCTGACCAGCCTGTGCTTATTCCACTGAGCCTCATAGGTGGCCTCCCAATAACTTACTAGAGAACAGAAGGTGTGCCCCTAGACTTCTGGGGAATTCTCCGCTCTGTCCAGGGATCCTGTAAACCTGCACTTTGACAAAGGTGGCTGGGAGATGGAAGGGTGACATCTAGATCAGGTGGCAGGAGGAGACCAAGAGTCTGGGGATCCTTCAGAAAGAGGTTCACCTGACCTGCTGTCCTCTGACATACAGCCCTCCAGCCTCAGCAAAGATAGGGGCCTAAGTCAATAAAATCCTGTAGCAGGGGAGAAGACTTTCACTCCAGTTACAGTGGGGCTGGGTAAGAGGGAGTCAAGAAGATGCCCTTGAGAGGACTTTCTCAATTCTGCCCAGCTAGTATAATGACCCAGGGAAAGCCCCAGGCTTGAAGAGTCTTCCAAGGGTGCTTAATAAGTGCCAGACATTGTGCCAAGTGCCTTAAAAATCCTGTATCACCAAGAAGTTTTATAATCTCTATTTTGCATAAGAACTAATTGAGGCACAATTATTAAGTGAGAGTTCAAGGTCAGGCAGCTATGCATACACACCCAGGCTTGCCTGCTTTTAAAGGTCAAGTCTTAACCACTATGCAGACTGCCTCCTTCCTGCAAAATCCTCAGAGAAAACAAGTTCCTCACCCACCCCCTCATACCATCATGGTTCTGGAAATTAGGAATTAGTCACATAATTCTTGAGTGAGCTGACCTGCATATGTAACATGAACTGAGCTACAAAAACGTTCTTGCCATTGCCCCCAGTATTCATTCTTGATGGAGAATAAACTCCAAGAAGGGGGGGAGGGGGAGGGAATCTAAAAAAAAAAAAAAAAAAAAAAAAACAGAAAAAGTTATTTTCACAGGATTACCCATAAAAGTCAAAATACTAATTGCAAAACACCTGGAAGCAACCCAACTTCACAAATGAGGGGCAAAGGCTGCCTATGCTGGGATGCGTTTGTTAATGTAGCGTATACCACATACCTTTAAAATGACAAGTAGTTAGTTGGTTTTTGCAAATTTAAAATAAATGCAAAGAATAAAAGAACTCATTTTCATTTCAGAATACCATCCAAACGAGGAAGGCTCACTCATGCCATTTTTCCCCTTTCTTTTAAATCAATTAATTTTTGATAAGGTAATTCGCACACATAATTCATGCATGGTACATAAAAATCTAAAGACCTAAAGCAATATGCACTGGAGCAGACCCCAGTAACCCACAACCACTTAAAAATGTGGCTCTGTTGATTTACAAAACTCAGAAGCGAACAGAGAGAAGTAACTTGCTTTATGGTTATTTGGATCTTTTTTCCTGCAAGTCTAAAGAAATACAGAGCAGAGAATTCACACCATTTCAGAGAAACAGTTCACAGCTTTTTGGCTGGGACTTTTTCAAGTCTTTCTCAAATCCCTCTTGCTGTGATCTGTGAAAGCAGCAGCTAAGTTGAGGTGAAGTCAGAAAAAGAAAACCACGTGAGAAAAAAAAATGAATGCCTTCTTACCTGTTCACCCAGGAGGACGCGGTCTTCTCGGGCTTTGCTGATTTTAAGGGGCTCGAGAATAGGAGCAAGTGCCTAGGAGCAGGAGGCAGAGGGTGCCAGGTGAGAGGGTGCTGCTTCCCCCAGCCCACAATCCGGCTTCCCGACTGATGGGAAGGGCGGGGAAAGCAGGCCACTGCCGCTCCTCGCTCGCTCCCGATTGAGAAACTGAAGCCAACAAGGGCGGGGCAGGGCCACGTGTCCCCAGCCTGCCTTGGGAGTGCGGATAGGAGGGGGCCACAAACCCAGAGGAACAGCCAGGAACTGTTTCCTGACTGACGGCGCCTGGCATATTAATGGTAGGAGTCCCCACATCAAGTTTTGGCTCCCAGGAGGGTTGGGCCTGCCCCAGGTCCTCTCCAGAACACATTTACTCTGATTAAAAAAAAAACAAAAAACAAAAAACAAAAAAAACCTCTTCTTACAAAACTTAGTAAAACTGGGTGATGTGGTAGTGACTGGAGTGCACGTGTAGGCAGGAGCAACAAACAGAGGGAGAAAAGGCCTTTGATAAATATCACCAGTGTTGAGAACTAATCAATTACCCAGTCTACAGATGGGAGATATGAGCCCAGAGAGATGAGTATCTAACCTAAGATCACACAGCTAGGGCTTCCCGACACAACTGTTCTGGTGTAACTCATGGTAGTACACACAGCACAGGGAGTTCCTGAGGACACAGAAGTGAAGCCCTTTACTCAGCCTCATCTCCAAGAATAAGGGTACTTTCACTTTGCCTGAGTCAGACCGAAAGCGGAGAATGGCTCTGCCCAGCAGAATTCTGTGGGCACCAGTGGGGCAGCTCCATCTCCACCTAGTTTTCACAGCCAGCTCCCTGATTTAGTAGTTAGGGGTGGGGCAACCCCCCAAGGGATCCTTTAGCTCCTCCACCAGTGGACATTACAAGCAGGAATCAGGGGACAGGGGAAAGGACTGTGTTCAAAGCATCAAACTATCCAAGACAATAATTTGTAGTTTCTCTGAACGTGAGCACAGAATCTTTATTAAGGGGCCCCTTAACATCTAGGATTCCATAGCATCTCATTTGAGAAGTGCTACCCTAAAAGATGTTAGTATGTCTTATTCCGAATGTCAATGCCTGGTACGAGTAGCTGTTCAAATGATTTCTCAATTGGGTTGACAAAACTGGATTCCTGGTTTGGCCCTGAAACTTCCAGCAGGACAAGGCCCATACTGGAATGCACTTGGCTAATTACCCACCTTCATCCCTAACGCTATGGCTACTCTGACCATACCCTCTACAAGGCCTTGGCAGAACTATGCCAAGTTGATTCATACCAGTCAGGTGGCCTGCTGGGAGGGCAGGACAGAGTGGAGATGATGGGGTCTAGCCACAGGACCTCACTCAAGCCTCAAAGAAGCCTGAATTAACTCCACTGTGCCCTCTCTGGGATTCCTTGGCTTGGAATGATGTCCCTTCCTTTCAAAGCATTGCACATAAGACTGTAGTTCAAGATGGAGATGGCTCTAGGCTCCCCAGGCTTCAAGACCCAAGTTCAGTGGCCATGCCTCCTCAGATCCCCTGGAAGCTCAGCAAAAGCACTTTGCTATTACCATAACCCCTGAAGATTGGTTTTATTATACTTTACAGACAGGAAACTGAGACCATGCTCAGAGACTGGTGAACCCAGGTCACAGGACTCTGTTTAGGCCTCTTTCTCTAGCCTTTACTCCTGACCTCCTGCTTGGCATTTGGCAGGCAGGATCTTGATTCTGCTTTCCATGGTGAAGTGGCCTTTCTCTAGCTGCAGCATCAGCTCCTTAAAGGTTAGAGGTTCCCCAGCCTGCCTTGTGTTTAACAGCACTAGGCCCTGATAACCCACAGTAAATGTTGATGCTTCTCTTGACCATCATGTCTTTTTATGGCCTCAAATTATTAAATGTGTGAAAACTCTTCCCAAATGAGCTAATTCAAAGCAACTCCCATTCACTGAGATTTTGTTTGCTATCAGAAGAAGGAACACGTTCTGCTGGGTAGGCCTGCAAACTGAAAAATGTGAGGACCAAGCTTTAGAAGGCAGAGTTACAGGTAGGGAACAGAGATGGATTTGCCTCTGGGATTACGACAAAACCCACTAGGTATTAACAGATTCTGGATTTGGGGGGTGAAGGTGGGGTTGGGTGGTGCTAACAGGAGCCTCGAGCTACTTCAAATTCAGTCTCCCAGCCTTTTGTACCCAAACTGGAATTTACAATCTTGGTCTATTTATTTATTTATTTGGCTTCATGTTGAACAGGAAACAATGTTCCCTCACTACCCACCCAACCTAATGATTTCCACGTCTGATGACCACCAGACTGTGAAATATACAGTTGCCTAGATAACAGCAGAGATTAAGAGGTTCATGAGTTCGAGCCCTGCGTTCAGGCTCTGTGCTGACAGTTCAGAGCCTGGAGCCTGCTTCAGATTCTGTGTCTCCCTCTCTCTGTCCTTCTCCTGCTCACACAGTCTCTCTCTCAAAAATAAACATTAAAAAAAAAAAATTTTTTTTAAATCTGGGGGTAAAATCCAGCAACCTATTCTGACGAACTCAGATGATGCTAATACAGGTTTCCTTCTGTTTCTGTACCAGAAATGTTTGGCTGCCCACCCTCCACCTCCTCATTTTTCAGAGTTGGGATCTTCTGACTTTTCCCAGAAGTCACAAGGCTATGCCTATTTTATCTGAGGAGACCAGAGACAGAGACTGAAGCTCTTCAGAAACTTGTCACAAGGCTCTTTGGCAAACTCACCAAAACTGACAGGTTATAAAAACTCTTCAACTTCTGGGTACAGAGCAGACCTGCAAAGAGGTGGCACATAGTAGGTGCTTGGTAAATACTGGTGGAATAAATAAATTTATAGCAGTATCTTACAGTGAGTTGTCTGTGTCTTTTTTTTGGTCATGTCTTCTGATGCTGGTTTTCAAGCTTGTACAGAAACAGCTGGCCATGTGCTTATGGATTGGTGAAGAGGACTCTTCTGACTGCTCTGTAGTACGTACCTGTGGATTTCAGTTCACTCAACTTCACATAAACCCCACACACTGGGCTATCAGATCGCCAAATGTAAATCAGCCACTGACCACAGATGTTCACTGACCTCCCTACCACATAACCAAGAGTAAGCCATCTGGCCCTCACCTGTTAATTTTTTTGGATAAGGTTTGACTTCAGCAGCAGAGACGGTTTTTCTGAGCTCTTGATATAGCCCTTCAATGTATTTTAAAGGTACAATAAACAAAATATTCACACACAATATTCCATATGCAAATGAGCAAGTAGATGACTCAGGCAAACACATGTCATTTCTACTTTAAATAGAAACAGAATTTATAAATATTTTTTAAAAATTGAAAGCCAAGTTGATCACATCTGAAGAATGCTCCCAACATTTCTGGCTTCCCACTGATGAGAAACTCAAGAGAGGCTGCATCACGGGAGCAACACACATTCTGGTGACCAGCACTCTCCCCGTGAGAGAAGTGAACTCCAACAGCCTTTCCCAGCCACAGCAGTCTTGCTAGCAATACATTCAAAAAAACCAAGAAAAGCAACATTCCAGCCATAGTCCAATTTGAACCCCCTCCCCCCAAGGAATGCTATTCTTGGCAAGAGATCTTCCAAAGGAAACAACATCTGCAGAACCCCTACCCGTGAGGTCAGGGAAAGATGAGGCAGCTGAAAACTTTTCAGTCTTTCTTAGACTCAAGTTGCAGGGACTTAACAGAGCAGCAAGATGAGAGTGATCCTAGTACCTAAGGGCAAATGCCTCAGGGTCTTGAAATTATCCCTTCGGAACTGCATGGCAGACTCTGATGTATTTTGCAAGGCTACACACAGAGGTCCCCATTTACCTGGCTGCTCAGTTAAATCAAAAGAGTTCATTAGCCCCCCCTTAATACCTACATAGATGGGATTTGTAATTCAGCCTCATCCCATCACCAAGTATTTATTAAACACATTTTGTACATTCTGGAGCAACAGCTACGAACTAGACAAAATTCCTGAGCTCAACATATTAAAGCCTAATTCCTTGTGCCTGTGATCCAGAAATTCTGCTTGCAGACAACAAGCAAATTTATGGATAGGCAAAGGAAACTCAATGGTGACAACTCCTGGATATAACACCTAACCCACAAGCAACAAAACAAAAAAATAAGTGAGACTACATCAAATTAAAAAGCATCTGCACAGAAAGAAAAAATCAACAAAGTAAAAAGACAACCAAAAGGATGGGAAAAATTATTTGCAAACCATGTTATCTACTACATAAGGGGTTAGCATCCAAAATATATAAAGAACTCATACAACTCAACAGCAAACAAATAATCCAATTAAAGCACAGGCAAAAAGATACATGCACCCCTACTGTTTACTGCAGCATTATTTACAGTAACCAAGATACAGATGCAAGCCAAACATCCATTAACAGACGAATGATAAAGATGTGGTATATGTATACTATGGAATATTACTCAGCCATAAACAAGAATTAAATCTTGCCATTTGCAACAATGTGGATACACCTAGAGAGTATAATGCTAAGTGAAATAAGTCAATCAGAGAAAGGCAAATACCATGACTTCACTCACATGTAAGAAACAACTAAACAAAGAAAAAAAAGAGACCAAAAAAACAGACTCTTAAATACAGAGAATAACTGGTGGTTGCCAGAGGGGAGAGGAATAGGAGGGTGGGTGATAAAAAGAGGATCAAGAGTACACTTATCTTGAAGAGCACTGAATAATGTATAAAATTTCTGAATCATTATGTTGTACACCTGACACTAATAACACTATATATTAATCATACTTCAATTTTTAAAAATGGGCAAAGGAACTTAATAGACATTTCCCAATGTAGATATATTATGGATAGACTGCCAACAGACACATGAAGAGATGCTCAACATCACTAGTCATTAGGCAAATGCCTATCAAAACTACAATGAGGTATCACCTCAAGCCTGTTAAAATGGCCATCATCAAAAAGACAAGATAACAAATGCCAGAAAGAATGTAGAGAAAAGGAAACCTTTGTGTACTGTTGGTAGGATTGTGAACTGGTACAGCCACTATGGAAAACAGTATGGAGAATCCTCAGAAAATTGAAAATAGACCTGCCCTATGATCCAGCAATTCCACTTCTGGGAATACATCCAAAGGAAACGAAAACACTAAGTCAAAAAGGTATCTGCACCCATATGTTCACAGTAGTGTTATTTACAATAGCCAAGACATGGAAACAACAATCAATGGATAAATGAATAAGAAGTTGTGGTAGATCAACAAATGGGTGTTGATCCATGCAAAAGAATGAAAATGGACCACTTTCTTACACCATACACAAGAATAAACTCAAAATGCATTAAAGATCTAAATGTGAGACCTGAAACCATAACAATCCCCAAAGAGCACAGGCAGTAATGTCTGTCACATTTGCCATACCAACATTTTTCTAGAGATTATCTCCTCAGACAAGAGAAACAAAAGCAAAAATAAATTATTGGGACTACAAAATAAAAAGCTTCTGCACAGCAAAGGAAACAATCTACATAACTAAAAGGGAACCTACTGAATGGGAGAAGATATTTACAAACGACATATTCGGTGAGAGATTAGTATCCAAGGGGCGCCTGGGTGGCTCAGTTGGTAAACCCTCTGCCTTCGGCTCAGATCACAATCTCACAGCTTGTGAGTTCAAACGCTGCGTCGGGCTCTGTGCTGACAGCTCAGAGCCTGGAGCCTGCTTCCGATTCTATGTCCCTCTCTCTCTCTCTGCCCCTCCCCTGCTCGTGCTCTCTCTCAAAAATAAACATTAAAAAAAAAAAAAGAATGCAATCTTGCCATTTGCAACAACACGGATGCAAGAGAGTATAATGCTAAGCAAAATTAAGTCAGTGAGAGAAAGACAAATACCATTATCATCTCATTCATCTGTGGAACTTAACAAATGAGTGAAGGAAAAAAAGAGACAAATTAAGAGATTCATAACTATAGAGAACTGAGGGTTACCAGAGGGGAGGAGGTGGGAGGATGGGTGAAAGAAGTGAAAGGATTACAAGTTGTACACTTATGGTGATGAGTACTGAGTAATGTATAGACTTGTGGAATCACTGTATCGGACATTTGAAATTAATGTAACACTGGGAAATAAAAAACAAAAAAAATAAAAGAAGTTGTGGTACATACGTACACAATGGAGTATTAGTCATTAAAAAAAAGACACAAGGAAATCTTGCCATTTGTGACATGGATGGACCTTAAGGGCAATATTCTAAGTGAAATAAGAGAGAATACTGTATGATCTCACATGTAGAGTCTAAAAAAAAACATCAAACTCCTAAAAAGAGATGAGATCTGAAGTTGAAGTGGAGGAGTGGCAATGGCACTGGAACAAGGTGGTCGAGAGGTATAAACTTCCAGGTATAAGAGGAAATAAGTATTAGAAATGTAGTGTAGGACTAGTTAACACTGCTATGTGATATATATTTTTGCTGCTTTTCATTGTATCTCTATGAGATGAGACGATGAATGTAACTGTTTCACAATGTATGTAAGTCAAACCATTATGCTGTACACTTTCAACTTATACAGTAATGATTATACCTCAATAAAACTAGAGGGATTAAAAAAAAATCTTACCAGCTGTTAGAATCCTGGCAGAGAAATCAAGTCCAGAGAAGGCCCCTCAGTTATAGAACTGAAATGTTATCTATATAGCCCTCAAAACTCTATCTCATCCAGCACCCATTTAGCTACAACAGAGAATGTGAGAGTCAACAGACACATCAAAACCACAGCAGTGTAAGGAGGAAAGAAAACACCACAGCGTGTGTATGGGGTGGGGGAAGTAAGGAGACTAGTCTATGGTTATTCGGTGACTCCTAAAGGAAAATGGAAGACTTTATTGTCTTCCTGACCTACGCCCCAAATGTTGAGAGCTCATGTTTGGCTCAGTAAGCACCCACAATATGCTGGGCTGGATGCTGAGTATTTTAGATAAATGCTCTCATTTTATTCTCACGTCAACCCTGTTTATCTCCATGTTATGGGTAAGATGCCAACCTGCCTGACCAATGTCATAGATCTATCTAATCAGAGAGGCAAATACTTGACTGAACTCAGGCCTGTGAGTTCATGTCTAGACTTGCCCAGGAATATACATTGAGTGGCCTAATCACCTAATCATGATCTTCATGATTAAGAACATTTAAGAAAAAAATAATACAAACAAAATTTGTACTCCCAGGAGACACAAAGTCACTTTGCCTTTTTGGTAAGTGCTAGGATTCTTAGGAACCATGATCCTGTCTCAAGTAAAGTTGAGTAACACAGTAAGGGACTTCCATGCAGCTTGTATGACCTCTCTCCCTTTACTTTCTACAGCTGGGGTAATCAAGGCTCATAAGTTTTAAAAGGTTTGCCCAAAATTCACTCAACTGTTTTCTGCCCAAGCCAGATCAGACATGTCACCTGATTCTAGTTCTCTAGTTATACTATAAACACATTTTGACTGATCATTTCCTTATTAGGCTATCAAGTTTAACTGAGCAGGCCCTGTATATTTCTTACTGTGCTCATTATCAGTACAATGCTCAGAATGTTAGCTCATTATGTGCTGTCATCTACCAGTTAACCTTTTGCAAAACGCACCCACATTTCTGTGACAATCCCACTGAGTTTGTTTCATTTTCCCTAGACTCTGGGTTATAGACAAAAGGGAAAGGACAGAAATCTCTTAATATGAAACCTTTGCCTGGCTCACCTGTAGCTCTCTACTGGGGCAAAAATCAGATGACCATTCATTCCCAGCTGTGGTAAAAGATCTAAAATTAAGGTTCATATTATATACTATAAAATCAAAAGAGCTTCAAATGGCCCAACTGCAAGTTTCCTTCCCAGCTCTGCTCTTATGGGTAAGGTTCCCTAAGCTAAACAACCCTCCTTATCAAAGGACCAGACACAGTTCCTGCTCCTCTCTGGGCAGATTTCAGTTCACCAGAGTCTATGGATTTACTCAAGCCAATCACATCTTCCCAAAGGAACCAGAAGGCACCCCACCTTCTTGATACTAAAAAGCCCGTCTCCCTCCCAAAGCCCCCAGTTGTTTACCTGGTTGCTGAGTGGAACCCCCATGTGACTTTGCATGGCATGCAGTGTCCTTATGCCATTGGCTGTGATTATATAGCTAATGAACTACCTACCATCTATGTCATTAGCAACCCAAGACAAGTCGCAATTCTACAGAGATCTTTTCCTCTCTTACGTATAAACCCTCTATGACTATAGGAAGTACTTCAGAAAAGAAACGGAATAGGTTGCTACCCAAACATCTTTGCCAAGTTTCCCAGACTACTGCATGTCAGTATCATACAATCTGACAGACTAAACAGAAGGGCTTTGGGTAGGGGCCACAGGAAGAATGAGCCCTGGAATTAGGTCATAAAAATGTAATTCAAAAGTATTGTCTTCTGTTATGTGAATCAGTGAGATAACTGACAAAGTGTTGTTTAGGGATTCAATTCCTGGCAATATCTGGATCTCTACTGACCACTCTAAAACTTAGTCATACTTAAGAGAGTTTCCTGGGACAGCATCAGGAACTCTCTGCACTGGATTGTGCGCTGCTCAGGGTCAAAGATTTTATCTAATCACCTTGATTTGATTCTAACCCAGTGCTAGCCACAGAAAATCCGTTCATGGAAGTGGCTGAGCACATGCACGTGAATGAATGTTTTAATCTGTGAAATACTGGGAACAGCAGCGAGCTTGGGTCATTCCAGGTTCAATGAAGCTGGAAGACTACCTGGACGATTAGAGCTGGTTTCCCAGGTGTAGGTTGTAACATTTGACACCAGCACATTTGCAGTTGACTAGCTACCAGCGCTGCCTCTTCATACTCCAAAGGCCTGCCAGAGCTTGCCTAAGATGACTGCTGCAGATAGTACCCACCCCTCCCTTGTCATTATCCATGAGCCTTTAAATAGAGACCACATATACTTTGTTCCCATGGGCAGGTTAGATCTGGGTTCTTCTGTACTTACTGATCCTTCCTAGGATTCATAAGGCAAACGATCATTTCAGGAGCTGTAGAAGTAAAGGGAGCATCTGTTAAGAGACTACCCAGCTAGAATGCATGCTGAATCCTTCACTCTTAAGACCTCAAAGTAGGAAGAAGCTACAACAGGGGAGAAGAGGGGCACCTGGGTGGCTCAGTCAGTTAAATGTCTGACTCTTGATTTCAGCTCATACTGATCTCACAGTTCATGGGACAGAGCCCCACGTCAGGCTCTGCACTGATAGTGCTGATAGCGCAGAGCCTGCTTAGGATTCTGTCTCCCTCTCTCAGCCCCTCCCTACCGTGCACAGGCATACCTTTTCTCTCTAAAAATAAACAAACACTAAAAAAATAAAATAAAACACCAGAGAAGAAATCAGCCACCCTTCCTCAATATTCAATGGGAAGAGGTGTGGCTGACTCCATGTTTATTATTAAGCCCAAGTTTCATCTGCATAGCAGAAAGAACTACAGGAAGCCAAAAAACCACCACAAAGCCAGGAGTGAGGCCACAGGGAACCAGAAGTACAAGCAGGTAGCTGGAAAGAAGGAGGATACTCCATTCTTCCTGCTCCAACTCAGGTTTAAATCTCCCACCTAAATTCTCACCCCCAGAAAAGACACATGGACTCCAGCCACCTTAAAAACTACATTGTATTTCTGGTTAGATTTCAGAGTGGCAGAACTCAGGAGTTATACTATATTCAACCTGGTCCCCACCTCAGCTTGCCTGCCTTCCCCACATCTCTCCCCCACCTCCCACCCACAAACATAACATTGTACAAAACTATATTTACAGGAAAACTGGTTAAAAACTAACGGTGTGTACAAAAGTAGACAAGAGAGCCAGATATTTCAGTGCAGGGAAAGCTTGGGGGAATCGCCAACATCTTATTACACACCAGAACCTGGGGGCAATGTATTACGTACTAGGCAAAAAGAAGCATAGCAAATTTCAGTGCCAATTTTAGGGGGAACCAGTCACTCCAGGGAAAGAGTGGATACGAAAGACATACTAGCTTTAATATTACAAAGTCTTAATTAACCAGCCACCCTTCTGCCACATGGGTTCAGAGCCAGGTGGTAGGGGAAACAAAACAGAGAGTCTCTGACACAAGCCCCACAGGGAAAGGGCTCAGAAGGCATAACGGGTCCGGATGTCCTCAAGCTTCTTGGACACCTCAGGTGGGGTTCGGTCCAGTTCTTCAGAGACATTCTTCTGTTTGTTGGGCTCCATGGAGTTGAACTGTTCACAGAGGTCTCCGTCTATCACATTCTAAGACATAGAAAAGTAAGGAATAAAAAGGTTAGACGCTCACGGAAAGTGACATATGCTAGAGCACCTGCAAGGAAAGGTTTTATTCTGGTATCTGAACCATTTACAGAGCCAGGAATGCTATTTTAAGTTCATCCTCAGTAGCCTGTGTTCAGATTAGCAAAACTGGGTGAAGGCTTTTCTCTGGCTGTGGTCTGCCCCAGGGGAAGAGGTCCCTGAATATCACTAGTCATTCCTTTCCCCCATTACTGCCTCCATCAATCCACCCTTTTAATTCAGGACTGCTCTGATTTTTAAAAGACAGAGGTCCACAGAAAACACAAGTTAAATGGGCTAAAGATCCCCGTTTTCAACTCAGATTTCCAACAAGACCCCCAGGTTCTGGTGTGTAGTAAGGTTAAGACCTTACCTTAACAGGGAAGTAATAGGAACGAAAGCTGAGGTGGTCTCGCCCACAGAGAGGGGGATGCTCAGACCGGAGGTGCATTTCCACATGCTGGAAGAAGTCATGGTCCTGGTGGAAGAAACAAAGAATCTGTCACTAAAAGAAAAAAGTGATTTCAACTACTAGTCTATGGTTTCCAGAAGCAAAATGAACAGACAAGCCATTGATTTTTTTTTTTTTTTTACCACAGAGATATTAACTACTTGCTAACAAATTGCTTAATTTGTTAACAAGTTGCTTTGTTTGTTAACAAATTGCTCCTTTGACAATCACAGGTTTTCCTGCTACAAGATAGCGAATGCCTGAAAGAAACCCCACCTGTATTTACAGAACACAAGAGAACACAGTATGTAAAGAGTGATTTGTGAAGTCAGATTCCTGATCCCAGCTTCTTTAGCTGGAATGACATAAATCCAATTTAGCCAATCCCAGAGTTGACTCAAGGAGGCAGATTAAATGCACAGTACTCATCATCCATCATTCCTACTCCTGTGGGGTTTGGTTCTGGGGCTTTGGCCTCTGACTAATGCTATATCCACATCAGAACTGAACCAAACCCAGGTACAATATGAAAACAAATGGCTTTTCCCACAGGGGTGGGAGGGGGATATCAGGATTCTTATCTACCTTGGCACATCTGTCACTTTATAAAATTTCCAGAACATGCCTAGCTACAAGTGGGGACATAAGATTTGTCCTCTTAGGCTGATTCAGCACCAAGAAACAACCTTGCCAAAGCAAAGGCCAGAAGAGTGTGGGAGATTTTACCTCATGGGATGTGAAGGGGACAAGGATGCCAATTCCTCCTGACAAGGTGGTATAGACAAGCGATTCTGAGCCTCCGGGGATCAGTGTGGTCTTCTGTAATGACAGCACTGTCTCGCCTACATGGTAGTTCATGATCACCTCTGCCTGCAAGTCAAAAACAGACTAGTAACTATGTGTGCCCTCACAACCTGTTCTAGATTACCAAGAGCAAGGAGTGCCTCCAAAGGGCAGATTTCATCTTCTTTTAAATCCAAAACTCACTAACACTTAAAAATACTTCAGAATGTTAACATTTACTTGAGATTAATGTCCCCACCAACATGCTAAAGTTAGATCATTTCTGATAAACAATTAGTGTGAAAAAAATTTTTGTTAAATTATCAAGTTTACATAAAAAAACCCACAGAAAATTATTAAAAAGCAACAATCATTAGACTTGCCTTCTCAAATAGATCTAAGAAGTCCAGAGATGCTTTACTACAGAAATACATGCCTATAGGAGAAAAGTAAAGAACCCAGAACATCTCAGAGAGAAGCTGATTCATAAAGGGAGTGACCCTATTTAACAATTTTTTCCAAGAAACTCATTATGCTCCACTCAACTGCTAAAATGTCTTGGAAAAAAAATCTTATTTCTTCAGTCATAAAAATGGAATGTTGACTTGGTCATTTTACATCAAACCTAGCATCTGTCCATCACAGGCCATAAAAGGACTTCCATACACAGGAGAGTACTCAGCAGAATCATGTGCGCTGTGGGTAAGTGACTAAAAACTGTTCCCTCAGTGAGGGCCATGGGGAATGTACTATGCAGGCTGGCTCCCATCCTTCCGAGCCCCTTCTGTAATCCTACCTTCTGAGAGGCCCCGTTGAGCAAGCCCCGGTCCCACAAGGCTTTGTTTCCTGTGGGATCCTCATCCACTTCATCATTGGTGTTAGGTGGGAGCCTTACCTACAAGGAAGTGACACAAGTCAGAGGACTGGGTCCTACACTTACTCACCTGAATCACCAAGCAATGTTTGCCCCAGATCCTTGAAAGCAAGCCTGGGACACCAACTTTGGCATAGGCCTGAGCTGGTTTCCTGCACCTAGTGTCTGAGTGAGAAACTCAAGAGTATCAAGCCCTAAGCAAAAGCAAACCAAAGGCCATAGGACATAAATAAGAAAAGTGACACTGGGCTTAAAAAGAGAAGCTGGAGCCTGGGTAACTCAGTCGGTTAAGCTTCTGACTTCGGCTCAGATCATGATCTCACAGTTCGTGAGTTCAAGCCCCGCACCAGGCTCTCTGCTGTCAGTGCGTTCCTGTTTGGGATCCTCTCTCTCCTTCTCTCTCTGCCCCTCCCCCAAGCGCATGTGCTGGCTCTCTCTAAAAAATAAACAAACATTAAAAAAGAGAGAGAGAGGGGCACCTGGGTGGCTCAGTCAGTTAAGCGGCCGACTTCGGCTCAGATCATGATCTCGCGGTCCGTAAGTTTGAGCCCCGCATCAGGCTCTGTGCTGACAGCTCAGAGCCTGGAGCCTGTTTCAGATTCTGTGTCTCCCTCTCTCTGACCCTCCCCCGTTCATGCTCTGTCTCTCTCTGTCTCAAAAATAAACGTTAAAAAAAAAATTTTTTTTTTTAAAAAGAGAGGCCAAAATTCTGATAAAAGTAAAAATATACATTACTCATTAGTTCAAATGAAACCTATCACTATTAAATTATGTTCCAGGGGTTCGTGGATGGCTTAGCCAGTTAAGTGTCTGACTCCTGATTTTGGCTCAGGTCATGATCTCACAGTTCCTGAATCTGAGTCTCACACTGGGTTCTGTGCTGACAGTGCACAGCCTGCTTGGGATTTTCTCTCTCCCTCTCTGCTCCTCCCCTACTCGTGCTCGCTCGCTCTCTCTCAAAAAAAAAAAAAAAAAAAACAAAAAAAAAAAAACCCTAAACATTAAAAAAAATCATATTCCAATGAAGATGAAGAAGGTGGACTGGTAGGTTGTGGAGGGATGGAGGAGAGGAGGTTCTAAATGACAAGAATGGGGCGGCTGCCTAGCTCAGTCAGTAGAGTGTGTATAACTCTTGATTTGGGGGTTGTGAGTTTGACCCCCACATTGAGTGCAGTAATTACTTTAAAAAAAAAACTTTAGGGGCGCCTGGGTGGCGCAGTCGGTTAAGCGTCCGACTTCAGCCAGGTCACGATCTCGCGGTCCGGGAGTTCGAGCCCCGCGTCGGGCTCTGGGCTGATGGCTCAGAGCCTGGAGCCTGTTTCCGATTCTGTGTCTCCCTCTCTCTCTGCCCCTCCCCCGTTCATGCTCTGTCTCTCTCTGTCCCAAAATAAATAAATAAATAAATAAATAAATAAATAAATAAATAAATAAATAAAAAAACTTTAAAAATAAATAAAATTTAAAAAAATTAAAAAATGGTAAAAAGCTTACATAACAGTTTCATTTTTAGAGGCAGCCTTAGTAGGATTGAATTCTATACTCATTTTTACTTTCCATATTAGAAATCACAGTCCTGGGTCCTTGGTTTTACCAGTGAAAACTATGCCAGCTTTTCCACACATCAATGTAAGCCAAGTAAACATCAACTCACCACACAAATGTTGCCAAACTTATCTGCCCCAGCCACAGTGTCATAGTCCAGAAGGCTAGCCGTAGTGACCCATCGTGGGTAAGTATCATCAGCAAAAATGATGAGCTGGTTCTCATTACGCTTGTATCGAACCCAGATGAAACTTTCCTGGACGTCAGACACAATTACCCTGTGTCCAATAGTCTGGATCCCAGAGATGTAATTGGCAATATGCTGGGAAAAACACGGACAGCAATAGGAGTAACCTTGAGGTTCAGAACACACAGAAAGTCCAGCTGCTCCTGACTTCAACACATACAGGGCCTAGAGAATAGTAGTCAGCAAAAAATTGCTAAAAGACAGGAAAAAAACTACTGGTTTTAATATAGAGGAAATATATGCTCAGTTCTCAGAGTTAAATACCTTATAGAAGCAAGCAGGACAGAATCTGGTTCTTTATGTGAAGAAATCAAGAAAGCCACCTAACTGCTCTCATTCTCCAGGCTCAAAGGCCTCATTCTTAGGCTGAAATTGGGGAACTACAAGGTCCTAATAAAGAGATGTGATTTTAAGTTACTGTCCACCATCCTGCCCAATTTTCCTTCTTCCACACTAGCTACATCTGAAGCCCTCTACCAGCATATTTACCTTGTTCTCACACTTTCGGAGTAACTTCTTCTTCCCCAAGTCATAGACTCGCAGAAGCTTCCCCACACCAATCAACACCCTCCCCTGGAATGGGGCAATGGCAGCAGGGACCTCTTCCACTGGAGTCTGTGAGAAGAAAAGCAGGTAATGCAGCTATCAGAACACCAGTCATACGCTAGCCCCACCCTCTCAAACCTAAAATATCTTTACAGGCATCTGTCAGGAAGACAATAGGTGATCATCTTTTGCTCATCAGAGAAATAAATCACACATACAACAGTTTCTATGAAACAGAGTGTTTGGGTAAATAGGTCCCATACACTGCACATCACTCAGCAAATCAATCAGTGCCACAGGTGGAAGGAAGCCCTCAGGCCTGAGGAATGCTGTCTCTGAACCCATGCTAATTCAAATGGTGCTATTAACTAATAGTGAAGACTCAATACTGGAGAAGTGATTGCTGCTTGTGGACGGATTGGAATGGAGTGCTAGTGACAAGGGAGACACAATGAGTTTAGCACCAAGACAACTCCATGAAGTAACTGTTTCTTAGAGGATACTTCCCTGTGGAAGGGCTGAAGGAAAGGAGATACATAAATGTACTGTGTGAAAGAACAGGAATTTTTTCCCTTAACTTAAAAATTGTGGCTAAGTCAGATGAATGTCCGACTTTGGCTCAGGTGATGATCTCACAGTTCCTAATTCAAGCTCCACAACAGGCTCTGTGCTGGCAGGTCAAAGCCTGGAGCCTCTTTCAGATTCTGGGTCTTCCTCTCTCTCTCTGCCCCTTTCCCACTTGTATGCATGCATTCTCTCTCAAAAATAAGCTTTAAAAAAAATAAAATTTGGGGCGCCTGGGTGGCGCAGTCGGTTAAGCGTCCGACTTCAGCCAGGTCACGATCTCGCCGTCCGGGAGTTCGAGCCCCGCGTCGGGCTCTGGGCTGATGGCTCAGAGCCTGGAGCCTGTTTCCGATTCTGTGTCTCCCTCTCTCTCTGCCCCTCCCCCATTCATGCTCTGTCTCTCTCTGTCCCAAAAATAAATAAACGTTAAAAAAAATTTTAAAAAAAAAAAATAAATAAAAAAAAAAATAAAATAAAATTTGTGATTAAAACACACATAAAATTTACCACTTTAATCATTTTTTTTTCATTTTTTTTTTTTTAACGTTTATTTATTTTTGAGACAGAGAGAGACAGAGCATGAACAGGGGAGGGGCAGAGAGAGAGGGAGACACAGAATCTGAAATGGGCACCAGGCTCTGGGCTGTCAGCACAGAGCCCGACGTGGGGCTCGAACTCACAGACCGTGAGATGGTGACCTGAGCCGAAGTCGGACGCTTAACCGACTGAGCCACCCAGGTGTCCCATTAATCATTTTTAAGCATACAGTTCAGTGACATCAAACATATTCACAGTGTTGTGCAACCAAAACCACCATCCATCCCCAGAACTTCTCTGTATCTGTTAAATATTAACTCTTGAGAGAATATTAATTCTTTAGAACTGCTGGATTTTGGTAACAAATTGCTGCCTGCTTAGTAAAATTAGTAAACAAGGGGCCAATTCAGTGTGCATCTATTTCACCACTGTGGATGGTTAGCACATAGGCTTCCGGTGGGACACCCAGGCAATGGAGCTTCACTGGAGCATGAAAACCCCAGCATTTTCTGTGTGCCACCAACAGATGGAACACCATCAATGAGCTGGTTCCCAAAATGGTCACCAGAAGACCTGACCCACAACTTAAGCAAAAGTGGGAAAGCCTAGTAGGACCTAAGATCCAGGCTGGTTCCTACCTTGTGCAAAAACTCCAATTTTTCCCCATTGTTCACAAGCTTGTAGGTATAGACAAAGCCCCCTGCTACAGACCGGGGATTGAGTATCAGGTCTTTGGCCACGCCCACCAACACATACCAATCATCACCAGTATTGGAGAACCTACAAACAGCCACACTGTATACAGAGAAAGAAGCAGGAATCAAGCATTAGTTATAGGCCAGAAAATTCCCATAAGAGCCTCCAAAACCCTGGAGCTGATGTCCTGAGCTCCTTACCTAAAAGCAGCCTCATTCTGTTCTAGCTGGACAAGGTCTAGTGTGTTCCCTTGAATAGGATTCATGACTCGGATCACAGAGGCCCACTGCCCATTGCCAGCCTTAGGAGCTCCAAAAATGGATTCAGGGAGGTTTTCATTCAGGAAAGCTGCTGCCATCTCTGCAGCAAGCTCCCGCTCGTCCTCCCCTGCTGCTTCTACCATTTCCTAAATCAAAAACAAAACAAACGAAAATAAAAACAAGGAAGAGTTGGTGTGTTCAGAAGTGGGTGCTGGGTGAGAAGTGGTCAAGTAGCAAAAACACCTCCAAGGAGAGTTCATATTATATACAATAGCAAAGTCTGTAGGCCAAAACCAGATTTCCCAAAACAAAGATTAAAGGGAAAGGTGTATACATAAGGGGAGGAGGGGAAACCACTAAAGGGGAAATCAGGTACTTCTTTTTTTTAATACCAAAAAAACTGAACATCAACTGACAAATAACCGACAAATGGTCTGAGATACATAAAATGAAAACACAACTCTTCCACCTACCCCATCTAACTTCCCATGCTAAGACTACTATTTGTCTCCTCTCTTCCAGGCCAGATACAGTTTTACATGGTTGGATCTATTTGTTTTTTGCTGGGAAATGATTTCTGGAAAGAAGAAGTGTTGTGGAAAATATGAAAGCTGTCTCCTTTGGGCTCAAATCCAGGAAACACATACAGACTGTTTAGGAAGCTCAAAGACTGAACAACTATGTTCTAAGAAAGAAAGCTGAGTACTAAATAAACCCAGGTCAGTATATTAGTTCCAAGTCACAAAAAAACCTCTAAAACTAAGGATTCTGGCAAAGGGCTCTACTTAAAGGACCTGACAAGAGCCTGTATCTTTAGAATATAATAAAAAATTACACAAGTTTAAACTTTTCAACAAAATTTCAGTGCCTTTTAATTGAACCCTAAAAGTCAAGTCTCATTACCTCTGCCATCTGTTGCTTTCTCTGAGCTTTTGTAGCTTCTGTGTAGGCATTGTGGTCTGTCTCAATGATGATAAGGTTGTTACTCTCTGGGTGAATGACAAATTTCCTGGGTGTATACTGCAATGGAAAGGCTACCTGATTGAAGACAGCACCTAGCTTCTCCAATGCTAAAATCCTATGGGGAGAAAGGCAGGGAATTAATAGATTATTCATTCAGGAACTAGAAAATGATATCAAAATAGTCCATGAGCAGTCACAGCAAATGCATCACCCCTCAAGCTCTAATGCTGGCAGTAAGAAGCATGCCTTCTAATATAGAAGATTCTGCACAATAGACAAATCCTAGAAGGGACTTCCACTCCAGGAAGAGCCAGCAACTATTCACGGTGACTCTGGTTTTCACTGTTGAAACCCACATTAGAACCTTCAAAGGAGGGGCACCTGGGTGGCTCAGTCAGTTAAGCCTGACTTCAGCTCAGGCCAAGATTTCAGGGTTGTGGGTTCGAGCCCCACATTGGGCTCTGTACTGACAGCTCAGAGCCTGAAGCATACTTCGATTTCTGTCTCCCTCTCTCCCTCTGCCCTTCCCTAGCTCACTGTCTCTCTCAAAAATAAATAAACATTAAAAAAGAGAGATAAAACACCATGCAGGTAAAGCAATTCTGCTGAAATAGAAGGTATATATGTGTGTGGAGGTTAGAGAGAGAGTGAACAATGACTGAAAAGATCCTGAAAGCTACTGCATAGATCTGGGAGTTCACCTGGTAAGTTACCCACTTGGTAAGTTACAGCCTCTTGATAGAGTTGCTCTTATGAGGAGCCAATACTTACAACCAGGACATGAACATGGGTGGCAGCAAAAGACCAAAAAAGAAAAAAACAAACCCAAAACTTGAGACAGTCAAAACAATATAGATAGTGCACACTCTAACATACTCAGCATAAATAGGAGTCTGTCAACTTACAAAATGCCTAAAGAATTTATACTGAGGTTAAAAATGAACATGTAACACTGCAAATAAGACAGAATGAGAATGAGAAAAAGATATCAGAGATTCAATTCCTGCCTGCTCTAAAACTAATCCAATGGCGCTGCCCTGGAAAACAAGACTCTTAAATCTTAAGGAAAGTGAACTGTACTGATCAGTATATTAAAACTTGGCCGTGAAAATCTAAACAGAAGCTAAAACTTCAGACACTGAAACTTGGCTACCAATACTTCATTAAAATCCTGAGCCAAATGAAGGTTTCAGTTCCAACACCCTAGTCCCACGGTGAAGAGTCGGCTCACTGCCACCAAGTCATCGCTTCATCACTTCTGCCAACACTCTAGCAGAACCAGAATCCCAGCCATTGGCAGAACTTCCCAGTGGGCTTGCAGTGTGGAACTCTCACCTCAGGGTATTGGTGGAGATGGCAACAATGCCCTCAGGACACTGTTCAGAGGCGAAGCCAGACGCAAATTCCAGGGTCTCATAAGACAAGGGGGTGAGATGGAAACGAGACTGGTAAGAATAGCTCAACCACGAGCGGCTAGACATGGCCAACACCTGAGGAAAGAAAAACACCTCCAATAAGCTTGGGATAAACACAAACTTGGAATGCTAACCGAACTCCGTACCTGTAACTTTCAGTCTGCAAAATATCCCAACGAATTTTGGAAACCTAAAAGGCTACCTTAAGACTAAAAAGAGTCCTGGAGAAGAGGCAGTATGTATGGCTTACTATCTGCTCAAAGCATGAGCTACTAGCTGTTATGACCTAATCACTCAATCTCTTTACATTTCCACATGTGTAAAATGCGAATACTATCATAAGGCTGGACAGTTGCAAGAATGACATGCTACTGCACCTAATGCTGACTGCAAGTCAAGAACTAGCATAGCACCCAGCAATAGTAACATTCTTAGATACAAAGGACACAATGTTTCCCAATCTCTTTCACATTACTTGGTAAACCCTGGTATTGGTACAAGGTTGCTTGTGGAAAAAGGTACCCCAGATGGGAGGTTTCTAGCTACCTCTCAATCACCTCCATTTGCCCAGCCTGAGGGCTGAACAGATCCATATCCTAACCTACCCACAACCAAAACAGCTCAATGCCATGGAAAGCTCTGGATGAAGGGATCCACAACTTCCTACATAAAAGAAACTTACAAGAGGAAGCTAATGTCTAACTATATATGGGTGAATTAATGATAGCAAAACTTACACCAAGGGAACTTTTCTCAGCTGATGCCACTAACGTCTAAACATGCTGCCTGCCCACTTTCATTACTTACTGCCTCTTGGCCTTGCATCCGGACACGAAAGAGTTTCACAGGACGAGACCCCAGGTACCTAGTGCGGGTGTCAGACAGATCCCCAGTGACGGGGTCCAGGACAGTTCTCAGCAGCACACCATTCTAATAAAAAAGAGAGAGTGGGTGAAACTTATCCATAATGGAAGATCCCTCCCTTGGCGACTTCACAAAATATGTAAGTTCAGAATAGATGGAAGGAAATGACTTGCTGGTTTAAAGAATATCCTAATGATCAGCCAGCCACTTGCTCATTCAAGTAGTTACTGAAAATTTACTAAATGAAAAGCACTTATTTTTCACTGTATATCCTTTAAAATTCTTTTACCATGTATGTTAAACTATTCTTTTTTAAAGTTTATTTATTTGTTTTGAGAGAGACAGAGAGAGTGCAATGGGGGAAGGGGTAGAGAAAGAGGGAGAATCTCAAGCAGGCTCTGTGAACTCACAAACTGTGTTTGCCTGGGCTTGTCCCTGAGTTGGGTTCTGCCTGTGTTAGCATGAAGCCTGCTTGGGATTCTCTCTCCATCTCTCTCTCCCCCTCCCCTACTCACGCATGTTCGCTCCCTAAAAACAGACATTAAAAAAAAAAAAAAAGACTCTTAAGAGAATTGGCTAATTCAGGGCTGGGGCAAAAATATTCCAAGTGTATATAGGGCACTCTGTTATGCCAGAAGGAAGGCCCCAAAGAGAATGGGGTCATATTCAAACGACAAAAAACCTAACTTCAAAAGGGAACTTCTACTCATCTAAAAAGAGGCAATTTAGTATCCACAAATGAAAAAGACAATAGTTTAAAGCACAAATATATAAAAATCTGCAAGTTCAGGTTATCCAAAAAAACTAGAAATAAAAAATAATAAAAAATTACTTCATTAGTCCCCACTGGAGACTACTCTGGCACCAATTCCTTACTGTGAAAACAGATAAACAAAGGGGAAAAAACAAAGTACTTATCCTTTCCCTCTACAAACTGTATTTTGGGATAGGCAAATTTCCTCTTTGGAGAAAAGTTCCAGCTAATAAAATGAAGAATGAAATAGAAAATTGTCATTTCCCAGTCCCTAATGACATAATGAATCTAGGCAATGTGCCATCAATGACTGTTATTAGGTAAAAGGTTGATGAGAAGATAATGTGTCCTTAAGTATAAAATACAAAATATCAGGGGGCACCTGGGTGGCTCAGTCAGTTAAGAGTCTGACTCTTGATTTCAGTTCAGGACACGATATCTCGGGTTCAAGAGTTTGAGCCCTGCATCGGGCTCTGGGCTGACAGCTCAGAGCCTGGAGCCTACTTTGGATTCTGTGTCTCCCTTTCTCTCTGTTTGCTCTCTCTCTCTCTCTCCTTCTCTCAAAAATAAATATACATCGGGGCACCTGGGTTACTCAGTCGGTTAAGTGTCCCACTTCAGCTCAGGTTATGATCTCACAGTTCATGAGTTCGAGCTCCACATCGGGCTCTGTGCTGACAGTGCAGAGCCTGGAGCCTGCTTCAGATTCTGTGCCTCCCTCTCTTTCTGACCCTCTCCCACTCATTCTCTCTCTCTCTCAAAAAATAAACATTAAAAAATTAAACAAACAAACATAGGGGGCATCTGTGGTGACTCGGTTGAATGTCTAACTTCAGCTCAGGCCATGATCTCACAGCTCGTGAACTCAAACCCTGCATCGGGGTCTCTGCTTTCGGCATACAGCCCACTTCAGATCCTCCATCTCCCTCCTCTCTGCCCCTCCACTGCTTGTGTTCGTTCTCTCTCACATAAACGTTAAAAAAAATTAAACCTTTAAAAAATTCAAAAAATAAAAATATCAGATTTCAAAGACTTTGTTAAAAAAGAGAGAACAAAGTTCTCTTAATTTTTATACAGATAACAAATTGAAATGACATTTTAAACAAAAATGTTTAAATAAAACATTACAGTTAACTTCATCTGTTCCTTTCTCGTGGCTACAGGAATATTTAGTTACACAGGGCTTATGTTATATTTTTAATGGACAGCATGCTCTAGATCCACCCTCTAGTCTATAGGAATTACAGAGGATAGAACAGTAACATTAAACACACAAGAAAGGACTCTGCCAAATCCAAAAGGCAGAAATTCTTCAAGACAAATGATCTGGTTTCTTTAAAAAAAAAAAACAAAAAATGGTGTAGGACAATTTTTCTTTAAGTTTTTATTTATTTTGAAAGAGAGAGAGAGAGAGAGAGAGCGCGCGCAGGGGAGAGGCAGAGAGAGAGGGAGAGAGAATCCCAAGCACTGCTGTCAGTGCAGAGCCTGATGCAAGGGTTGAACTCATCAACCACGAGAACATGACTTGAGCTGAAATCAAAAGGCACATACTTAACCAACTGAGCCACACAGACACCCCTAGGGTAGGACAGTTATTAAAAGAAACAAAGGGGGAGGCAGCGCCTGAGCGACCCCTCTCCCGTTCACGCTCTGTCTCTCTCTTAAAAATAAACAAGACATTGGGGCGCCTGGGTGGCTCAGTCGGTTGGGCATCCGACTTCGGCTCAGGTCACGATCTCGCGGTCCGTGAGTTCGAGCCCCGCGTCGGGCCCTGTGCTGACAGCTCAGAGCCTGGAGCCCGTTTCAGATTCTGTGTCTCCCTCTCTCTCTGCCCCTCCCCCATTCATGCTCTGTCTCTCTCTGTCTCAAAAATGAATAAACGTTAAAAAAATTTAAAAAAAATAAAAAATAAAAAATAAACAAGACATTAAATAAATAAATAAATACATACATACATACATACATACAATAAAAATGAAAGAAACAAAGGGATAGGTCATGCAAATGAAAACTGTGGATAGCTTTATGCAGATCCTAAGTAGAACCAAAGGTAAAAGCATTTTTGGAAAAAACAAAACCAACACAAACCAAGAAACACCAGAACACGAACAAGGTATCAGATATTAAAGAACTGTTAAGTTGTATTCAGCATGATAATAAAATTGAGGCCTAAAAAAAAAACAACCCACACATCTGTTAGAGCTACAGTCTCAAACAGTGAAACTTACGTTTGCAAATAACTTGTAGTGTTAATATAATATAATATAATATAATATAATATAATATAACTTATTTTTTTAGGCCTGACTTGTTCTAATTAGAGAGGAGAGAAATGGAACACAGACCAGCACCATTCACTTTTCATGAGGTGGTAAAATGAAACCACAGGCACAGCAAATGCCCATATAGAACAAGGAGTGCATAAAAGCTAAACAAGGCCTGACCTCAATGTGAGCCTCAGATCTCTTACCTGTAACCCAATATTCAAGTATAGGAAGCCAATAGAGCCCCTCTCACCCAGCTCATCTTGCTTCTCAGTCCCACCCATTTCCACAATACACAAGGATTCAGGCTGGGCTGGGAGAGCTTGCATGCTCAGAGGCTGCAAACAGTCCTAAGGAGGAAAGAGAAAAGAAAAAAACAGGGGAAATGACCAATTTTGGGGAAAAAAATCTAATTCTCAGAATGAAGAAACAACTTTCTTGTGGAGGGGAATCCTATAGTGAGCTTTAAATGGGTTAACACTAGTTAAACCAAATCTTAGAATAAGCTCTGGAGAGAACCATGCTTTCCTTTCTGTAAAAGTAGATAACGGTAAAGGTAAATAAGCAAAGGCAGCTCTTAAAAGTCATCTAAGGCCCTGGAGCCAAGTCCAAGTCCTTTTCAGCAGTCTTGGGTTTTTTTGTTTCTTTTTCACTACAAACGGGAGCCAAGGCTTAAGGCAAAACAACACTTAGTAGTCTGCCATCAGGATCTTCACAAAGACTCCCCAGGTGTGCTGCTATGATAATCAGAAGTGGCAGATACTGATTTCAGGGTCTAGCCCAGATAATTTCAGAGATGCCTATCAGGAGTGAGCCAGCAGCTCAGTTTCCAATGGGAAGATCCTTGAAGTCAAGGGTGACACTCACTGAGGGGTCCAGGGAGATGATTCTGACAGTATTGTCCACCAGCCCCACAGCAAGGAAGCGAGACCGCTGCTCTCCAGGAGGCACATTGGCCAGACTCATGCACACCACATCGGCTGACATCTCCTTCCGCTCTGTGTACTCATTCAGCTGTCCTGACTACAGAAGAAAGAAAGAGAGGTCACAAATGACTCCCACTTGCCCCTAAACCCTGAGCCTGGGAAAGGACTGTTAAGTTCCTTTCTGCTTCCTCTCACCCTTCTTACTATAATCAATGACCAAGAATTTCTCTACATAAGGCCAGGAGCAAGCAAAACTACTGATGAGACAATCAAGAGACAACACAATGTTTTTGTCTTTAATAAATACAATATGTTACAAATTTTCTAAACCAACCTAGCTCTCAGGAAATAGAAATATAGAAAACTATTCATCTGTTCATGAGAACACTTTGGATAAAAGATAATTCAAATATGAATTCAAATTCAAATACTTAAAGAAATCTCAACCAGAGGTACAATTAGACTATACAGGTTGACCACATCCAGAAACTTTGCTGAGAGCATGATAAGTATACCCAATATCCTTCCATACAGAAAAGCAAAAGAAAATTTCTGAAATGGCTTCAGATTGTAAAAATTAAAACCTTTAGCCAATATATGTTGGAAAAGTAGAATGTGAAGGGCAAGAGAATAAAATATTTCATTGCTAAGATGGAACTTCATAACTCTAGTTAGATTTAAAACATGAGGGGCACCTGCATGGCTCAGTTGGTTAAGCATCCAACATTGGCTCAGGTCATGATCTCACGGTTCATGGGTTTGAGCCCCACATCAGGTTCTGTGCTGATAGCTCAGAGACTGAAGCCTGCTTCAGATTCTGCGTCTCCCTCTCTCTCTGCCCCACCCCTGTTCATGCCCTCTTTCTCAAAAATAAACATTAAAAAAAAAAAAAAAAAAAAAGAATTAAAACATGAACTTAGCTTCCCTATCCCATCCCCACTGGGCTGGATTTGCTTGTGAACACTTTCCCTCCTCAATTCTCTTTGTGAATACTGAACTACAACTCTCATCTTTACCTCTGGATCCTAACACTAAGTTCCACAATGAATGATAAAATAACATACAGGATCCATCTCAAAATAGACCAGCTCTCCTCCTGTCAGGGCAATCACCACTTGTCGCTGGTTCACAGCACATTTCACAATCGTTTTCTTCCCAGGGGTCTTCCACTCATTGACTCGCTTGTCTGCTCTTATATGCCGAATGCCATCAGGATACACCTACAGTCAGCAACAAGAAGGAAACCGACTTTAGCAATGTGACTCTGTACTCAGCATGACCCTCACCCTTACCAGATGGGTCACTCCTGTCCGAACTGGCACCACTGCATTGAGGCACCAATCGGGTCAATGACAAAAAGAATCACTAGGCCCCAGACAGGTCAAATTAACCTAAGTTCATGTTTGCAATGTTCACTTCAAAAGAGTTCAAAGTGGGGTGCCTGGATGGCTCAGTCGGTTAAGCCTCCGACTTCAGCTCAGGTCATGATCTCGCGATCTAGGAGTTCGAACCCCGCGTCGGGCTCTGTGCTGACCGCTCAGAGCCTGGAGCCTGTTTCGGATTCTGTGTCTCCCTCTCTCTCTGACCCTCCCCCATTCATGCTCTGTCTCAAAAATAAATAAACGTTAAAAAAAAAAATTTAAAAAAAAAAAAAAAAAAAAAGAGTTAAAAGCTCATTAATGTAAGCATAGCAGTCTATACCACAATGAAAGGGTAAAGTAAGGTGAATAACTCTCTGGGAATCCTGACCTGTACCAAGGCATCATCTCCTAACAAGGAGCAGGATAAGGTTGGGGTTGTGCCCAGGAACCCAGAGTCAGTCACTTCTTCCACAGTCTCTCCGATGGATAGTACAAGTGTGGCATTCACGAAAGACACAATGATATAGGCATCAAACTCATCTGCAAAAACGAAAGTAAAGAGGATTTGGTTAGCTAAGAACTCATTAGTTACAAAACCAAATGAGATATACTAAGTTTTCTCTTCAGAAACCTTCCAAGGAACTTCTTCTATTTGTAGTCATCACAAAGACTCATGTGGCAAACAGCACAAGATGATCCAAAGGATAAATGAAAATAGTAACACCCTAGAGATACACTTTGCTTCCTCAAAGGCCTGAATACATTGAGTACATATGCCCACCCCTAACACTTCTGAAAATCAATTTTTCTTGAGACATTTGCTGGAAAAATCCAAGAGGACAAAGCAGGGGAACCAGGCAGGAGGAAATTCTGAAAACTACAATATTTACATATACTGAACTCAGAGCTTATTTATTTGTGCTAGATGCCCATCACAATCCATTCTTTTTTTTTTTTTATATAAATTTTTTTTTTTTTTTTCAACGTTTTATTTTTGAGACAGAGAGAGACAGAGCATGAACGGGGGAGGGGCAGAGAGAGAGGGAGACACAGAATCGGAAACAGGCTCCAGGCTCTGAGCCATCAGCCCAGAGCCTGACGCGGGGCTCGAACTCAGGGACCGTGAGATCATGACCTGGCTGAAGTCGGACGCTTAACCGACTGCGCCACCCAGGCGCCCCATCATCACAATCCATTCTTAAAGATAATTGTTATAACCAGGAAAGGTCCCCAGCCTCTTCCAAAAACCGATTCTGTGGGAACATAATACCTGATGAATGAAACAGATTACTTAAGCTTCAATGAGACTGTCACCCTCAGGTTTAAAACAGCGAATCCTAGGATATCCCAATTAAAATGAGATAAGAGCATTAACCAGGAAGCATTTTATTGTTTATACTGTCAGCCCTTAACCTTTCTACTCTCATTATTTAAAAATGCAACTATTGGGGCGCCTGGGTGGCTCAGTCAGTTAAGCGCCCGACTTCACCTCAGGTCATGATTGCGGTCCGTGAGTTTGAGCCCCACGTCGGGCTCTGGGCTGACGGCTCAGAGCCTGGAGCCTGTTTCAGATTCTGTGTCTCCCTCTCTCTGACCTTCCCCCGTTCATGCTCTGTCTCTCTCCATCTCAAAAATAAATAAATGTTAAAAAAAAAAAAAAAATTTTTTTTTAATTTTTTTTTTTTCAATGTTTATTTATTTTTGGGACAGAGAGAAACAGAGCATGAACCGGGGAGGGGCAGAGAGAGAGAGAGAGACACACACAGAATCGGAAACAGGCTCCAGGCTCCGAGCCGTCAGCCCAGAGCCCGACACAGGGCTCGAACTCACGGACCGCGAGATCGTGACCTGACTGAAGTCGGACGCTTAACCGACTGCACCACCCAGGCACCCCCAAAAAAAAAAAAATTTTTTTAAATGCAACTATTCAGTGGTCAGGAACAACCCTATTAGGATTTGCTTTTCATTTAACGAAACACAGTTATGAATAAACACAAATGAGTTTCTCCAAGTCAGAGGATCTGAATACAGGCACTCCCAGAAGTTTCTCACACAGATCCCACAGTAAACGCCACCTGTTTCCCATATATATTCCATCCTACACATAAAACACCTCTGTGCATCTCCCACACCCAGTACAATGTTTGGCATAAAACTTTTCAAATGATGAATAGAGAAAGGTATGTTATTTTTTAAGGAAGGGTTAAGATTTTTCTATTTTACTTCTCAATTTTCTGTATCAATTCCCTTTTCTGTCTCCTCCTCATACAGAAATCAGGTCAACAGGGGACTGAATGACAAGTAGACAAGGTACTAAATTAAAGTGGCTACCTTACTCATAGAAGTAGCTATAGGACCCTGCGTGCCTGAGCCCTTGTCAGAGCTCAACACCCTAGGGCTGATCCATCCCACACATGACAAGGACACAGTATGGATTCTGATTGCTCCAAAGGTGGTTCAGGGGAACCAAGATTATTCACTTAGTTTGGCAGAATCAGTGTTCTTTACAGAAAAAGAGACCAACTGAAGATGTATCATTGGTGTAGCCTACAGCAGTATTCTGCCCTATGAGCAGGACGTAGTCAATTTGGTGGGCTGTAATCAGCATTTTTAAATAGAAATATATAGAAATAAATATATTTTATGAAATTGCTTCACACATGAAATTACTCACACAGTAAGGGTGAGTAAGGTTTTCCAAACTTTTCCTTAATAATACATGTGTGTACTGAGTGGCTGAAAGGCAAGGATCAAAGATCATTCCCAATGGGTATAATCTAACGGCTACACCAGGAATCCAGAATAAGGTTCAAGTTCTAAATCATAAGGAGTAACAACGGACAAGTAGATATGCTGGTTTTAGATTATTTTAGTTACAATTGTCAAGATGTATCAAATGCTTTGGGGACACCTTATAAAATGACTTTGTAAGACCAGGACCATGTAAGTAAGGACATGGTTGCCCCTGAAATGGATGTCTTAACAGTTTACAACAAAACCAAAATCGATCTCCACACAACGCCAAACGTGGAAGCTTTACTCCAGCTGTTCTTGAACTGGAAGTTTCTATTGTGTAAAAATAACAGGAATTACTTAATTTTAATATTACATGAATACTATGTCTTTTCCCACACTCTCATTACTGAAACCTTGTATCCTAAAAACTATGCCAGAACAAATTAAAGCCAAACATCAAAAGGCTGTTAACTGGCCAGGATTTCTGGTCTCTTCCTGCAATCAAGGGGAAAGGGAGGAACTTCAGCAAAGAGACCACGCAAATTTTGACTTACATGCAAGAGAATGAAGGGAGAGAGGAAGGAAAGGTGCCTGGGACTTTATCTTCCCTTTGACCCAAGGCCCCATACTGTTCAGACACAAAAAGAGAGAGATGCTCAGGGGATTTACATACATTTGCTGAGCAATTCAACAAGCAGTAGAGCATTACATCACAGATTTCCTCAAAATATCCATTACCCTAGGAATACTAGGCACACTGTAACTTCTACCCTTTCCATTCTATATCCAGGAGGACGTATAGCCAGCTAATTGCTCATGTCCTAAGGAAGTTACAGGTTAAAAGTTGGAGTTCAGGGGGCACCTGGGTGGCTTAGTTGGTTAAGTAATCAATTCTTGAGTTTGGTTCAGGTCATGACCTCACGGTTTGTGAGATCGAGTCCTACACTGAGCTCTGCGCTGATGGCGTGGAGACTGCTTGGGATTCTTTCTCTTTCTCTCTCTCTCTCTCTCTCTCTCTCTCTCTCTCTCTCTCCCTTTCTCTCTGCTCCTCCCTAGCTCACATGCACAGGCGCGCACACTCTCTCTCTCTCCCTCTCAAAAACAAACATTTAAAAAAAAATTGGGAGTTGAAAACAAAATCAAGGGAAATGACCAGATACATCCATGTTGCCTTTTTCCAGAAGTTACAAGTTTCACATAAAAGAACATCAATGCCATCATATTAGGGTATGAGAATGCCTCTTTGTCTCACTTAAAGAGGACTTTTATCTGAGCACTGCTGAAGCAGCCCACAGGGGAAGGAATGCATTCTTCTTTCCTCTGTGTTGGCATCTGAAGCTCAAAACACAGCTCACTCCCAAACTGAGGGACCACAGATGCTGAGTGACCAAAGATGGTTTAAGCTTCCAGTGTCTCATTCTCACTTTACACTCTATTTGGTGCCTGTCTTGCCTCAGCAGTCCTGATTATACTAAAAAAAACACAACAAAACAAAACAAAAATAGGTGGCTTTCTCCAGGGCTTGAGTCAGTACACCTGGAACATATGAATCACCAAAGGAAAGTACGGAGTTAAGGTTTTCTAGCTACAGGTTCTTTTAGCTTTAGTGAAAGGCACATTAGTCGTACTTTCTACTTAGGAAAAAAGTAAGGGAAGCCGATTCCTGCCTCCAACCATTTAATATATAGGCAGATGGGTGTGCCATCACTACAATGCACATGAACAGCCAATTTCAAAGTTACCCTCTGAGATGCCATCAGGGCGGTCTTAATATTTTGTACAAATCCCTCTCCCTGGGTAAACTAGAAGACCCCATGGTAGACCCTAGCAGTATGTACACACCTGTGGTGATCAGCACCTTCACCAGCCACCTGTGGAAGAGAAAAAAAGGCTTGGTATTGGTAGTGTGCATCACCAAGTACCAGCCAAGGTTAGTAGTTGCCTGAACACTACAGCATGTGTGGACATGTGGGATAGTCACACAACAGTAACTTGGAGTATCTGCAAAGAGAATGAACAGAGAGAAGCTGACCTGTTTTTGTGGGTGATCACCCAAATTATAGTTTCTAAAGAGTGAAATTTATCAGGATGTAGTCAGTTCCTAAAACTTGATAAGAAAAACATTCAGCTACAAGTTCCATCATGCAACATACTGCTTATCACTAACTCATCAAGCACTGTCCAAAAAAGTCTTTTCTGCTTCTCCAACATATGCCAATTCCCTCTCCTCTAACCTGTCCTGGCAACATGCTTGTGCACCTTTCATTACATCAGAACACATAGCAGTTTTGTGTACTTGTCTTCTTGTGTTAGATGGCAAGGGCTCTGAGAGTAGAGATCCAATCCTTTCTTAATTACTAAGTACAAGGTGGACACGTGAAAGACTGCACGATGAGAGTATAAAACTTATCCTAAAGACCAGCAAGACCGACAGACTCCAACTTCAGCGTTAGTCAAAGGAACACTGGACTGGAAGCTCAGAGACCATGCTGTCAGACTATTACCTCAACGCACTATCTTGAAAGAGTCAACTCCTGATTTTTCTGCCTTCATCATAAAAATGAGGGGGAACTTTCCTGTAAATCTAAAACTACTTTAAAATAAAGTTCAACTACTAGAAAACAAAACAAGACAGAGGAATACTAAGTTTTATCTCAAAGGCTTAAAAAATTCCGAGTGTAGGCAATGTTTTCATCAGGAGTTGTAATACCAACCAGCCACCAAGCTAAAGGTGAACATCAATTTGACTAGTTTCTTTACGAAGAAATTATACAAAATAGGAAAATCAAAATCAGTCATCTACTAATTATCTTCTAGCAAAAATAAACCTACTAATTTCCTATTTGGTTTTTCTATCTACTCAACTCAGACTTGGTTCAAACACCCACATGAAAACAAAATCCACCATAATGTGCATTCTACTAATAACACGAGGTTTCCCTCCTACACATTTCCCAACTCCCATAAAATCAAACATCAGAACATCAAAATATCAGGACATCAAAATATCAGGAAGATTTCCAGCTGTTTTCTTGAAAAAGCTTTCTATGCTGGCCAGGGTGATCTCACCAGGCCCACATTCCTGAGGGAACAAGAGGAAGATGGAAGTCTAAGAATAGAAATGACCTACACCCACAGAGAATCCAAGGGAAAATGAGAATTAAGTTTCATTCCTCAAATTCAACTGATTCAAGAATATCCTGCTGTCACACTGTTATGCATTTTTACGTAAATTTCAAAATTTTAGGAAAAGGTGACCATTTTTATCCAAGAACTCAGACTCCTCTTTCCTCCATCCACTCTTTTCCACCCATTCAAAAATTATGTTTCCATTCAATCTCAATCTTCAGTTCCCTTAAGCACAATTCCACCCATTGAGCAGGACTAATTGATTAATAAGCTTAACTAAATCTCTTAATACCTAGGACAACACCTTCAACTTCACCATGGTTTCAGCTCAACAGGAGAAAACTGCTGAAGAAAACTGAAGAAGCAAAAAACTCCCTCACACCACACCTCTTAAACAGATGCAACAGGATGAATATGGTCAAAGAACAACACGTATGACAGCTCTACAATACAGGAGTGTAGATGTATTAACAGCCACCCTAATGCACCCCTTACTCATGCATACAGAAAGGTGCAGGCATCCTGATTGAGAGAGCCTGAGAAACATGGTGGCAGGCCAGGAAAAGTTTCTAGTACATTGTTAAATGAAGCAATATAAAAACATTATGAATGCAACCTCCTAAGCCTTCTACTGTCGATGTTACGCAGACCCACATTTTGACTGTTGGGAAAGGGCTACTTACCTTCAATGTGCCGACGCACTGTCCAGACAGCATTGGGGTTACCGGGTAACTCAGAGACAGCCATTTCTGACACCTGACAGGGGAGGACACAAACCACAGATCCAATGAGCATAGAAATTAGCTCCTTGCTTACAACTACACTTGATAACAGGATTCTGATACAGCAGTGCTCATACTGCATGCTGGATTAAAAGAATGGAACTGGAGCACCTGACAGGCTCAGCTGGTAGGGCATGTGACTCCTGATCTCGGGGTTTTAAGTTCGAGTTCCATGTTGAGTGTAGAGATTACTTACTAATGAAAAAAAAAAAAAATCTTTAAAAGAATGGAAATATCAGGGGCGCCTGGGTGGCTCAGTCGGTTGAGCACCTGACTTCAGCTCAGGTCATGATCTCACAGTTGGTGAGTTCAAGGCCTGCGTTGGGCTCTGTGCTGAAAGCTCAGAGCCTGGAGCCTACTTTGGATTCTTTGTCTCCCTCTCTCTCTCTGCCCCTCCCCCGCTCATGTTCTCTCAAAAATTAATAAACATTAACCAAAAAAAAAAAGAATGGAAATATTCTGTCAAAAAAAAGTTAAGAGCCAAAAAGGCTTGGAAATATTGGAGATCCCCATAACAAACTTTAGCAAAATGGGATGGAATGTTCAGGAGGATAGTTGCTGCAGCAAAAACCATACATTTCCTTTGGGTATGCCACGCCTGCATCCTCCTCAAAAAGAGAGCACGTGGAATGAAACAGCCATCTAAGCCCATTTCTCTTCCTAACCCCCTTAAGGCCAAATCACATCTCTCTTCAAGGACCAATTCAAATGGCACATCCTTTAGGAAAAATCTTCCCTTATCCTCTTGCCTGGCAGTCCACACTCCCTCCTATAAGCTCTCATAGAAATCCCAATCACCACCTCACAGGGGATCCTATGTGATTTCCTAAATCCTAAAAAGTAATTTCAGGAATTATTCTGTCCTTCCTATTAGATTTTTTACGTTCCATAAGAATAGACTCAAGGTGCGCTTGGGTGGCTCAGTCGATTGAGCGTCTGACTTCAGCTCAGGTCATGATCTCACAGTCCGTGGGTTTGAGCCCCGCACCAGGCTCTGTGCTGACAGCTCAGAGCCTGGAGCCTGCTTCAGATTCTGTGTCTCCCTCTCTCTCTGCCCCTCCTCTGCTCACACTTTGTCTCAAAAATCAATAAAAACATTTTTTAAAAAAATGTAAAGATTAGACTCAAGAAGCCTCTGAATATCCTATAAGTTCTCAAACATGAGAGGAAATGAAATACCTGAGATGAAATGATCTAGAGGAGAAAACTAGGTGTATGTTATTATACCTGAACTCTCTGTACTATATCTAATTTTTCTGTAAATATAAAACCATTCCAAAGTAAAAATGTTATTTTTAAAACCACCGAGAAACAATTAGACAGTTTAATATATTATACTGTGTAACCACATTTTATAAAAAGAACTCACATATATACATTAAAGGCATTACCTTTTTTTTTTTACTTTACTGATAAAATAATAGGAATACCTAATCATGGAACAGGAGAACTGTGGAAAACTTCATCAACAATAAAACTTAAGTGTTAGGTATGCGATACTCTATACCAAGTGTAATAGTGACAATGACCCTGCTCAAATGAGACCACAATAAAGCTAAACAACAAAGTTCAACAAATAGGTATACAAGGGGGGCACCTAGGTGGCTCAGTTGGTTAATAGCTTCGGCTCAAGTCATGGTCTCATGGTTTATGAATTCGAGTCCCATGTCAGGCTCTGTGATGACAGCGGAGAGCCTGAAGCCTGCTTCAGATTCTGTGTCTCCCTCTCTGCCCCTCCCCGACTTATACTCGGTCTTTCAAAAATAAACATTAAAAATTTTTTTAAAAATAGATATACAGGAACAAAGCAATGTTCAACAATTTCAAAATATTTTTCTGCATAATCAAGATCTTTTATAGAATTGGAAAAAAATTGGGAGGGGGCAGGGATGCCTGAGTGGCTCAGTCGGTTGAGGATCCGACTTTAGCTCAGGTTGTGATCTCGCAGTCCATGAGTTCAGGCCCACATCAGGCTCTGTGCTGGCAGCTCAGAGCATGGAGCCTGCTTCAGATCCTGTGTCTCCCTCTCTGCCCCTCCACCAGTCGTGCTCTTTCTCAAAAACTGAATGAAAAAAATTTTTTTTAATTTAAAAAATTGGGAGGGGGCAGAAGACTCAAAAACAATGATTCTTAATTGGGTCCTTTATCTCTTCCACTGTAGACAACACTTTCTGATAATGCACATACGCACTTTTGGTGGAGAATGTTAGCTGTCACCAAATGCTAAATGGGATCCAACGAGCAATAACTAAAAACTATTAGTCTAAATTAGATTTGAGTCATTAAAAATTTGGTGACTTGGTATTTTTGGCACAGCCAAAAAAATCTTCAAATTTCTGAAAGAGAAATATATTCTTTTTAAAGTTTATTTATTTTGAGAGAGCAAGAGCACGTGCACACAAGTGGAGGGAGAGGCAGAAAGGGAGGAGAAAAATTCCCAAGCAGGCTCTGCGCTGTCGGCACAGCCCAATCCCACAAACCACGAGACCATGACCTGAGCCAAAACCAAGAATCAGACACTTAATCCACCCAGGCACCCCCTGAAACACATTAACAGTGTTAATAGGTAACATACTTGTTACTGTATGCCAGAGCTTGAGCTAAGTGCTTCTTTATATGCATTACCTCACTTAACTCACACAACAATCTTTAAAGCAGGTACTTAACTTCATTTTACAGAAGAGGAAACAAAAGCTTAGTAATAGCTATTAAGTGATAGAGCCAGAATTCAAAACCAAGGTCATCTTAGCTGCGTTCCAATAAAAATTTACAAAATCAGGCAGTGGGCCACTGAGAGCTTATAGCATGCCAACCTTCAACTATGAAGCAAACTGTCATAGGAAGCTTTGTTTTGCTCCTAACAAAACCAAGTTAAAGGAACTTGCTAAAAAGCATGAACCCTAGAATCGCAGGAAGATGTAGCATTTGAAAAGATAAATTTTGGGGGCACCTGGGTGGCTCAGTTGGTTAAGCATCCGACTTCAGCTCAGGTCATGATCTCATAGTTTGTGGGTTTAAGCTCACACCAGACTCTGTGCTGTCAGCCCAGAGCCTGGAACCTACTTCTGTGTCTCCCTCTCTCTCTGCTCCTCCCCCACATATGTGCATGCAGGTTCTCTCTCTTAAAAATACACAAACATTAAAAAAAAATTAAAAAGAAAGTTCTGAGTGTCTATATCACCTAAAAGATGCAACAATAAAGGATTTATTACATAAATTCTGACCCAACCACTATACTGGAATATTATAGAAACACTAAAAATAATACAACCTAAGAACACATAATAAAGAATAAACTTGGTAAGATACAAAAACGTATACATTGAGGTAAAAAGATAGAATTATCTAAAAACAATGAACACAGACCAAGACTAGAAAAAAAATGGAATAAAATGTTCCATGCAGATATCCTCTGTTATGACTAGTGAGCCTGGAACCAGTAAAGATTATTTTCCCCCTTTGATCCTCACTTGCCAATTTTTTAAAATGTGCCTATTGTGCTAACATGTCAAAGAACAGGAAATTTAAACTCTAACTTTTATGGAAATAGGAAAGAAAACATTTTTTCTTTCATAGAAACATTAAATATACCATTGACCTCATTAGAATAAAGTTATAAGCTGCTTTTCCAATGCTTTTCTCCAAACCCTGCAAATGATCTAAAAATACCCATCTTACCTCAAGTCCGTGCCGCAGGACTCTCAGAGATGATCGGGGTCCCCTACCGCAGGCCACATACAGCTGTGGTGTGTCTTCATTGGCCAGATCAGCTATCTGCACAGTGAAAAAGACAAAAAATGTCTATTTGTACTAAGTTTTCACACCGAATTTGATTATTCTCAGGGACAAAATACTTTTTAATTTACTAAACTTACATATTGGCTATTAGCCCTAGGGGAATCAAGGGAAAAAAGCCCCCACGTTCCAAAAAACAAATCAGTTTGCAGCAGCAACTTTAAGAAAAAAAGGCTTGTACCAATTCTTAAATTAGCAGAGCATTCCTTACTTAGTGAAATGAGTGTTATATAACCTCCAAATGAAATTTACCATTTCCTTTCAGCTAAAAATATAAACTATAATATTATCAGGATCTGTGACTGTCACCAACAAAAATCATACTTATTCATAATGTTAAAATTTATATTCCTCCAATTATCCCACTCATCACTACTTCAAAATTATATCTACTGGGGTGCCTGGGTGGCTCAGTCGGTTAAGCATCCGACTTCGGCTCAGGTCACGATCTCGCGGTATGTGAGTTCTAGGCCCGCGTCGGGCTCTGTGCGGACTGCTCGGAGCCTGGAGCCTGTTTCAGATTCTGTGTCTCCCTCTCTCTCTGAGCCTCCCCCGTTCATGCTCTGTCTCTCTCTGTCTCAAAAATAAATAAAAAAACATTAAAAAAAAATTACATCTACTAAATCTGTTAGACTATATATTATCAAAGTTACTCTATCTACAGATGTTCCTATGATGTAGCTGACCAACTACGGGGTAACTGCATCTGACTGCTCAGCCACCAGATGGGGAAGCCATGTGTTGGTATCCCAGATATCCAGCTGCTTTCCAGTACATTTGTTGGTCAATACACAAAGAGGTCAATCATTTGTACTGTAGTTTTGTCAAACTGGCCAGTTCAAATGAAAATTCTTGTCTAGAAGGCAGTACAGCTTTACTGTAACATGGACAAAGATATGTTGAGAGCATACAGGCTTCACACTGATCTCTCGCTGAAATAAATTAACTTACCTATTTCAAATGCACCATCTTGTTATTTAAAGCCTTTTCAAGGAAGCACATATACTACTTCTTCACAACTTAATATTTTGCTCTATTGGCTATCTTATGTTTATTACTATATGCATTTAAAAACAGTACTCAGAGAAGAGATCCATTTGCCTCACCAGACTAGTAAGGATATACATGGCACAAAATACCCATAGCTCTGCTGTAGATACCTGAACTTCCTATAAATTTGATCTTATCTACAAACTATTTACACTATTATTTCCTCAAATTCCAATGAAACGTGGGGAAAAAAATCACTCATAATTTAATTAGGATTTCATTTATTATCTATTGCCTCAGGGCTAATCCTTTCTCAAAAAGAACAAAAGCAGTTAATTTCAGAATAGTTAATTTTACCAGGAATAGTGACTGAACAGACTTGTTTCTCCAACATACAACGAGCAAACCTCTATTAGAAGTGTGATCAACCTGACAAGGTAGGGTGGCGCCTAATGTTCACTCAAACCCCAGCAATCCAGGACACAAATGCATAACAAAATTCCTGCTACAACAGTGCACCATCAGCAGGGGACAGAGTCCCCATCCTAGGCCACCTTGGGTTCCTCCTTTGAGGATGTATTTTAAGAAGTTCTGTTACTGACTGATCCTAATGTCTCCAGAGATTTTTAAGAAGAAATTGAGTGTTAAAATAAACAGGGGTGCCTGGGTGGCTCAGTCAGTTAAGTGTCCAACTCTTAGTTCTGGCTCAGGTCATGACCTTGTGGTTTGTGGGATTGAGCCCCGCCATCAGGCTCTGCACTGGCAGTGTAGAGCCTGCTTACGATTCTCTCCTTCCCTCTCTCTCTCTGCCCCTCCCCTGCTCAGGCTCTCTCTCTCTCTCAAGATAAATAAACTTACAAAAAAAAAAAAATAAGGTAAGAGTTATTCATAGACTATTAAGTGACAAAAAATCAATTTCAGAACACTGAAGTATATAAGCCTATTAGGATTAAAAAAACATAACCCAAACAAATACATGCACATGCACTGATACGGGGAAAATGCCTGGAAGCAATCCTAAGAAGTTGTTACCAGCAGCATCCTCAGTGGATAGAAAGCTGAAAATAAGATTAGGGGTAGGAATTTTACCATTCACCTTTTGTATAGCTTGAATTTTTAGATTGAACATGAGTTATATATTTAAAATTAAAAGCCTAAGGATTTATGTAATGGATTTTAGTTCCCCAATATCCACCTTTAAATGCTTCAACCTTACACTCTTGTGATTTCTCAGACATGCTGCCATGCCTCACTCTTAGACCAGGTCTTAATTTAACTGGAGTTAAAACTTTAAACTCATTTAGGGGTGCCTGCGGTGGCTCAGTCGGTTAAGCATCTAACTCTTGGTTTCTGTTCAGGTCATGATTCTGGTTCATAGTTCTGAGTTCCAGCCATGCGTCAAGCTCCACACTGATGGTGCAGAGCTTACTTAGGATTGTCTCCCTCTCTGCCCCTGCCCCACTTGTGCTCTCTCTCAAAATAAAAAAAAAAACTTAATTTAAAAAAAAAAACCTTGGGGCGCCTGGGTGGCTAAGTTGGTTAAGCGTCTGACTTCGGCTCAGGTCATGATCTCACGGTCCATGAGTTCGAGCCCCACGCCAGGTTCTGTGCTGACAGCACAGAGCCTGGAGCCTGTTTCAGATTCTGTGTCTCCCTCTCTCTCTCTGACCCTCCCCATTCATGCTGTCTCTCTCTGTCTTTCAAAAATAAGTAAATCTTAAAAATAAAATTAAAAAAAAAAAAAAAAACCTTAAACTCATTCATATTCAGAAACATCTGGCTGGCACTGCTCATTGTGGAAGAGACTGGAAAGATCCACACCTGGCAAAACAAAATGGGAGAGAGGCTGTCCAACTCATCGACCAGCACAAGGTTTTTAAGTGGTCTTGGCTGGAAGAAGAACGTGTCTCCTTCTTCCAGAGGCATGGCAGATGAAAACTCAGGCTCTTCATCATCATCTCCAAGATGTGCAATTTGATATAAGTAACTAGGGAGAAGAAAAGAAAACTTTAGTTAAACACTTTCTAAAGATAGTGTTTGCCATAAATATAATCCTCACAAAGCACTTTACAATTACCTATCAAAATTCTAACATGCATATCGAGTCAGCATCTGTTTGAGTGGGGTCTTCTTTATTAGAAGAGAATGGGATAGGGGCACCTAGGTGACTCAGGTTGTGATCTCGCTGTTCTTGAGTCTAAGCCCCACGTCAGACTCTATGCTGACAGCTCAGAGCCTGGAGCCTGCTTCAGAGACTCTGTCTCCCTCTCTCTCTGCCCCTCCCCAGCTCAAGTTCCATCTCTCTCTTGAAAATAATCATTAAAAAAAAAAAAAAAATTAAAGGGTGTCTGGGTGGCTCAGTCAGTTAAGCATCTGACTCTTGGTTTCATCTCAGGTCATGATTTCACAGTTCATAAGTTCAAGCCCCGTATTAGGCTCGTGCTGACAGCACGGAACCTGCTTGGGATTCTCTCTCTCTTTCTCTCTGCCCTTCCCCTGCTCCCTCTTTCGCTCTTTCTCAAAATAAATAAATAAAATTTTTAAAAACTAAAACAAAAAAAGACTAGAACGGTATAAAGAAAATAAAGACTGCTGAATTCAAGAAGTGCCTGGCTGGCTCAGATGGCAGAGCATGCAACTCTTAATCTTAAAGCTGTGAGTTCAAGCCCCATGTTGGGTGTAAAACTTACTTAAAAAAAAACATACCATCATATGCTGAGTGTGCACTTAGCTTTTGGGAAGAAACTCAATTTAAAAAAGAAACCAAATTATTGGTCATGTTTAATATACCAGGACCTTCAATACAGAGCACTTTAAATTTTTTTTTTTCTTTCAACATTTATTTATTTTTGGGACAGAGAGAGACAGAGCATGAACGGGGGAGGGGCAGAGACAGAGGGAGACACAGAATCGGAAACAGGCTCCAGGCTGAGCCATCAGCCCAGAGCCTGACGCGGGGCTCAAACTCACGGACCACGAGATCGTGACCTGGCTGAAGTCGGACACTTAACCGACTGCGCCACCCAGACGCCCCAAGAGCACTTTAAACAATATCAAGGGAGGGGTGCCTGGGTGGCTCAGTCGATTAAGCGTCCGACTTCGGCTCAGGACCTTGCGGTTTGTGAGTTCGAGCCCCACGTCGGGATCTGTGCTGACAGCTCAAGAGCCTGGAGCCCGCTTCGAATTCTGTGTCACCCTCTCTCTATCTGCCCCTCCCCTGCTCATGCTGTCTCTCTCTCAAAAATAAACAAATGTTAAAAAAAAAAACAAAAAAAAAACAGTATCAAGTGTAGCTTTTTAGAAGATAAAATGACTAAATCAGCATCTGAAATATATAAGGTACTCAAGAAATGTTCAAATAAACCTCAGCATTTAAAACACTTTTGGTAAACACATCAGATTCTATACTAAATTAAAAAAAAACCAAACAGGGTTATTATCCTTGAACAATCTACAAAAGCACTGAGAACATAAGATAAACATATAAAAGTTAATAATAAATTCCTTCCTCAAGCAAGATGTGTATACACAGATAATGAAAGCCACTTGTCAAAGATACCTTCAGTGCCTAGTAATTACCAGGTAACCAGAAGGATGGGCTCACTACCTCCATCACAGGAAAAGGCTGCTTTGGCCAATTCTTGGCAAAGCAGCTTCTGTAACTATGGTGTTGTGCTTTAGAGCAGGAACTCTGGAATCAGATCATCTGGGACTTAGGTATGTGATCAATTTCCTTCACAAATTCACAAATTTGACAAATTCTGTGACCCAGTTCCCCAAAGTATAAATGGGATAATGGCACGGTCTCACTGAAAAAGTTATGTACTGTATTAACATTTACAAAGTGCTTATTTAGAACAAAGTAAATACTGTTTGATAAACAGGTTGCTTTATGATTAACACCCATAGCACATGTTTCTGATACCCCAAATCAGCATTTTTTGAGTGTTGCAGACTTCAGCTCCAGCAGCAATGGATAATTTCTCACAAGCTCAAATGCATCTCACTCTAACAAGCATCTACTTGTACACTGCCATCTTTCCACTCCCTGCCCCAAGGGGTGACTGAATTTCAGACCCAAAGAGAAAAAATGGTATTGCTGTTAACCTTCAGGTGAGCAATTCTCAGATCCATTCTGCTGGTCTGATGGGAGCAGGTCTTGATGGGAGCAAGTTCCTACTGCCCACAACAGGAATCTCAATAACACACTCTTAGGTAGGCTTTTCCTCTTTCCCTCTCTCTCTCCACTGATCCCTTAACTCCTGTTTCCTGCAATTGCTCCCCAATAATCGACCTGCACCCATGTCTTTGTCTAAGGCTCTGCTTGCAGAACTCAAACCAAGACATTAAGAAAAACAATTTAGAACAGTGCCTGATACATACAGACAGGTGCTGGATAAATTTTAACTACCATTCTTCAGAATAAAAGGAATCACTGTATTATTCCTAAATCTTTTTTTTTTTTAATGTTTATTTTTGAGAGAGACAGAGAGAGAGAGAGAGAGAGAGCGGGGGGAGGAACAGAGAGGGATACACAGAATCTAAAGCAGGATCCAGGCTCTGAGCTTTTGACACAGAGGCAGACATGGGGGGCAGGGGGGCAAACTCATGAGCCATGAGATCGTGACCTGAGCAAAAGTTGGGCTTAACCAACTGAGCCATCCAGGAGTCTCCCTAAATCCAATTAATAGACAATCAGGATATATAACCTTAGCAAACACACTAGCTGCATAAGGTAATGGGGCAAGAAAATAATACCTTCTGCATCCAACTATTATTTCCATCCACAATCTTATCAAGACAAATTACTAAGTTTTTAATGTTTGCCAATCTGCTAGGTGAGAAAAAGACTTCAAATATGATTGGCGTTCCTTCAATTACAAATGAGTTTGAAATCTTCTTACATATTATACTTCTAGACCACGTGTATTTTTTTTTTACTGTAAAGGCATGTTCAAATCCTGTGCCCATTTTCTACTGATCGAACTACTAGTCTTCTTCTCAGGGATTTTCAAGAGCTTATGAACTGTCATGCAGTAAGAAAAAAATAAATAAATAAAAAGGTCTGTCATATACACTGTTGGTGGGAATGTAAACTGATGTCACCTTTGTGAGGACAATTTAGCATTATCAAAATTTCATCCCACACTTATGAATTTAAACTATGGTTGCATTCAGCTAACACACAAAGATACAACTACAATGTTCACTACAGCACTATTTAGGATAGCAAAAGTACAAACCTAAATACCAATACGGGGCATGGCCTTAAAATATGCAGCCACTAAAAATGTTTTCCATGTGCCAATTGCAATGTATGGGCCTTGCTCAATCCTAGTGTATACGATTCAACTTTTAAAATATTGAGGCATGGGGAGCACCTGGGGTGGCTCACTTGATTAAGTGTCTGACTCTTGATTCAGGCTCAGGTCATAATCTCACAGCTCGTGATTTCAAGCCCTGCTTCGGACTCTGTGCTAACAGTGCTGAGCCAGCTTGGGATTCTCTCTCTCTGTCTGTCTCTCTCTCTCTCTCCCCCCCCTCCCCCCCCGCACTCATGCTCCTTCTCTCTCAAAATAAATAAACATTAAAAAAAATACTAAAAAATATTGAGACAATGGAGAAATTTAAATACTGGCTAGCTATTTGATTATATCAAGGAATTACTATTATTCTGGAAAAGTGGGATTTAAGTGGATGAAAATACACCAAACAGGCTAAATATGAAAAGTGAGACAAGAGGTATAAACAAGGAAAGTGAGTTAATCAACAGCTGGAATAAAGTCCGTGAGTATAAGAAGCATGTCTAAGAAAGGAAGAACAGTCAGAGACAAGGCTGAAATGGCACAGAATCCTAGAATCCTAGATATACCTTCATTTTAATTACAAGCAAATAGCATCAGGTAAGTGGTTTGCACTGATGCTGTGAGCAGATACTGGCAAAACCATGGTATCTTATCTTGTGTAAGTAATTTGGAGACTTAGATACTGACTGGCTTTAAATTCAAGGCTAGAGCTCAGACTTTATCCACTTGGCAATAAAAAGTCATCAAACATTATAACACAGGAATAAGGGAAAGGATTTCATCAGGGTTATGTCTTAGCTGCTTAATAAGATGACTGTAAAGGCTGAAGTTTTACAGGAAAGACAATAAAATGTATTAAGTAAACTAGTGAACTAGTTTAGACTATAAACCACAAAAATTGAGATTTTACACTCAAGTGGCTACAACTGGTCCATTAGTCATTAACAGAAAACCGAGGCTGGGAAGGTCACTGATGTGGCTGAGCAGCTGTGGGTAATGATGAGCTTCAACTTTAGATTTGTACAAGTACTGGTGGGACATGTTAAGTTAGTTCCATAAATATTCAGTGAAATGTCCAGCAAAAAGCTCAGAAAAGATCACTTCTGAAGCTATTTTTGCAGCTACCAACAGGTACTGCTTAAAGGAAGCAACTGAAGTGGGGAAAATAACCAAAAAAATAATAATAAATAAAAATTAAAATTAAAAAAGAACATAAAGGGGGAAAAGGAAGGCAAAACTTTTGAAGAAAGTTTTGTAGAAAGCTCTGTGCCCTTGAAGCCACATCTCCCTCCTCCCAACTTTCATAGTAACCAGGATAAACTAGGGTAATAAAAAGATTACTCACTGATTTCCAAATTCTGATGCTACAAAAAGGAAGCCTGTTTTAAGCACACACATGGCAGCAGCAACAGGCACAGTATCAAAATACTTGAGCCGAATCTCAGTAACCTGGAATGGAAAAAAAAGAGATTCTACTGTGTAGGCAAGTGAAGCTAGGCCACAGAAGGTAGCCCAGTATTGTAAGATAGCATAAGCAGAGTATCAAGTAAAATATCATACTTAGTATCTAAAGCAGGGGTTAGCAAACTAAGGCCCAGGACCAGCCATGCCTATTTACACACTTCCTATGAATGCTTCTGTGCCACAATGGCAGGGTTGAGTTGTTGAGACAGAGACTACGTGGCCCATATAAGCTGATGATGTTTACTACTGGGCCTCCACAACAAAATACGCCAATTCCTGAGCTAAACATATATAAAAAACTGCACAGCTGTTCACAGAACTCTGCCATAAGATAAAAACAGTAACAGTTCATGTGTATTACCAATTTTCAGGAGACAGGGAGAGCTTTCTCATTACTCACTAGAAGTGGCATTACTTGATCTCATATTATTTATATGAGATTACAAGACCAGGTATCTGTTAACTAGAGGAGAAAACCTACATTCATATACCCAATCCAAATTTAAAAAGCTTTGATACCTTACACAACCACTTTTTAAATCATTCTGTTTCCATTTTATTAACATGTAAAGTATTATTTGTCCTATCTCAAAGTAGTATTAAAGAACAAATGGTTCATAAAAACACTGTGTAAACCTTAAATGTACACAGAAATATCAATTTTTCAGGGGCACCGGCCTGGCTCAGTCAGTTAAGTATCTGACTCTTCATTTTGACTCAGGTGGTAATGTCAGTTTGTGCGTTCAAGCCCTGCATCAGGCTCTGCGCTGGCAGAGGCTGCTTAGGATTCTCTCTCTCCCTCTCTACCCCTTCCCCTCTATAAAAATAAATAAACCTAAAAAAAATTTTCTTTAAATATCACTTTTTGAAATAAGGTGATTTAAATATATTAAAATTAGTGTAGCAAGGGGCACCTAGATGGTTCAATTGGTTAAGCGTCCAACTTCGGCTCAGGTCATGATCTCATGGTTCAGGGGTTCGAGTCCTGTGTTGGGCTCTGTGCTGACAGCTCAGGGCCTGGAGCCTGTTTGAGGTTCTGTGTCTCCCTCCCTCTCTCTCGCTCTCTCTCTCTGCCCTCCCCTACTCACACTGTCGCACACATGCTCTCACGCGGTCTCAAAAATTAAACATTAAAAGGGGTGCTTGGGTGGTGGCTCAGTCAGTTAAGCCTCTGACTTCAGCTCAGGTCATGATCTCACGGTTTGTGGGTTCCAGCCCCACACTGGGCTCTGTGCTAACAGCTCAAAGCCTGGAGCCTGCTTCAGATTCCATGTCTATTTGTCTCTCTGCCCCCCCCCCCCCCCCCACTTGTGTGCTCTGTCTCTCAAAAATAAATGTTAAAAAAATAAAAATAAAAAATAAACATTACAAAAATTTTTTAAATAAACTAAACCTAGCAAAAGGATTTTTTCATTTTTTCCTTCTCCCTCCATGATCTGCTTACCATATCTTCATCTGTCTCCAAAGTGATCTTGAAGATATCTCCTTGCTCAGTTTGGGCCAAAAAGAAGAACATCGATTTGGTCTTATGGGTGGCAGAGCAGACAAAAATCATTCCTCTTTCAGGGTCATCCAGGTCATTCTAGCAAAGTCAAACACAGAACCAACAACTTAGAAATGAGTACTTCTTATATAGGGAATTTAGCACCTCACCATAATATAGGCCACTCAACGTCTACAGGTACCTGGAGCCTCTCTACACAAGCTTTGACCCAGAAGAGCCTGCCAGCCAAAAAGTGAAACACAATAGCTAAAAATTCTTATCTACTATAAATATATGACAAAGCCTCTGTACAAAAAAGCAGCCACAATTTCACTCTACATCCTGAATAAATGAGCAACATCAAGAACTTTCTCCAGAGAAAAATGTCAGAAAAAAGACATGAAATTTAAAGAGTCATCATTTTAGGCTATGAAGAAATCTCCTACATGTCCACTCAGCACTATTCTATGCCAACTTCCTAAGGCAGCTCCTTGACTGTGATTTTAGATTTTTTTTTTTCATGTTTCCAACATTTTCTATTTCCCTCACTGAGTCAGCTGTTCAAGAGCAAAACATGTTTTATACTTCTTTGCAGTCCCAAAGCCAAGTACAGTGCCTAGCAGTTAAGTGCTCAACAAATGTCTGATCAACCAAATCAAATTACTCACCACCCCTTACCAATAATTTATCTTGATAGATTTCTTCTCAGATTTTCTAAGATTTATGGACTCCTACTCAGGTATCATATATCAGATCAACTAAGACCTAAAAGGCTTAATCCCAGGTCCTATAAATTAATGTCAAAAAGTTATATGCTAATTTAGATATAAATTTTAAAAATAATGTTAATTTTAAAAATATATCAAAAAGATATAAAACCAGTGGTGAAAGAAGAGCTTGAGAAAGCAGAGATCAAACAAAATTAGCTGAAGCTGGATACACAGAAATTCATTACACTTTACTTGTGCATATACTTAGTAATTAATAATTTCCACAGTAAACTACTGAGATTAAAATCAGTAAAACACCATTTTCAGGATTCCTGGGTGGCCCGGGTGGTTAAGTGTCCAACTCCTTTTTCTTTTTTTAGAGAAAGCAAAAGAGCGAGCAGGGGAGAGGTCACGAGGGAGAGAGTGAATGAGAGAAAAGAGAGAATCCCAAGCAGGCTCCACAATCCACTCCGCTTGGGGCGCCTGGGTGGCTCAGTCAGTTGAGCATCAGACTCTTGATTTCAAGTCAGGTCATGATCCCGGGGTCTTGGGAGCCCTGCATCAGGCTCCGTGCTGAGCATGAAGCCTGCTTGGGATTCTCTCTCTCTGCCCCTCCCCTGCTCACTCTCTCTCTCAAAATAAACATTTTAATAAATAAATAAAATTAATAAAACACCATTTTCAACCACCAATGTAGTAACTGACCTGAGAGGAAAAGCATTGTGTAAAAAGATGCTGTGGAAAAGAATATTTACAGTCTCAAAATTCACCAGCAGATTTCACACCAACTACAAAAAGGAAAATACCTTCACAATTAAGAAGCCCAGATGGACACTACCTTAAAGTAATCAATTTAACATCACCAAGGAGTCAAACTAACATTATGTGCCCCTAATGTGATATAGTGGGAAATGTGTCGCTGCTTATGTAATAATTCTATCAAAAATATTAACAAGGATCTAACCATACAGAAAAAGATGAGACAAACTTCAAGAAAATTAGCCTAGATTCTTAAAAAACTGTCAGTATAATAAAAGATTAAAAGCAAACAAAGGTAAGGCAAAATAACCTAAAAGACAGTAAAGGTAGATATAAGGGAACTTTTGTGGACAATGAGAGAAATAGGCATATGAACTCTACATAAGATAACTGTATTACACAAAACAGTAATTCTTGAGCATGACCTTGGTAGTGTGGTTATGTGGGAAAATTTGTTTTTAGGAACTACATCTTAGGAGATTCTTAAAGTGTCACGACGACTGCAACTTATTAAATTGTTAGTTTTAGGAAGTATGTAATAGCTGTATCATACGAAAGAAAAGCTAAATATAGTATAATTTTAAATTGGGGAATCTTTTTCCTCTACATAAAAAGCAGAGATTCACTGTTCTATTCTTTGAAATTTCCTCTGTTGGAACGCAAGGAAAAAAGACAAGCAATGGAAAACAATCTATCTCCAATAAATATGTCTGGCATCTTCAAACCAGAAATTTGCAAGAATTTCAAACTGATAACATCCAGATTGTTCTGAAATAGAAACTGTGTTTTTTATGTTTTTAATTTTTTTTAATGTTTATTTATTAAGAGAGACAGAGAGAAAGAGATGGGGAGAGAGAGAAGGGGACAGAGGATCCAAAGCAGGCTCTGCACTGACAGCATAGAGCCCGATGTGGGGCCTGAATTCACAAACTGTGAAATTATGACCTGAGCCAAAGGCAGACGCTCAACCAACTGACCCACCCAGGCACCCCTAGAAACTGTGTTTTTAATTCCTTTTCTCAAAGAATTTGTTTTGCTTTTACTAAAATACTTTACCAGCTTTATTAAGATTTACAGGGGCACCTGGGTGCCTCAGTCAGTTGAGCGTCCAACTTCGGCTCAAGTTATGATTTCACAGTTTGTGGATTCCAGCCCTGTATCGGGCCCTGTGCTGACAGCTCAGAGCCTGGAGTCTGCTTCAGATTCTGGGTCTCCCTCCCTCTCTGCCCTAGCCTGCTAGCGATGTCCCTCTCTGTCTCTCTCAAAAACAGACACTGGGGGGGAAAAAAAAGGATTTACAGAGAAACTAAAACTTGATTAACACATAAACTAAAAGATTATACTATAATTATAAAAAATAAATTCATTTCACAAACACAAATATCTTATCCTATGGCAAAAATTTTTACCCGTCTCCTGGGAATTGGACAGCGGATATCTGGTTGGTCACCAAAGTTCTTATAGGTGATATAGTTTTCAGAGCAGATCAGCACTCCGCTTGGACCATCTGACCCTCCGGGAACTATCAGAAGAAAACAGAACTTAGGAATGATTTAACATAACCACAAATTATAATTTCGTTTTCAATTCCTTCTCTCCTTCAGCACATCTCGGATGAAGGTACAAGTAGCTGAGACTGAGAAACATTCAATGGTTTGTTTTCCCTGATACTAACCTAAGACAAGGATGGAGCACAGTTTCGACAATCTCAGCCTGTCCAGGTATCAGACAATGCATCTAAAATTTTTTGCTTGGAGCCCAAAACTCAGTTCTCATCTTCAGACCTATAATCCAACTGTATACTCTTACATGGATATTCCACAAGAGCTTAAAAATGCATCGTATTCATAAACAAACTCGCATTCCTTCCCAAATCTGTTCCACCTCCTGGGTTCTCCATCTCAAGAGAATACCACTATTGACCAATAGAACCAGAAACCTGGGCATCACCCTTCCATTTTCTCCCAACCACAGCTCTATTGATTCTACCTCCTTAGCAGTGTTCATGCTGCTCATGGTGTCGATCTCTCGGGTTAGTGAAACAGCTTCCTAATGTAGCTTACGGTCTTATCCTCCATTTGATTAGCCAAAACATCAGCAAGTTATCTTTCCAAAATGCTCACCTTTAACAGGTTATTATTCCCCGGCTTTAAATCCTTCAGTAGCACATAAATAAATAAAATAAGGGGCACCTGATTGGCTCAGTCAGTTGAGCGTCCAACTTTGGCTCAGGTCGTGATCTCACAGTTCGTGAGTTTGAGCCCCTCATCGGGCTTGCTGCTGTCAGCCTGTCAGCACAGAGCCTGCTTTGGATCCTCTGTCCCTCCCCCCACTCACTCTCTTTCTTCAAAAAATAAAACATTAAAAAATAAACAAATAAACAAAAATAAAATAAAATCCTTAGTAGGTACCTCCCCACCACTAACTACCTCTACCTCTAATCACAATGAGCTTCCAGTTTTTTGAATGAACCATGTTCTTTGTTGCAAGTAGGCCTTTGTGCATCTTGTCCACATCAGAAACTCCTTCCTCATACCTAGCTAACTCCTAACGAATCCTCAGGTCTCAGCACAGAGGGCACTTCTCTAGGAAGATTTCTCTAACACACTCCTTTTCTTTCCTTGGTTTAGAGACCTCTCTCTCCCCAACCCTGTCTGGGCATTTGGCAAATACTCGGGCAACTTTTTGTTAGTTACACATATTCACTAAACTCGATTTTGCATAAAGGAGACAACGCATCTAATTTTTCACCACGGCAGTCCCAGGTCCCAGTAGACAGACTACGCACATATTGGTTGTAGAGACTCAATAAAACATTGTTGAACAAATCAAACCCTTGTCAAAAAAACATGGTAATGTTACAGCACGTAATGAGATGCATAATCTATTTTCCAAGGTCCTTCTGTTTAACATATAGTCTCTAAGATTTAATGCTCAAAGACAAGTGCTATGTTGTATTATTCTCCAAAATCCTCCCCCAACAACAGACATATATCACATTAGACATCAATCCAAGTGCAAATGACTCAAAACATAAAGGAGTGGGATGACGATCTTTCCCAAGCCTACTGAAACTTGTTCTTTTTTTTTTTTAATATTTTATTTTTAAGTAATGTCTACACCCAACATGGGACTGGAACTTACAACTCTCGAGATCAAGAGCTCCACTAACAGAGCCAGCCAGGCACCCCTGATACTGATTTTCTAACAGAGTATCTCTGAACTCCTACAAAAATCTTACTTAGCTATGATGCATTTAAAACACATACTTCAATTTACTACAATCTTAGGTTTTGGCATTTATAACTAGCATATAGTTTTTTTTGTTATTGTCCTTCCCAAGTTTTGGTATTTGTTATATTTAGGCTCATAGAGTGATACAAATGTTTCTTTTTTTCCTAATCTCTGGAGAAATTTAAGGTCCCTGAAAATTCTGGACCTTAAATCTTTTGGGGAAGATCTTTGACAACTGCTCCAATTTCTTTAATGGATGGTCTATTCAAGTGTCTTAATTTCTTCTTGGGTCAATTTGGTAACTGTTTTCAAAAATATTCCTGTTTCACCTAAGTTTTCAAACTCATGGACATACATACAATTTTAACTTGTTGGATTCGTCCATTTGTCTTTTCAAAGAATTAGGTTTTAATTTTCTTAATGAGCGAAAGACTACCTACAGCAAAAAATATTAGCACCCCTAACAGTAGTTGATATTCCAGGCTGAGGGCTGTCTCATCCTTTCTTCCTTACCCCCATTAGAAGAGTCAACCACTCTGAACTTTTAACCTCACCAAAACAGAGACAAGGCACTTAGACTTACTACAAATGAATTACAGTTTCCAAACCCTTACATTAAGTAAATTCCCCTAAGTTTGTACATAAAATGTGCTAAGCAAAAAGGTACAGAGAAGCTCGGAGACAAAAATACCTGTAATAAGAAAGTTGCCATGTTCCTCCAAAGGTTCACTGTATTTCCGGACCACATGATTTAAACCAAGGTCTAACTCATAGAAAGTAAGCGTCTGCTGGGTATTAGCTGCTGCTTCCCCTGTGGGATCATTGTCTGCTTCCTATAGAGAAGTACATGAGCACAAACATGGCATCAGGATTCCTCCATCTACAAATGGGGAAGCAGAGGTCCACAACAGTTTACCAACGTTCACACTACTAGGTTAATGGCAGAGCTTACACAGGAACCTGGGTCTCCTGTGTAAGGGTTCTCCCTACTGCCTTCCATTCAAGGCAAAGAATGGTATGCCCCACCTTTCACTACCTCCCTGCAAAAAATATCCCACATACAGTTTCACTTCCTTTTTTAGACAACTCTTTCCAATAAATATCATTGTTATAGGGATACTGTTCAAATCAGAGTAAGGTATTATTATATAGTTAGGTGAGCTATGAAACATTTCAAAGAATCTTAGTAAGACATTTGGAAAACAGAAAATATCTGTTAGCAGAATTATAAAACATGCACAATGAAGAAACCAATCAGGAAAGCACTGAGGTGAGTGAAGAAACCCAAAGCACGGTGGCAGGAGGGAGAAAAGGAGGGAGAGAAGGAGAGGAAGGATTCAAAGTCCCCATTACCTCATAATCCATTTCCAGACAAGCAAACATTGGATTTTCAAATCCTACATCTACTCCAACCACATGATATACTAAAGTGTTCGCTTTGTGGGCTTCCAAGGGAGATGAAATGGTAAGCCGGGCTGCAGCATCTCTGTTCAAGATATATACCAATTTCTGTTTTTCAATGGCACCTGTAGATAAAGGAGACAAAACAAATAAAATTTCCAGAAAATGAAGAGGGGCTTACACAACAGCCAGGCTCACATCACAATTATTCCTTTAAAATCATTAGTAGCCAGCACTAACTCTAACGTAACTATATAAGTTATATAACTCTAACATAAGTATATTTAGCATAAGATTTTGCTACCACAGTAAAATAAATAACAGCATTTTATACCCCCTCCTTACTAATACAGACCTTAATATCCACTAACTCTTCAAAACTTTTTAGCATGCCCGAGATTTAATGATACTGGGAAACTAAAAGTTCATAAAAATTGCTGGCTTTATTCTCTGAGTTAGATCTAAAGTATTGTAACTTGTCAGGGGGGGTTGCCCTCTGGAGGCCTGATCAGATACACATAATTTTCTTCAAGATATTTATCAGAGAAGAGACATGAATGTGAATCATCACTTCAGGCTGATGAAAGCAACCATATTCACTGCCTAATAATGTAAAATCATTTAGTTTCATCATAGGTTTTTGGCTACACACAAAGAAATGGAAAAAACACCTAATCCAGCCAGACAGGAAATAGAAAAGGTATGTTAAGACTTTTCCCATTCTTTTAAAAGGAAAAGCAACTTTAATCCATGGTATTAACTGAAATACGATCCAAACTTTACCCAGGTAAGGAATTTATTGGCGTACTGCCAAGAGCACAGCATTGTCATCCTAAACTGAGCATCTGTAAGAATCAGAGATGCACTCAAAAGAGCAAGTCACTCACTAATCATAACAGCTCGCCCCTTGGGATCCACAGCTAAGAACTGGCCAGGAACAATGCGGCGGCATCCACTCTTGCCAAAGGTTTCTTGGTGAATTTTCTCAAACATATTCTTAGATGGCTGGTATTCCAGGATAACAATCCGACCTGAGTCACTGCCAACCACAATGTAGTCCTTGGTGCCACCCGTCAGCCTAAAGGCCATGAGTGACCGGATAACACCAAATACTTCCACAGTTAGTAGAGTGTGTACTTTGCCAGTGTTGGGGTCGGGACGAAGCAGCTCCAGTATCTTCCCACGGGAAACAACAATTTCCTGTTGTTTGGTTCCTAGATCACCAAAACAATAAAGATCACAATCAGAACTAGTCCAAAAAGTACCCGGATGGATCAAAATGCCACTCAAGACAAATAAAAAATTGAGTAAGTTGGG